>NC_138746.1:15338328-15898328 GCF_965113295.1 Leuciscus leuciscus | reverse complement strand
TGACAGAAGCAACTTTAGGTTTACTTGATTATAAACCAATTTTTTGAAACTTGTGGTACATGAGGCTTTTGAGGAGCATTTATTTGTAATATCATCTCACTAAGACATATTATTAGGAGATATAGTAGTGGCAATCAACTAATATTTATATATGCATATGCAGTAGTCACATTACAAAGCCATCACAATTTCATCTTGCTTGGGCCATATAGCCTAAATATCAGCAATTGCACCAAAATGCATATTTTTGATAACGTTGGACCTCTTAATAAAATTGTATTTCCTCCTCTAGTATGAGCTCCATAATCTCATCTCATATGTCATAGTATATGAGCCATTAAGGACATTTGCGCACTTAATTTTTTATTTTTTACATTCATGTCTAAAGGTATAATAATCTGTTCCATTTCAAAAATTTAGATTTTTCTAGTTATTTCATATGTCAGGCTTAAGAAGGTTAAAGTGTGTCTCTAATTTATGAACACCCTCATTTATTTCAAAAGTCATAGTTACAGTAAAAGTTTCTTTCCTGACTATCTTACATTAATTTGAGTTGTTTGATATGGGCATGCGTGTGTGTGTGTCAGCCTGTGGGGCATGAAGCATGGTGTAGATCCATCGCATTGTCCCATTCTCCTGCTTTTCCCCAACAGGGCCTAGTGTAACCTTCAGCCCTACAGGGGAGAGGCTTGTAAATTACCACTGGAGTTTTCCCCCTCACCCCTGCTGTCATCATTTCATTAACCCCATCCTGATCTCCTCCGACCTTGACTGCTTGCTTTCACTCACAGGGGAATGGCCTCTCTCTCTATCCTGCTTTCTCTCTTACTTTGTGCCAAACTGTGTTGAGCTGCAGCCAGTACATATGTCACCCACAGAACCATGGGCTTTTAGCTAATGGTATCGTGAGATTTTATGGGAAAATGTATATCAATTGCTCAGATGTGACTTTGTCACAGATGCCATATAAACATCAAAATGAACCCATTGACTGTAAATTAGGGCGGCTGGACTTACTGTGAACAATTCATCTCTGCATTTTATTCTGAAGAAAACAATCGTTTGTTTGCACTGATCGACAGGCCAGTGACCGGAATCAGACGATTTTCCGCATGATTGGCCTGGACCGGTGACCGGCCGGTCAGTTTCACGTCCTTCCGATTCGGAGCTGGTCCGTTTTGTTGCCAGAGGCACAGGCAATAACGTCAGCTGCGTGTTCTCTCTCTCTTCTCTCCAATGGCAAAGTGATACACTCCCGCCTCCTCTCACTCGTCTCATTCTCTCCGGTTAAATAGTGATTGTGTTGTGCATCATGCTACTAGGCTAATTCATGCAGGTTTCACACTCAGATCATTAGTGCACACACCACTGATTTATAAGTGATTTATAAGCACATAAACCGCTTGTGAGTCGCAGGTACCAAAATGACTGCGCTTAAACGTTCAAATACTCACAAAAATGATGTCAAAATGCCCGTCTTGGCAAGTATTCAGTCAGAGTCAGTTTTGGAACGTAAATATTTGAAAAAGATAACGCATATTGTTGTAACAGTTAGTGATGGGTCGATTATGAACACATTTTTAATATGACTCGAGAACAACGAGTTGTCTCAGAGAGTGATTCGTTCATTTTGTGTTGACTGCGCATGCGCAACATTGGGTTCTGTACAGGAAACAGAAATGATTAGTTCACCTCCTGAGTCTTCGGGTCTAAGTCGTGCATTCTTTTATTTCGTGCATTTTTTTATATACAATATAAATTTTTATTATACAATAATTAACAACCTTCCTTACAAACAAGCACTTAGTTTTTTTTTTTTTTTTTTTTTACATTTTTACATATGATGCTTTTCTGATCACATGTGATGCTTTTCTGATCACATGTGATGCTTTTCTGATTTTTATTTCTTACAATTTATACATTTGTGAATTTCTGTTATGGTTGTTCTTTTCCATAACATTGAATGTGGCAACAATCGGTACTGTCAGGTAAATTGGCCAAGAAATTTGAAATCAGTGCATCTCTAGTTTGTTTTCATGTTCTTGGCTCACGTTTCCACTGAATCAACTTTCCCTTTTACACTGAAGTCACTTTGGCCATTCGGGCAGTTGAATAGTTTACCAGTTACTGAAAAGATATAATGGCATTGATTTAACAAACTCTTGTTTGGTCTTCCTTCATTCTAGTACAGTGGTTTTTCAACTAGGGGGCCTGGGACCACTATAGGGGGCCTCAGCAAATGTCCAGGGGGGCCCCAATAAGTCTGAAAATTATTTGAATTCAGTTATAATAACAATCTTAATTAAAATGCTAAAAACAAAACACTTTAAGATGTACAACATTAAACTTGCATCATTGAGTTTATTTAACCTATTACAACAGAAGTACCGGTACATATAGCAGACTGGACTATTTAAATATTGTCTTGGACAAATGGGGCATTAAAGTTAACATTTTTGAGAACCACTGTTCTAGTACCTAATGCCCACATTACAGTCAATTCTCAGTGGATAACATCAAATACCACTCTTAAGAGTTTATTATTGAAATCCTGTTTCTCTCTGAAATGTCACGTTACGGAAGTAAAATGTTTTGCAAATGTAATAGAATTCTGAACATGTATAGTCCTCCTTCCGTTTTTTGTGCATAAAATAGCCTGCATGTAATTGTATAAATAGTGTGTGTAGCCTTGTGAGGAGTTACTGTCAATAGCCGTCTTCTGCTTCATATGGATCCTGCACTGCTCCCTACAGACTGAGCAGGGGATATTTCAATAGGAGCAGCTTCACTTTACAGTTTGCTTTTATTTAATGACTGTGAATTTAACTTATATTTTTTTGATCATTATGTGAGTTCTCTGACATTGAGTTATGAATATTGGAAATTAAGCATCATATACCTAAATAAATACATATACACGTACTGTTCAAAAGTATGGGGTTAGTAAGATAAAAAAAAAAAGTAGAAATGAATTATTTTATTTGGCAAGGATGCATTAAAACATAATAAAAATAAATGCTGTTAATTTCACAATATTACTGTATTTTTGATCAAATAAATGAAGCCTAAGAATAAGAAACTTCTTTTAAAAACATTTAAAAAATCTTACCAATCCCAAACTTTTGAACAGTAGTAAATGTTCTATAAAATACTATAATGTCTGTGTATTTATATACAAAAATGCATTATTATTATTAGTATTATTAGTAGTAGTAGTAGTATCAATATTAAACTAATATTAGTCATATTGTTTGTCATATATTTAGTTATAGCTGTTTAACAATAATGACACTAAATTAGTTTGATTACTTTGCAGTAAAACCCTAACTATTTTATAATCCAACCCACTATCATGGCTTTGAAATGTATTTTGTGCACTTTAACCATGCTCAACTGTCAAGTAACTGCTCTTGAGGGCCAATTAAGCTGAATAAAAACAATGGCCGTCCCCCAGCTTCTTTTCATCATATTTAGTTTACTTCATGTAGTCCTAAGGTGGTGTGTAATGTCTGATGGGTAAATTTTACTGTATTTACATGTTTTCCCTAATCCATTTACTGTTTTCTCCGGACTGCATATATTACGCTTCCTACAGTACTATATGGAATGGCACTCGATTGGTGTATCTATCAGGGGTTAATACACAACCCCCCAGAGACCCTGTCTTTTACGGTATGTGGCTGAAAACCATAATTCTGTTTACCCCATCCTCATCCTATCTAAACGGCACAAAAACTGGAAGCAGGTCTGAGTGTAAATGTGAGAGATCTTGCTGATGCTGCTAACTCTCTGCCCGCAGCTGTGGCATCCAACCCTCCTTCGTTCCTTTAGAATTCATGCACTCACTCAGCAATGTTATTACAAGTCAGAGTTTATTGGGAAATTGTTACATTATGTGAAGTGTCTAACAAATTGCTTATGCTCCTGTAATTGGGTTACAACAGGCGTGCTCTCCCATTGGTGAGATTAGGCAGGCTGGGCTCCCACCGATCTCACAACCCAAGCAGTAATTTTATTTGTCTTGCCTCGCTCTCCCTCTCCTAACAACATGGCTTTCTCTGCCTCCTTGCCAGATGTCTGTTTGAAGGAGCGGGCTTGTTTTTTGGCCCCTGACAACGCAATTACAGCCCCGTCGATTGTCGTGTGTGTGCAATAAGTACCTCCCCCAGAACGAGGCCGATTAATGAAGGGGCTCCTCGGGGGCCGAAGAAGAAGCCCCAGGCACCCACACACAGGAGAGGAACTGTTGTTAGGGGTCAGGCTGCTACACATGCTCCAAATGAATGCAGGTGTGTATGTGTGTGTATGTTACAAAGTAGATTATATGGTATGGCTTGACTACAGGATAGGATGCTACACTTCTACAAGTTTTATATCAGTAAAGAGGCATTTCTATCAGCTATGAGATGCATGTGTAAATATATCACCACATATTACATTTTTTAAAAATTATTAAAATACAGCTCTGGAAAATAATTGAAGTTTCTCTGGATTTACCATTTATGTGTTTGAGTAAAATGAAAATTTATTTCATTCTATAAACGACTGCAACATTTCTTCAGAATTTCAAGTAAAAACAAACATTATCATTTAGGCTAGAGCATTTATTTTCAGATGACAACTGGTCAAAATAACAAGAAAGATGCCATGTTTTTAGACCTTGAATAATGCAAAGAATACAAGTTTATATTAATTTTCAAACAACACAATGTTGTTTTAACTTTAGAAGAGTTAAGAAATCAGTATTTGGCAGAATATACCTAAATTTCCAATCACAGCTTTCATGCATCTTGGCATATTCTCTACTAGTCTTCCACATTAACTGCTGGGTGACTTAATGCAACTCCTGCTATAAAAATTCAAGCAGCTCGGCTTTATTTGATGTCTTGTCACCTTCCATCTTCCTCTTGATCACATTTCAGTGGGGTTCAGGTCCGTTGATTGGGCTGGCCATGACAGGATCTTGATCTGGTATGGTCCTCCATCCACACATTTATTGGCTGGCTGTGTGGCATGGAGCATTCTCCTGCGGGAACATTGTCAGAGCAGAAGGAAGCATTTTTTTCTTTCAGGATAACCTTGTATGTGGCTCGAACAGACCCTCAACCCCTCGATTTGGATCAAACAGACCCTCAACCCCTCTGAGGGAGGGAGTCTACTGAATATGAATATGTACACTTCAGGCAGATCCATAGACCACAATGCAACATGATTGTGACTCCACAGCAGATCGAGCTTAATTTACCCCCACCCCACACAATTGTAATGTGTGATATTGGAGTTATTTTGACATCAAATCACATAATTGTAGCCACCTTAAGCTGACTGTTATAGTTTATTGTATTTTCGTTTTTGTAACTTGAAAAAATCCTCCAACAGCCCAAGCATACATACAGGCCTATAGAATGGTGTGTGAAACAAAAAACTGTAATAAATCTGCTCCATTCCGTATTCCAAGTGATCAAGGGCTTAGGGCGTACCATTTAAACACATTTCAAGGGTTCCACCAGTAGTGGGCACTCGTGCAATGTAAGCAATGACATGCATCCGAGTGAACGAGACGGAGGGAAGTTAGCAAGGGAAGGGCATACAATTTTTAACTTAAACGCAGCCCAGGTCTGTCCAACAATTAGAGGACCAGGTTTTGGGCAAGGCTGAAAACTGGACTCATCAGAGAAGATCAGAATCAGGCAGATGCGTATTTGTGAAGGACGTGTAAATCAAGCCACGTCCAAGGTTATCCTGGAAGACAACTTGCTGTGATTGGAAATCAATGTTCTTCCACCAAATATTGATTTCTGAACTCTTCCTAAGTTGAAACATTAGTATCGTGTTAAATGAATAAAAAATGAAAATAACTTCTTTGCATTATTCAAGGTCTAAAAACATGGCATCTTTTTTGTTATTTTTGAAAAGTTGTTCTCAGTATTTGTTGTCAGTAGTTTACAGTAGTTTACTGTACCCCCCCCCCCCACACACATATTATATGTATCTATATATGTCGGGGCACATTCATGGTTTAGACCAGGGGTTTTTAAACTTTTGCCCTTCTTAATATAAAGGCAGCTATATATATATTTTTTTTTTTTTTTTTTTTGACATGTTTATTCAATATTAGCAGGATGAGTGTACAATGTGCTTTCCAGAAATACAATAGGTTAACAACAATTCTTTAGGCCATTGTGACATGAATTTTTAAACAATAAACAATAATATCAAATAAATAAGCAAATCCAAAATGAGTAAATATACATTTAGAGAGTAAAAGGATGATAAAATAAAAATTAAAAACATAATACCATCTATAAGTATAAATGTTGGTGACTAACTAGCCACTAAATTAAACAGTCACAACTTCTGTAAAAGCACACAAACAAAAGATATTTCCTGTATATATTACCCTAGATATGTTCAGTAATATAACCCTATAATGAAGACATGTCATTTAGAACAACAACAACAACAAAGAAAAAAAAAAAAAGAAAAAAAAAATGTTAAAACAAAGGAACCAAGACCATTCTTTATTTATTATTGAGCCCACCTCCAGGAGGAGGGATCTGACAACCCAAAAGCCCTAATTAACACACAAAACCATTTTTCTCATATCTGGAGGCAAGTGATCTATAAAAGGAGACCATACATTCTGAAAGCTCTGTATATTACCCCTAAGTACAGCTGCCAGCCTCTCGTGTGGTAAAACTGCAAAAATCTCCTTATACCACTGTGTGACAGAGGGGGGAGTACTTTTTATCCATTTAATAAGGATGCATTTCCTTGCCACAAGTAGCAGTTTATCTAGCAATCTATAACCTTTTGCATTAAGTGACAACGACATTGCCTGCCTTTTAGAAGGGAGCCCCAAAAGAAAGAGACCAGGATCCAGTTTCAATTTTATCTTAAGAATAGTGCTAATTTCGTATGCAATAAAGTTCCAGAATCTTGAAATGAACTTGCACCTCCAAAAACAATGAAAGTATGTTCCTAGTTCTGTATGGCACTTAATACAAAGAGATGGCATAGAGGGATCAATTTTATTCATTAAAACTGGCGTTATATGCAACCTATGCAAGATCTTATACTGAGTCTCTCTAAGCCGGTTACAAGTAAAAGTGTTTCTAACACTTTTCAGAGCCTCCTGCCAGTCATCGTCTATATAAACATTACATAGATCTTCCTCCCACTTTCGAGCCACAGTGTTTAAAAGTCCAGAGACATTAGAATATAAAAAAGAATAAAATCTAGAAATAAAATGAGCAGCATTAGTTGTGTTGATAAGGAAACTCTCCAAACTGCTAGGTGCTAATGGATCTGGCACCTGTTTTTGCTTTGAAATAGCATAGTGCCGAATTTGCAGATATCCAAAGTGATGTTGATTTGGGAGATCAAACTTTTGTTGTACTTGTTGATAAGACATTAGCGAGCCATCCTGAAACAGGTCTCCTAGCACACGAATCCCCTTCATCTGCCATGTTTTAAAGAGAGGTGAACCTATTCCAGGAGCAAAATCCTGATTCGAATATATTGGATTCAGCATGAATATAGTTCTGCCTCTCCCAAAGAACCTAGAGATCTGTCGCCAAACTTTAATAGAACTATAGAGTATTGGATTCTTTCTCACAGTCTCATCATACTTATGGGGACAGGCAAACAGGCTCCAGACAGAGAGCGGAGTGCAGGCCCAGGAATCCACAGTAGGACACAGATCATAGTAAGACCTAAACCACTCCCAAATAAGTCTAGCATGGCAAGCCCAATTATAATATAGAATGTTTGGCATAGCTAATCCACCCAACTCCACTGGCATCTGCAGAGATTTAAACTTTTGTCTAGGCTTTTTACCATTCCATATAAATCTAGAAAAAGCACTTTCCAGCTGAGCAGAGACTTTCCTGCTTAACCATAAGGGTAACATCTGAAGAGGGTACAATAGTCGAGGGAGGATATTCATCTTGATTAAACTTATCCTACCAAGCAGTGAAAGAGGGAGAGCTTGCCAACGGTTTAAGTCTCTTTTTACAGTATGAATAATTGGAGCATAATTAAGTTTCCATAATTTATTTAAATCAGTTGACACATTAATCCCAAGATAAACAAATCCAGATGTTGACCATTTAAAGGGGAAATTAATTAATGATTTAGTATCAAAATTACCTAGCGGTAATGCTTCCGATTTGTTAAAGTTAATTTTGTACCCTGAGATTGCGCTAAATTCATCAAATAATGATAATGTTGCTGGTATCGACAATTCAGGTGAGGATAGAAACAACAAGATATCATCTGCATATAGTGCAATTTTGTGCTCAGCACCCCTCATCGATATACCCTTTATATCCCTATTCTGTCTAATAGCCTCTGCTAAAGGTTCTAGAGCCAGCGCAAACAAAAGAGGGCTCAACGGACAGCCCTGTCTGGTGCCCCTAGCAAGCGGAAAAGAATCTGACCGTAGACCATTAGTAATAACACAAGACATAGGGGAATGGTAAATAGTTTGAATCCATTTTAGAAATTCACCCTCTATACCAAATCTCTGCAAAGCCTCAAACAGGTAGCCCCACTCAACCCTGTCAAAAGCTTTCTCTGCATCTAAAGATACAGAGATCGCCTCACAATTCTGCTGGTTGGTATACTGTATAACATTCAAGAGTCTCCTTATATTTGTGATAGAAAAACGTTTCTGTATAAAGCCCGTCTGATCTGGGTTTATAAGGTTAGGAAGAACCACCTCAAGTCTTCTGGCCAGCAGTTTAGAGAGTATCTTAGCATCAACCCCAATTAAGCTAATAGGTCTATAGGAGCTACATGAATCAGGTGGTTTATTCTTTTTAAGAATTAAAGAAATATTTGCCAAATTTAAAGTGGGTGGAAGGTGACCATTTTTCAATGAATCAGTAAACATTTCAGTAAGTGATCCTACTATTTCTTTTCCCATTTTTTTATAGAATTCTGGGCAAAAACCATCTGGCCCAGGGGCCTTCCCTCCTCTTAGAGCGTTTATGGAAAAAAGAACCTCCTCCTCTGTAATTGGCCTACAGAGTTCTGCTTGCTCTTCCACTGTAAGAGAGGGTAATCTGATGTTATCAAGAAAAAGGTTCATCCTTTGCTCTGTCGAATGGCATTCTGATGAGTAAAGATTTTGATAATATTCTTTCATAATTTTATTAATGTATTTATTTTCAAACCTATGAGCCCCGGAGGTATCCTTTAAGGATGAGATTACATTAGTCTCTATCCTCCCCCTAGCCAGCCGTGCAAGAAGACGGCCAGGTTTATTCCCTGACTCATAAAGTCTGTGTCTGGCAAAAAAAAGAGAAGATTCAACCTTCTTGGTTAGTAGTTGATCTAAAGCCAAACGGGCTGCGTTAAGTTGTTGGGACACACCTCTGGATGGTAACAATTTAAAATCTCTCTCCAAAGACTTAATTTTCTTTTCAAGTTCTACTATGTTTTTCATTGCTGCTTTCTTTTTGGCTGAGGTGTAACCTATAATTACACCTCGCAAATAGGCTTTTGCTGACTCCCATAAGACTGACGGAGTGATCTCAGGAGCTTTGTTGATTTCAATAAAGATTTTCCATTGTTGTTTGAGAAAATGCATAAATTTAGGACAGCTCAGTAATGAAGGGTTAAGTCGCCACTGTCTACTACATGGGTCTCTATAGGGAGGACAGACTATTATTGTAATGGGAGAGTGGTCAGACAAAGTCCTAATCCCAATAGAGCTATCCACTGTTCTATCCAATAACTCCTGGGATACTAAAAATAGATCGATACGTGAAAATGTTTGATGGGGCTGAGAGTAGAAAGTATAATCTTTCTCCCTCATATGAGATACCCTCCAAACATCAAACAGTTCCAGATCCTTGCAGAATTCCAAAAGCCTAAGACTTTTCCTTTGTCTGATACCTCTTGAAGGGGACTGATCTATGGATGGGTCTAGAACGCAGTTAAAATCCCCTCCCAAGAGTATGCGAGAGCATGAAAATGAAGAAATGTCAGCTAATAACTTAGAAAAAAAATTAGGCTCATATACCGTAGGAGCATAAATGCAGCCAATCAGAACATGCTCCCCATATAAGAAACCTGAAAGGAGTACATAGCGACCTTCATTATCTGCAACTGATTTTTCAAATGTAAAGGAAAGATTTTTATGAAGAAGAATTGCAACTCCCCTACTATTGGACTTATACGAAGAAAAAAAAACTTGGCCAACCCAGTTTCTACGCAGCTTCATATGCTCTGTATCAGAGAGGTGGGTTTCTTGCAACAATGCAATCTGACATTTCTCCTTCTGAAAAAAAGAAAGAAGTTTTTGCCTTTTAACAACATGGTTAATACCTTTTACATTAAGGCTAATAAATTTAAGATCACTCATAATCAGATTATACCAATATATTTAAGTTGTCTTAATAATACAGAAATCCAAGTGTGAAAGGGTCTTGGGTTGTTGGAACAACACAGAGAATGGTCAAAATAAAGAACAAAAAAACACACAAAACCAAACCATAACCACCCCACTCCTTTACCAGAAACGAGTACAAACGCAGTTTGATAAACACCTCCCGCCCCCACAGCCAAACTTAAATGCAAATGTGTAGAGAACGTGAAAAAAAGTAGCCACATCACACCGAAAGACGGAGTATAACTCTATCTAACCCCCCCACTTCCATCGCGCAAAATCTTGCATAACAATAACTACGCGGTAATAAAATACGAGCCCTAGGCCAGACACCTCAAATGGAAAAAAATAATAACATCGCTCGTTATAGAACAATAAGAATTCCAGTAAAATAAAAATAAAAATAAAGGTCTTTAAGTGCACCATAAGTCACTCAAAACGAATTCAGCGCAGAACAGGTAAAGAATCAGCAATAAAGTCTTTAAATGAACCGTGTCTTTAAAGTACCTATCTGTCCACATATTTACCTAATGTGTAAAAAAGGGACACTGCGCTCCTCCCATCTGTTCGTGTAAGCAGTATAATGTTAGTCCAACCCGCTCAAAAACGCCCGGGCATCCTCTGCACAGCTGAAGGAGTAGTCTGATCCGTTAAAGTTGAAACAGAGGTTAGCAGGGTAGCGCATCACGAAACGGACTCCTCTTTGAATAAGCTGCCCGCAGACTTCGTTGTATGCCCGTCTCGCCTCCCTGACCTTGACTGACAGATCCTGTGTAAAATAAATGTCACTGCCTTCATATGCGAGATGATCCTTCTTCTTAGCAGCTGCCAGTATTTTAGTCTTGTCCGAGTAGTTATGAAGCTTGATCAACACAGGACGTGTGCGGTTTGGTTTGAGCGGGCCAAGTGTTCTATGCGCCCGGTCAATTTTAACAGCGGCATTTTTAGTTTCAATTCCCAGCATCTTAGGCAGCCAAGTCTGGAAAAATTCAACAGGTCTGCGACCCTCCGCGCCTTCTTTCAAGCCTATGATGCGAATATTATCACGCCGGCTGCGATTTTCGGCGTCTTCTGCTCTCTCCGAAAGGGACTGCACTGTTTTTTCCAGCGCCGCTACCTTATTGTGAAGTTCCGCCACTTTGTCTTCAGTCTGGGAAACACGACTCTCCGCCTCCGTGATGCGCTTCGTGTTGTCCTCTAAACGGGTTGCAATTGAGTCTAACGTCGACTCAAAACGAGCAAATTTCTCGTCCAGAAACGCACTTAAATTTTCAGTTACAGCCTGTGCTAGGCTGGACTGTTCGGCCGAGGAACCGCCATCTTTACTGCTTTGATTAGCGGCCGATTGGCCTTTCGTTGTCGTGCGACCCCGTCTAGTTTCTTGCTGGGAGGCGGCGGGACCGGTTCCCGACATGGTTAGGAATAAAATTCCCGGAGTTTAAGTGAAACAGCCACGCAGTTCGATGTGAATAAAATGAAAATAGCGCGACGGTCGCGGGAGCTCAGCGAAACCGTGCCACTTAGATGAAGAGCATCACGTCATCCCAGCTATATATTTTTTAAAATATATTTTGTTCAAAGACCCATCATATATATATGTGTGTGTGTATATATCATATGTGACAGTAAATGCCTTGCTGAATAGAAGTATTCATTTCTTTAATTTTCTTTTTTTTTTTTTTTTTTACTCTTAACTGACCCCAAACTTTTGAACAGTATAGTGTATAATGTTACAAAAGCTTTTAGCTGTATTATGCTTTTATAAATAATTAATTGGCTTTTATATTGTGACTACACTGAAACCATGGAACATTTTTACAATATTATTTGAAAAATATTTAACTTAATTTGACAGCATATAATTTTTTTCTGCTCACTATAGATCTCATATCATATCATATCAATCATATCATATCATATATCATATTTTCTGGCTAGTTTACTTTATTTATTTTTTATAATCATAACCATACTTCCGACCAAAACTGAATAATTAAAACAAGTTTAAATGGGTAAATCTTCTACAAATATTTTTGAATCTTCGTTTTCTTTTTTGACATACTCAAAAACACACTAGACTTGTTAAAACACAGTAGACGTGCTTATTCTGTGCATTTTGAGCACTTTTTGTGTGAAATAATTTTAATTTTGTCCATCAAAAGTGTGCTTTCACTTTAATTGAGTGTGTGCCGCGCTGCAAAAATAGACTCGGCGCCGAAATCCCCGCTTCACTACTGCTCACACGACGCTCCTGCTTGACGCTCAAGCGCTGCCTTCTCCTGCTCCCGATGTGAATGCAATCATTGATTAACATGCACGCTCGAAAAAATATGCGCTGCTTACGCCCCACTGACGCTGGCGGTGTGAAACGGCTGTAATTCACAAGGTTTCCTACATGCGCGTTCCGTGTGCACGTGTGATGCTGATGTTGCGTTAATCATGCGGCGCCCGAGTGCATTTGACCGGCATAAAATCGGCATATGTCACCCTTAATTTCCACCAACAGCGGAACGGCTGCGGATCCACTCCGGATTGGCGGTGGAGTCAATAGGTTTCCATTAAAGTCAATGTGTGTATTTTCACTGACTGTGGAACGGCTGCGTTCCGACTCCGGCGATTCGCAGCCCTCCGGAGCAGATACGCAGAGCTTCTATTTTTGCCGGATGCCAGAGAGCTCCGCAGCAATTCAGCACTTATATCGTGCGATCATACGTGAATTTGCGAGATCTCGTGGGTCCTTGTGACTTCAGCTGTTAGTCATGGCCGCAGCCGTTCCGCAACAAATCCGGACCTGGTGGGTATTGAAGGACAGCGGAGCACGGAGCCGACACGCAGCGGAGCCGATCCGCCGCCGTTCCGCAGTTGGTAGAAATCCGGGGTCAGACTGACCGGCCGGTCGTCGGTCATGGCCAATCACGTGAAAATCGGCCAATTCGGGTCACCAGCCGATCAATCGGTGCATCTCTATTAAAAACATTATTACAAGCTTACCGTTTTGAATCCAGCTAAGGCAACCAGATCGTTTTAACACTGGCTGGTTGTGTACTTGCTAAAAAATTATTTTGGATAATTTTTAACCCCAAAAAAGTTACGGACTGCAGCTTTAAAGTTAACTTGAATGCTAAAAATGGATCCCTGACCCCAGTTTGAGAGCCCCTTTTTAGACTATACAAACACTATATAAAAATGTACTGTTATTAATTTGGAGGACGATTTTATCTAAATCAATTTGGAGTGATTTTAAACTATTTTATTACCATGTTGTTTTTAACCCCATGCTCTAGTAGTTGAGTTACAGGAACACAATAGTAAGTCTGTATGGTATGAGCTGATTTTTTTTGTAGGCAAATTGTACTAAGCAGGTCAGTTTCTTCTATATATATAAAAACAAATAAAGAGAATCGATCCTGTCTGTAAGGTATATGAAGACTGAAAATAGCTTAATTTTTATAATGTTCCCCTGACAAGAGATTATCCAACATAGTAATGGCAAATCAATAGGGACTTAAGTTGTCAGGAGAAACAGATAACATACTAAAAGGGATTGATTAGATGAATTTTCTCATTTTATGAGAAAGTCTATACCAAAGGTAGCTGAAAAGCTTGTTAAATAGAGGGCATACTTATCCTTGCAGAAAAAAATATATATTAAAGAGCTGAAGGCAGGGAAGAGAGAGACTGAAGGGAAGAAACTGCTGACCTGTGCTTTTTTGTCTGACGTTGAGCGGATTTATAACGATGGATAAGCTTTGTCTAAAGGGGGAGTGAACGATGTCTCCATGTAAATGATCTTAAATGAGATATCACAGGCTGTTGTCGCAGCGGGAGCTCTTGCAGTGTGGAAACGGCTGAAGCATCATGGGACTTTTTAGTCCTTTAAAACACAAGGATAATTCTGATCATCTTAGGCTTTTCTTTACACATCTTGTTCTACATTTATGGCCATTTAAGCAAAACAAAGCAATTATTTTTATGTTGAAAGTAGGATGTTTAAAATGGTAATCAGCTTAGGTTTTTGTGTTCTTGTCATTTTTGAAAATAGTCTAATGTAAAAGCACAGAGCCTAATGCATAATTTAAGACGTAGCATCATGATGTAATCATTGCAATATAATAATTATACACACAATAACACGCTCTGCTGAGGAATAGTGCATTTACGGTATCTTTTTCTGCTGAAAGCTGAACAGCTGTGTTTCTGAAGTACTTTATGTGTAAATGTCTTGGGAATATGGGTGTCAACAACTGTCACCAAAACACGCAACCACTGATTGTATTTAGATGCACAGATGTTTATATCCTTTTGTGAGGGCTTCTTATTTCAATGAAGCAGTGAGAACTGTGGGTGCTATTTGAGCATTTCAGAAAGAAACCTAATTAGTGGAGGAAAGTTTGCATGAGGATTAAGGTTTGGCTTTCTCTGGTCCACTGGCAGTAATTTAATATATAATATTTACATCCTGTAGTGCTGTAGCACTCTTTAGAAGATGTGAGCTGTTCAGTCATAAACATATCTCCCTTTATGGTTGTTCTCAGTATAGTGAATAGATTGTGGTATTTGGGTGACATCTGGTCCCTGACTGTTCAAAGTGTAGCAGCTGTTGCTCCCCATGATGACGTTCATCTTCCTCACAGCCATGTGACACTTTAAATGTTCTTGTCTCCACTCCAGATTCTCAAACTCTTTGAGCTGTCACTTACCAACTCTGTATCTCAGGAAGTGCTTTGACCTTTTTTTATAGGGTCAGAAACCAAGTTGGCTGCTCTTTAGTCTTAGAGAAGAATATATAGTTAACTCTTGTTTTTGTGTATAAAGCTTTTTCTGCTGTCTTTTAGAGATCAGCTCTTTTTGGTTTAGATGTTGAATAATGAATCTAGAACCAGTTCTTATTCTGAAAAATAAATCTGGAGCTAAATGATTTTCATGATGTGGCATTCTATCACCTCTATACTAAAATACTCATTCCTGCACTGCTTGAATCTGCAAAACAAATGTTTTAACTGACTTTTGATAATACAGGTCTGAATGTGATCTGACACAAAACAAACCAAGAATTATTACTGTTTTATGTTGTAATTTGGTAGACTTTACAGTTAATCAGAGAAATACAGAGGGATGCTTACATTTTCTATATATTAAATGCGTATTATTTACATTTATATATACAAAACTCTGTTTCTAATGTGTATTTTTAAACTCGTATACCATTAAAAAGTTTGAGTCTGTATTTTTTATGCTCTCCAAGCAAAAATATTCTTAGAAATTTAAGATTTTATTATTTAAAATAATTGTTTTCTATTTTAGTATATTTTAAAATGAAGTGTATTCCTGTGATGGCAAAGCTGAATTAAATTATTAGCTTTTGAATTAGCCTTATAAAAAAATAAAAACTTACAATAAGCTTATTTGGTGCTTAAGAAACATTTCTTATTATTTGATTAATGTTCAAAATAACAGCATTTATTTGAAATACAATTTTTTTTAACAAGTGTTTGCTTTCACTGTTGATTATTTTACTCTATCTTTGCTGAATATACAGTATAATATAATTTTAACACAGATTTTTTTATTTTTTTTATTTACGTCAATAAATATACTATACACACTTTAGGAAAGTTATTCTCAAATATACTTTTAAAAATGTTGGCATTATATGCCATAATTCGTTTTTGTAATAGTATTGTCAAATATGGTTTAATCATAGTTATAATGGTTCCTCAAAAGAATTTAGAATTGTTCAGGAATAATTAAATTCCTAATGGTTAGTAAATAATAATAATAATAATAATAATAATTAAAGCTGCAAGCAGCATTTATCGGGGTTCAAGCAGTTAAGGCCTTTAAGCACACAAGCATCAAAAGACATTAAGTTTTATTTAGCAAGCATTTAACAACTGCCATCATAGATGAAAAAGTCAATTTACTGCCAATACAGGCAGTTTACCATAGGAAATATATGGTTTTAAAGCGTTTTTACAGTTATAGCACCTTTTGCCTAGTCTTCTTGTAGTCTTGCCTGATCTCCACCACTTTTATTAGTAGTACTCAAAGTGTGCCCATATATATGTGTCAGATTTGTTGTAAATATTTAATTTTGATAAGGAGTTTAGATAATAATATTCAGTGGCGTAACGAGCCAACACCGGGCCCTTAAGTAGGATTATCAAGGCGGGCTCCTTGATGACGCAATTGATGACATTGATGACGCAATGTCTGCGAGTTGGCTACCATGAATAGGGCAGGATATGATCATACACAGCATATAAGAGATGAGATGACTAACAAAATCAGGAGTAGCCTACGCTCACCAAAAACAAAACAAAAAAAACAAAAAAAAAAACAATGGGGACAGCGCACTATAAAACATTGTTAGGCCTAAGTCCAAATACATGAAAAAGATGCTCTCTTACATTATAGCGGGATTTTCCGGGCTTTCCTATGTGCAACTGCAAAGTTGTCGATTAGATCAGGATTGTGCACACAGGCATTCTCAATTGACCCTTCGCAGGGAGTTTGATTGACAGGCGATCTGACTAATCATAATCCGCCATTTTGTCCAACAAAGCAGTCAGGAGAGTTAGTAGATTAACATAGGAGGATTTAAATTTGAAAAACAAAGTGTACTGACGTCTTAGCACTTTAAAACAACATTCCTTTTATGTTCATTCATGTTTATTTTAATGCTTTAAATTAACTAGAATGAAGAGATGATCGGTTCACAAGCAGCTTTAACTGAGCCTCGAGTCTACAGCGATCTGTCAGACACATTAAAGAGTCACAAAACGGTATTTATTGTTTAAATGTCTCTAAAAAAATGACTACATTTGAAAGGTGAGACTTTGTTTCATATCAAAATTACTTGTCTGTCACCGCGCAGTCTTTTTTCTGATCCGCAATGTATTTTTCACTATGTGAGAACTTGATGTGGTGTGAGAGTGGCGTCGCTTGTCAGACATAGCAACAGTAACTAAAGTGGGCGGGTCTTTGCGACCGGTCATTGACAGTATGGACGGGGATTCGCCAGTCCCAATTCAAAACAAATTTCATCACAATCTATCATTGTTCGTTTCAAACATGTGAGAGCATCAAAATGATCCATGGGTGAAATTGATTGGATTTAATTAATTTTTTTTGTCAGTTCCTATCATAATTTTAACATTTTGGCGTTATTGTTTAGCTATTTACCTATGTTTTCAAATTTCTTTTGTTTTTTTTGTTGTTGTCTAGATCAGACTAACGGCTTTGAAGATAACCACAATTTTTTAAAGCTCTAAATGACACTTACAAAAACCATAAGGCGAAACCTGGCATGTTTGGTATTGTTGGACTCGGCAAGGATTCTTAGGAGGTCACTCCTGTGAAAAAAACATGGGCTTCCTTGAAACTTTTAAGGCTCCTTCAAGGCTTTGTGCCAATGACGTATACTGAGTTTTTTGAGATACACCAATGATCTCATAGACTATCATGGCACCCTGGACAAAGACACTGCGTGCCACTTTTCAGTAGACTAACGGTTGGGTGCGCTTATAGCTATTTTCATGATTTTTTTCACTGTTATAGCGCCACCAAGTGGCCAATTGTCACGATTTATTTCATGTCAACTCAGATTGAGCTTATGAACATGTGTCCCAAGTTTAGTGAAAATATCTCATTCCGTTCACAAGTTATAACCATTTTATAGCGCCATCAAGTGGCCAATTCTCATGATTTTTTTCCACGTGACCTCAGAATGAGCTCATGAACATGTGTCCCAAGTTTTGTGAAAATATCTCTTTCCGTTCACAAGTTATAACCGTTTTATAGTGCCACCTACTGGCCAATTGTTGCGATTTTTTTCAAGTGATCTCAGATTGAGCTCAGGAAGATGTGTCCCAAGTTTAGCTAAAAAATCTCTTTCCGTTCACAATTTATAACCGTTTTAGTAAAAGTGGCCCTGGTGCCATCAAAGATTGTGGTTCCCTTTATCGACCGTTAATTGAAATTTTGAATTTTTTGGATGATTATTGATTGTCAGACTCCAGAGAATATTCTTGCAGTGGTTTGGTTCCAATTGGTCGAAAAACCAAGGAGAAGTTCGTAAAAATAGGTTTTTCAAAAAAATGCAATTTACTCAAAATTGGCGCCTGAAGGGCGAGCAAATCGGAGATAGCCATTTTGTCCGCCTTGAGCCAAGGATTCCAACGATATAAGACACTTGATCCTGGGACAAACGGTCTAAGAGTTATGAGCGATTTAGTACTTTTGGTTGCTGTAGCGCCACCTATGGGCCAATTGGGGTCATACTCTGATAGGTTGTCCCCAAATTGAGGCCTACCATCTGGCCAGGTTTCACGTCTCTAGGCCTTACGGTTTGTCCTGCACGATGCGTTTTACGAATCCTTACAATTACAATAGGGTTTCAGCATTTCATGCTTGAACCCCTAATAAGAATGAAGGCTTTTTGCCAGTTATAGCGCCACCTATGGTCCGATCTCCATGAAACTCTGCATGCTTCCTCACCATGTTCTGACACATATGCTCATCAATTTTTGTGAAGTTCTGAGTTTTCATTTGGGATTTATAGGCTTTTTAGTGTATTTTGCCACGCCCCTTTTCTAAATGACCCTGTTACAGCCACCCAAATGCAAAAGTTCAACTTTTTTTCGATAATTATTGATCTAGAGAGTCCAGAGAATTGTCCTAGACTGGTTTGGTTCCGATCGGGCCAAAAACCAGGGACTAGTTCGCAAAAGTAGGTTTTGGACAAAATCCGACATAGCAGAAAATTTTCCCTGCCTACATCCAAATCGGAGATAGCCATTTTGTCCGCCTTGAGCCAAGGATTCCAACGATATAAGACACTTGATCCTGGGACAAACGGTCTAAGAGTTATGAGCGATTTAGTACTTTTGGTTGCTGTAGCGCCACCTATGGGCCAATTGGGGTCATACTCTGATAGGTTGTCCCCAAATTGAGGCCTACCATCTGGCCAGGTTTCACGTCTCTAGGCCTTACGGTTTGTCCTGCACGATGCGTTTTACGAATCCTTACAATTACAATAGGGTTTCAGCATTTCATGCTTGAACCCCTAATAAGAATGAAGGCTTTTTGCCAGTTATAGCGCCACCTATGGTCCGATCTCCATGAAACTCTGCATGCTTCCTCACCATGTTCTGACACATATGCTCATCAATTTTTGTGAAGTTCTGAGTTTTCATTTGGGATTTATAGGCTTTTTAGTGTATTTTGCCACGCCCCTTTTCTAAATGACCCTGTTACAGCCACCCAAATGCAAAAGTTCAACTTTTTTTCGATAATTATTGATCTAGAGAGTCCAGAGAATTGTCCTAGACTGGTTTGGTTCCGATCGGGCCAAAAACCAGGGACTAGTTCGCAAAAGTAGGTTTTGGACAAAATCCGACATAGCAGAAAATTTTCCCTGCCTACATCCAAATCAGAGATAGCCATTTTGTCCGCCTTGAGCCAAGGATTCCAACGATATAAGACACTTGATCCTGGGACAAACGGTCTAAGAGTTATGAGCGATTTAGTACTTTTGGTTGCTGTAGCGCCACCTATGGGCCAATTGGGGTCATACTCTGATAGGTTGTCCCCAAATTGAGGCCTACCATCTGGCCAGGTTTCACGTCTCTAGGCCTTACGGTTTGTCCTGCACGATGCGTTTTACGAATCCTTACAATTACAATAGGGTTTCAGCATTTCATGCTTGAACCCCTAATAAGAATGAAGGCTTTTTGCCAGTTATAGCGCCACCTATGGTCCGATCTCCATGAAACTCTGCATGCTTCCTCACCATGTTCTGACACATATGCTCATCAATTTTTGTGAAGTTCTGAGTTTTCATTTGGGATTTATAGGCTTTTTAGTGTATTTTGCCACGCCCCTTTTCTAAATGACCCTGTTACAGCCACCCAAATGCAAAAGTTCAACTTTTTTTCGATAATTATTGATCTAGAGAGTCCAGAGAATTGTCCTAGACTGGTTTGGTTCCGATCGGGCCAAAAACCAGGGACTAGTTCGCAAAAGTAGGTTTTGGACAAAATCCGACATAGCAGAAAATTTTCCCTGCCTACATCCAAATCGGAGATAGCCATTTTGTCCGCCTTGAGCCAAGGATTCCAACGATATAAGACACTTGATCCTGGGACAAACGGTCTAAGAGTTATGAGCGATTTAGTACTTTTGGTTGCTGTAGCGCCACCTATGGGCCAATTGGGGTCATACTCTGATAGGTTGTCCCCAAATTGAGGCCTACCATCTGGCCAGGTTTCACGTCTCTAGGCCTTACGGTTTGTCCTGCACGATGCGTTTTACGAATCCTTACAATTACAATAGGGTTTCAGCATTTCATGCTTGAACCCCTAATAAGAATGAAGGCTTTTTGCCAGTTATAGCGCCACCTATGGTCCGATCTCCATGAAACTCTGCATGCTTCCTCACCATGTTCTGACACATATGCTCATCAATTTTTGTGAAGTTCTGAGTTTTCATTTGGGATTTATAGGCTTTTTAGTGTATTTTGCCACGCCCCTTTTCTAAATGACCCTGTTACAGCCACCCAAATGCAAAAGTTCAACTTTTTTTCGATAATTATTGATCTAGAGAGTCCAGAGAATTGTCCTAGACTGGTTTGGTTCCGATCGGGCCAAAAACCAGGGACTAGTTCGCAAAAGTAGGTTTTGGACAAAATCCGACATAGCAGAAAATTTTCCCTGCCTACATCCAAATCGGAGATAGCCATTTTGTCCGCCTTGAGCCAAGGATTCCAACGATATAAGACACTTGATCCTGGGACAAACGGTCTAAGAGTTATGAGCGATTTAGTACTTTTGGTTGCTGTAGCGCCACCTATGGGCCAATTGGGGTCATACTCTGATAGGTTGTCCCCAAATTGAGGCCTACCATCTGGCCAGGTTTCACGTCTCTAGGCCTTACGGTTTGTCCTGCACGATGCGTTTTACGAATCCTTACAATTACAATAGGGTTTCAGCATTTCATGCTTGAACCCCTAATAAGAATGAAGGCTTTTTGCCAGTTATAGCGCCACCTATGGTCCGATCTCCATGAAACTCTGCATGCTTCCTCACCATGTTCTGACACATATGCTCATCAATTTTTGTGAAGTTCTGAGTTTTCATTTGGGATTTATAGGCTTTTTAGTGTATTTTGCCACGCCCCTTTTCTAAATGACCCTGTTACAGCCACCCAAATGCAAAAGTTCAACTTTTTTTCGATAATTATTGATCTAGAGAGTCCAGAGAATTGTCCTAGACTGGTTTGGTTCCGATCGGGCCAAAAACCAGGGACTAGTTCGCAAAAGTAGGTTTTGGACAAAATCCGACATAGCAGAAAATTTTCCCTGCCTACATCCAAATCAGAGATAGCCATTTTGTCCGCCTTGAGCCAAGGATTCCAACGATATAAGACACTTGATCCTGGGACAAACGGTCTAAGAGTTATGAGCGATTTAGTACTTTTGGTTGCTGTAGCGCCACCTATGGGCCAATTGGGGTCATACTCTGATAGGTTGTCCCCAAATTGAGGCCTACCATCTGGCCAGGTTTCACGTCTCTAGGCCTTACGGTTTGTCCTGCACGATGCGTTTTACGAATCCTTACAATTACAATAGGGTTTCAGCATTTCATGCTTGAACCCCTAATAAGAATGAAGGCTTTTTGCCAGTTATAGCGCCACCTATGGTCCGATCTCCATGAAACTCTGCATGCTTCCTCACCATGTTCTGACACATATGCTCATCAATTTTTGTGAAGTTCTGAGTTTTCATTTGGGATTTATAGGCTTTTTAGTGTATTTTGCCACGCCCCTTTTCTAAATGACCCTGTTACAGCCACCCAAATGCAAAAGTTCAACTTTTTTTCGATAATTATTGATCTAGAGAGTCCAGAGAATTGTCCTAGACTGGTTTGGTTCCGATCGGGCCAAAAACCAGGGACTAGTTCGCAAAAGTAGGTTTTGGACAAAATCCGACATAGCAGAAAATTTTCCCTGCCTACATCCAAATCGGAGATAGCCATTTTGTCCGCCTTGAGCCAAGGATTCCAACGATATAAGACACTTGATCCTGGGACAAACGGTCTAAGAGTTATGAGCGATTTAGTACTTTTGGTTGCTGTAGCGCCACCTATGGGCCAATTGGGGTCATACTCTGATAGGTTGTCCCCAAATTGAGGCCTACCATCTGGCCAGGTTTCACGTCTCTAGGCCTTACGGTTTGTCCTGCACGATGCGTTTTACGAATCCTTACAATTACAATAGGGTTTCAGCATTTCATGCTTGAACCCCTAATAATTCAGTGTTCAAGTGCTTTTGTTGTTGTTCTTTTGAAGATGGCTGGAAATGGAGTGTTTTATGAAGTGTTCCTTCCATTGAAGGGCTTGATCAATAGTCTCCATATTGTGAAAACCTGGTGCTGATTTCTCACTATTGTTCGGCATCCCTCCTCCAGCAGATCCTTTCTCTCTTTATGAACTACGTGATGAGGAGACACACGCTGCTCACTTCATTTCAACAGGGCTGACTGTCAACCTCAACAAAAGAGTCTGACCCCTGCGCCGCCTTCTCTCCACAGATCAGGGCAATTCCCCATGCAAATGTCTTGTGCCCAGCCTTGTGCGTCTCCCCAGCGTCTTTTACAAATCCAGCTTTGACTGATTATGTCCTGACAGCTCCAATGTTGGCTCACTTACACAGATTGACATAATCATTAGGGGGTGGGCTGACCCAGACTCAAAGCGCCTGGTTTTATCTGTTTGAAAGTGGCCCCTCCCACTTCTTCTCCCCATTCTTTTCCAAAGCAGCTGAGACTCTCACACTCTCGCACAAAAAAGAGGCAGAACCCCTCGGTCCTTCCCTGCCCACCCCTAGCATTCATCATCCTGAAGTTAATTGGTGTGGGCTTTAAGCAAATTTCCTACACTCAAACTATCAGCCTGCTGCCTGAAGACGCAGTGCAGAACGTGACTGCTGACCCGCCGCCATACGCTGCCTATTGATTTAACTGACGAAGCAGACCGCTCTGATAGAATTCCAGGCTGGAGAATGCATTATCCCTATGGAAGACAAGGGGAGGGAGGGAATGTGGCCATCAATATGCAAGATGAATGGGGGTTAAACTCAACCTTGATTTAAGGTTTCTGCTTGAACTTTCCCAGAGCTAATCTACACCTTCACTGTCCTGTGCTAAAATCACAAACGCTTTGCTGGTGCCTGACTAAGTGAAATGCCAGGAGAGGAATAGATCAAAGCTGAAGGAACAATTGTGGTTTTAATTGATTATAATTCAATTGATCTAATGGAAAAAGGAACCGATGATCGCATCATTTTCGTTAAATTAAAACCCCCGGTTTATTTACGATTTAAAATCCACCTTGATTAAGACGTCACATATTAATGTGTCACATATTAATCTACAAACTACTCTCAGTCCGTAGGAAGGAGGCATTAGTCTTACAACCGAATGTCTTCACGTCCCTGTAATGAATGCAGATCACTGACCCATAAAATAGAATAAAAAAAGCCATCTTGCGCTGTGGATCCACATTATTACTATTTTCCCCTCCTCCTCTTCATCCCTGCCTTTCCCTTAGATCTGCTGAGGTCTCAGTCAGGAAGAAATGGGCGTTTGTGACAAGCCACTCGCCGTAGGGTTAATTAAACAGCTCGCTTTAGCACCGCGGCTGTCATTCTCCCAAACACAGATCCATCAGTCACGCACACACTTCATCCCCACGCGCGCACACCGTACACGTCAAAGTGTCAGAGGTTCCCGGTCCCACGGTGATGGCCGGGAACATTAAATCTTATCTGGTTTATCAATTATTCCTGTGATTGCTCACACAGATTAGTCTATAGTACTCAAGGCATTGCTGAAATTTATCACCCTTCTGCCATCTTTGCATTTGCAGCACGGATTGAGCCATGCTGTTGGATGGAATATGGGTGATGTATATTTCTTATTTTATACCCAGCTGGAGAAACGGCCTTTATTATGCCAATCATACTGCTGTCCAGACAATCCTTTAGCAAATCACTGCTTGGCACTTTACTTTATTATGTTCATTAATGAATATCATTGGCTTTCGCTTTCGCCTTCACCTAACACAATTCACAAGCCTCTAAATGACAGAACTGTAGGTGAACTGGGCTTTTAAAGCAATAATGCATACTGTTCTAGAGGTTTTTTTCCATGGAATACAAAATATTAATTTTTGAAGAATATCCTGGCTGCCTGTGTCCATATAATGAATGGGGATAAGGAATGTTATATAAGTTATGCATACAATCCATACCTGCAGGTTTTGAATGAGGGTGAGTAAATAATGATAAATTATGGATTTATTTATAAAAAAAATTAAATATTTATTTAATTTTTATATTTTTATATTATTTTTGTATTTAATCCTTTTTATTTTTATATCTTTTTTTCTTTTAGTTTTACTAAATTTTTTATAAGCTGAATTTTATCGAATGTTTATTTATCATCTTATATTTGCCATGAAATAGCCTTTCAAGCTGATATGGCAATAAACTCAAATACAAACCATTTATTTTAATGCTTTACCATCTGCATAGAAACCATGTTCCTCAAGATTTGCAAGTATGCACCAGGAGTGATTGTCAGACTGGAGTGAAATGGTGACCACTGACACAGAACACGGTCAACACTCAAATCCTCTGCAGTGGCCTCACCACATTACATAGAAACTAGATCTAACATGGTGAACAAATTGTCACCCCCAGGGATGATTGGACAAATCAAGGTTTCTATGGGTTTAATGCAGCATAAGCACAACATATCGGATCCATTGCTACTCCTCTCCTAGCATATGTGGCCTGACATTTAACAGGAAGACATGGAGCAGGAAAGCACTTTTCCAGCCCTTTAATATGGCACAGCAATATGAGCATCCAGAGTCCTGCTCTCCCTCACAAATTCATACAGGCTTAATGTACCTCTCCCAAATCCCATTAGCTGACAGGCTGTTGAAACAGCTTGAATATGTGAGGCTCATGCTTGAGGGATTGGGCCAAACTGGAAGGCCTGGCACCTAGTCAACTCGACAGAAGCGGCTGCCTCTCCTCTTTAGAAAGGCACAGGCGACAAAGAGCTCATCAGCGCTCGCCACTCAAGAACCAGCAGGGAGGCAAACCATACAGTAGTTAACTCGCTAATATGGGCAGCGTGTGAGCAGTCGTTGTAAGACTTCCAGAACTCAATATGGGTTGGAGGACTGCAAAATCGTCCATTTAGCGGAAGACCGCTACTGTTAGTGGCACAAAGAGGCTTTTGTTGTTTATTTTTGTATGGATGATTTTTTGAATTTAGTTGCATTACTTTTGCTTGAGTAACTCTTTTGAGTGCAAGCTTAATGTTAACCTTCCCGGAGAGGGAAATGACATACCCTGAGGGTGTTTCTGTGTTTTGCTGGGACAGAAAAGAAAGCCAATCTTTTACTACATATTGCAGTCCTCCTCTCCTGAAAGAGCACAAGTAGGCTTATAGCTGTTTCCACAAAATAGGTCATTTCATTTAAAGGTGACAAACATATGTCATTTATGGTCACACAGAGTGCCCCCTCCCCCCATTTCTGTCCATGTGTAAAAAATGGGAATGTAACATTTGGACTTGGTGATCAAACCTCATATCCAATTTGTGTTCCTATCTGAGGGAGAGGGGAGTCCGTGGAGACCCCGGGGCAGTGCTGCCCCTCTCAGCGCTGACATTTCATCTACTGTGTGTGTACCACTGAGCTATCAATTTAAACAACAAAAACACACACCTCACAACACTGCGTTCTAGGATAACACTCAGAAGCACTGAGAAAACGAAGGTCAGCTACCTTTGATAGTGGAATTTCTAAGATGGGGCGAGCAGCTGAAGTCCGTATGACTTTGAAACTGAATCATGGTGTGAACCAGTACACTAAACATGCTTAAGCATACAAAACATTTATCATCATGATAACTTTTCGAGGGTCCCCCTTCACGATCCAGTCTGAGTCCCCCTCAAGCCTGGGCCTGGGACAAAAGGTCCAGTTGTCCCCAGTGAACTAACCTGCCTTAACGACTTGATGCATGAATTTTGGAATGCAATAATTACTCCTCCTCTCTAATAATTGCACTAATAAATGTCTCTTATTACAGCTCTTTGCTGTTTGCAGATGCCTGGTTTGTAAATATGTCCTCCGTGTCGCCCCCAACAAACCGACGAGACAGAAAAAAGCATCACGCCATATTAAAAACTCAATAAACTCAAGCAAAGGCTGGTACCACACTGAAATCTCAGCAGTCTGGCCAAAGTAAAGTTTGAGGTAACCTCTCAAAATTGGCTAGGATGGGCCATCATTGTTCAATGTTAAATATTGGAAATGTTTTTCTAGTGTGTTTGTAGACGGTGGCAAGGTTTGTCTGGCCAGGCTTGAGAATCTGCACACCAGCAACAGGCACAAGCATACAGTAGGTTTGAAGTGCTAATCTTGTATGTCTATTAATAGTTGTAGTATGAAGTATTTTTTTCTTTTGTGCAGAATTTTCATCAGAGCAAATTCCCAGTGCAAGTGCCTTAATAACTACACATTTTTCTGGTAGTTTATATTGTTTGTTAGTTTTTAAAAAAGTGTCTTGTCCAAGAGACCTTACACGATTAATGTACATTTTCATAAATAAAGAGTTATTCTAATATCAGTTTTTCTAATGAGATAAGAAGATGTGGCTTGTCCAAAGTGAATATGAATGCCATTTTTCATCATATTCATCAACCACTCCATGCTGATGGGTTCATTACCATCAAATTAGAGATAAAAATCGTGCTACTGCCCTGAAATGATGTGGAAAGGCAGCGCTGATAAGATTAATGATGAATACATTAGCGTTGAGCTAGCCATAAGACACATTTCAGATCTCTCGCCATGAGCACACGCTGAATAGATACCGCTTATAATCGAGTCACACCAGTGCCGTCATCATGCTAGAGTACAGCTCGCATGCACAGGCAAAGGTGAGGGGGCTGAATTTGTGAACAGGGTCCAGAATTAGCTCTCATTCGTAGTGAGTGTGTTTCTGCAGTTCGGATTGTTTCATTGGCAGCTCTGTGTGTAGCCACAATGAAGACTTGTGATCGGCTTGGTGGTGGCAGACATTGCAGAAGTCAGGGGACAGCCGACGGACGGAGCCAAGGCTCTGTGACAGATCGCCACAGCTGACAGCCTTTAACGTCCCATCTAATTTATGTCGTGTAGGGAATGGGAATGAAATGTTAATAAAGAATCTCTGCATCACATATTCTTAACTGCAGCCTCAGGCCTCACTCTGCATCTGTCATGGAGATGAATACAGAGAAAAGGAAGGAGGAGGGAGAACAGAGTGGCACAGAGGGATGGAGAGTTATCTTTACACATGTAGCTGAAGCCAAAGCCATTTTAGACTTAAAATGAGAGGGCTTAACAAGCTCAGCAAAATGAGTACCGTGTTTACAAAATAAGCCACTATATTCTGGCTATTAGTTCCGAATCGTAGATTATATCCTGATTGAGTGTTCAGGCAGTTTGAATTGACTGAGTGAGTGGCTAACATTTATCTCATGTCTCAAGGCTGTCATTAAATAGATTCTCTTGTCTGATTAGTTAAACATGATATTGAGCTGTTTGGATTTCCTCCAGCCAGGGTGACAAATGAGCCGGGTCATCTTACACAGCCAGGCCTGAAGAGGGCAATATGTGCTTGTGTCAGGATTAGGCATGTTTCTCACACCCTTTCCCTAAATGACTGCAAATGGATTCTATACACATTTTTTCCTAATTTTCAGCCTATTCAATATTTCACTTCTGTGAATCTGATCTGTACAGACCTTCCTTTTAATATCCTCTTTGCCGACGGTTTAACATGCAAGTGCTCTAAAATATAATAGCTAAGCAGATGTTCAAAATTAAGTTTATATGGAAGAAAATGAATGCCAAATGTTTTTGAAACAAAAAAGCTTGTTGAATTGCACTACTTGAAACAATATGCATTGCATTAACCGTGCTTGCATTTTAATGCATTGTATTTTTAGGGCTTGCATTTTTATGGGCTGAAATTCAACATGGTCGTATATTTAAGCTGTGAATATTTCAATTCAAAATATTTCACACACATTTTCATTATTAAAAATTCAATAATCCATTTTCACCTTTCAGATTTCACTTCCAAAATATTAATTCTGTTTAAAAATACAACCTATAATATTCGACAGGCAATTTTCGGTCCGTTTTCTTTTGCTTTACAAATTCGCTTCCACAAATTCAGTGGTAAAAACAGAAAATTCAACATTTCACATCCACGAACTGCAGGAAAAGCAGTAGATTACCGATGCATGATCTCTATCTGCTGTTAGTTGACCTCACCAGCAGGTGGTGCAAGCATGTGTTGATGAATACCAAAGCTACAGTTAGAGAGAGTCATTCATTTCTCAACCGTGAATAAGGAGATTATAACGTTATTCCCCGATGCTGATGTACAGATCAAACGTTAAATCTGAGGTAGACATATATTTATCTCTAACGTAGCTTAATGGACTAATACAGTGAGAGAGACCAAAACTCTCACCTTATTGGGAATGTAGGCAATACTAAATAGGCTACAGGCAAGCAGACTTAGAATATAAACTTAACGCGCAAAGTTTGGCGCTAAGCGTTTCCCAGTGAAATACTGGCATAAAGTTGTCTGGACGTTGGAAGTTTGATATTCGCAAATTTAGGGACCATCTCCAAAGTTACATACGATAGGCCCCCCTATTGGTATACACGTTTCTAACTTCAATAGCATTTGAAGAGAATGACTTAAAACCAACTGTAAAGCGTTCATAGAGTGTCAGGCATGATGCGCACTTTTAAGATTCTTGATATTTAATCAAATAATAAACTGTCAAATCATGTGTGAATATTGCTATTTTTACTTCCGTATGGGATCGTACACAAAATATGCCGTAATTTAAAGCTCTATAGCATTTAAAGAGAATGACTTAGTCATAAAACCAACTGTAAAGTGTTCATAGGTGTCAGGCATGATGCACACCTTTTTATTAAAATTAATATGAGCTCATGCTGTAGTTAAATGCTCTTCGATTGCTATTGAAGTTAGAAACGTGTATACCAATGTCGTATGGAACTTAAGAGATGGCCCCTAAATTTGTGAATATCGAATGTACAATGTCAATCCATCTTTATGCCAGTATTTCACTTGGAAATGCTTAGCCCCAACTTTGCGTGTTAAGTTCAAATTCTGAGTGCACCTGCTTGCCTGTAGCCTATAGTATATCCTACATTCCCAATAAGGTGTGAGTTTAGTCTTTTATATCACTGTATTAGTCCATTTACCTACATTGAGCGTTTTATATGTCCTGACGGAAGGAGAATCCTGGAGTATTGAGGGAACCCCCAGTGCTGCACAGCGGTATAATCTACGGCTATTCCTGCAGTTCCCGGATGTGAAATAAAAAATGTGGAATTTGGACCGCTGAATTTGTGGAAGTGAATTTGTAAAGCAAAATTAAATGGACCGAAAATTGCCTGTCGAAATTATAGGTTGTATTTTTAAACAGAATTTATATTTTGGAAGTGAAATCTGAATGGTGAATATGGATTATTGAATTTTGAATAATGAAAATGTGTGTGAAATATTTTGAATTGAAATATTCACAACTTAAATATACGACCATGTTTAAATTTCAGCCCATAAAAATGCAAGCCCTAAAAATACAATGCATTAAAATGCAAGCACGGTTAATGCAAAGTAGTGCAATTCAACAAGCTTTTTTGTTTCAAAAACATTTGCCATTCATTTTCTTCCCGAAGTTATACACTTTAAAGCCTGGCATAAAATAATACTCAGAAAAGTCAGAAAAAAAATTGAACAGTTTAGTGAACCATTAAAATATGAATATTAGAATATGGAGGTCACAATCGAAGCAAAAAACACTGAGCAAAAATATGTCATTTGTTGCAGATGTTATGTATATGGCCAAAATTTAGATTTGTATATCCGTACAACTGACTACATGATATGTTTTAACAAAGTTTTGATCATGATGTTAATTTAGATATTATACATTAGGCTTTATAGGCTTGAAAGTTATCTGACTTCAATAACGTAAAATGTCCTTTAGTATATTCATATTTGAAGCACTGTGTCATGATATTCTCCAAAATAAAATATACTAGCGAAGTTATTTGACATTAATCTAGCAGTTAAAAATGATCATCTGCATGTGCGCTTATGAATCTTTGCAATTTCTTGATCCTGTCAGTTTATAGTCATTTAAAATGTGGGCAGTTGTCATGAGTAACCTAGCGGAAAGTAGCCTAAATGGAAAAGTTGGTTTTAAATAGTTTTTGGTAATTACCATGAGGTTAAAGTTAATATATCTCACACAGCAGGAGGGTTTTATGGCCTTTTGCTTTGTATTGCCTACCCAGTTACCCCAGCACTCAGAGCGCAGGCAGACATGCGAGAAATTAAAAGTGAGGCCGAAACAGATTACTGCTAAGTGCTCCGATGTTCAGGCGAGAGAGGAAAGGTGGACACTAAAGGACTTTTAGAGAATCAGAGGACATCCATATAGCCAAATAATAGATAAGGAAAAAATGGTCAGAAAAGAAAGAATCTCATATCTGTAATGGTCAGTCGTTCAGGTGCTGTGCCTGGACCATTGAGTTTTGTGGTCAGATTCAATTTCCGATATTTTATTGTGGCACTGCCACTCCATTAAGACTCATTTCCTTCTCACCAGTAGTGACTTTGGGGGACCCGAGGAATTTGAAGGCCAATTGACTTTTAATATGAATCACGCTGTGATCGCCCCATTCTCGTCCCCCGCCTACAAATTAGAAATGGCAAACAGAGTGTCCCCATCAAAACGCGCTCTTCATGTTTTCCGTTCATGCTCCACGAGTCCCCCAACTCCACCCCCACTGCAGTGTGTGTATGTGTCTGGGTTTCTCTGTGTTTGAGTATATGGGTTGGTACAGGTGACCAGGTAATGGACACTTTTGTCTTGGCTTTCAGATTTCTGGAAGATTATGGAGTAAATTGAGAACTGAAGCTCAAATTTTCTGTGTTAAAATAGATTTGGTAGATTAACTGCACTTCTGAAGTCTTTCTAGCAACTTGCAATAAATAAATGTGCAAGTAATATAGGTAGGATTATATATTTTATATAACAAATATGTGGGATTATTATGATTTTAAACTATATGTAAATTTAGCTAAATGTAATCTAACTGGTGCCAATGGTATGGACATGATTAATTACTGTATTGAATTGTTAGTGAACAAAAAAAAGTATTATTCATCCTTTTCATTTAGTCTTATCTTCTAGTACAAACACCTAAATATTCTTAAACAAGATAATCAAAATTGCATATTAAATTTTTTCAGAGAATAATTGTTTCTTGATTATTTTTATTTTTTTTAAACAAAAATATAACAATAACTTATGCTTAAAACAAGCTTCTTGAATTAAATCTTTATCATATGCAAGTAAATTAATCTTCTACTAATGATGTTTTGGTGTTTTACTGAAAACAGGACCAGAAGTACTGATTAAGAAAAGGAATTTTACAATGTTTGGTGCACCATTCAAAGAGCACTCAGAACAACATGTTTTTCACTTATACAATGTAAAAAAAAAAAAGTAACCACATCCCACTACTGTATGCAACTTGTGACTACATGGAGCTCCCCATGTCAGGTTTATATTGCGCCCCCTACAGGAAACACCTGCACAGTGCCGGTCCCAAGGCCCTGAAGCACAAATTCATTAGTATGCACAGACAGTCTCTCAGTGTGTGTGTGGCAGGAGCGGGAGCAGGCCGGCGTGGAGCAGAGGGGAGACAGTATTTTATCCACGCTTGCCAGTATTATGAGGCTGAGCGAGAGATTCACATTATCGTAATGGGAAAGTCAGCGCAGCAAGATGATGCCCCGGAGCCACGCCACTGATTGGCTGCAAAGCTGTATTTATATATAGCAGAGTGAGTTCACTTTTAGTTCAGCACTGAAGAAGAGAAACAGGCCTGCCTGACTGCCACTTCATCTGCTGAACAGAACACTATAAACTTAGCCTGGAGTTTAGGACTGCGTACTTGGCCATGTGTGCAGTGCAGTAAAAAAAAAAAATTGATGCCCATTTTCAGTCTATGAGGTTTATGCAAATAACAACTCCATTGACCTCAGTGGACTTTATAATTACGTTATTCATAGTTTTTGAGATGCTAACAAGTTGTGTAAAATTGTTCCATTCTCCCCCTCTGAATTTAAATGGATTTTTATTTTAATTATACAGTTTATATATGTTCATTGGTTTGACTGTAGATTACCTTACGTACTGTGGAAAAGCTTACATTTAGTGAAATACTATAAAAGTTATGTTTTTGCAAGTAAAAAATATAAATTAACACATAATTTAGCCAGAATCTAAAATTGTATTCAATAAGATATAGTTCACTCCCAGATGTCCCTGTGAAAAGCATAACATTTGGTAACATGTTGTTTCTGTTATATTGTTTCTTCTTTTGTTTTCAGTTATGTATATAAATTTTTTTTTTAGCTTGATTGTTTGTTTTTAGTGTCATGAACACTACTGTTCAAAAGTATTATTGAGTGAAATGTTACAATTTAAAATAACTTTTCTAGTTTAAAATATTTTAAAATGTCATTTATTTCTGTGATGATTAAGCTGAATCTTTACTAGCTTCACATAAAAATCCTTCAGAAACTACTTTAATATGCTGATTTGGTGGTCAAGTAAAAAAAAAAAAAAGTATTATAATAATAATAAATGTTGAAAACAGTGGTGCTGCTTAATATTTTTGTGGATCATTGATACATTATTTCTGGATTCTTTTAGAAAAAAAATCTGCTGTATTATAAAATGTTTTTACTGTCAATTTTGATCAATTTAATGCATCCTTACCTAATAAACAATATGTTACGAACTGCTCAGAGACACGAAGGTTTAGATCCAAATGCAGCTTTATTTGAGGGCAATCCAGAGGCGTAATCCAATGTACAGGCAAGGGTCATACACAAATAGGCAGTCCAAACAAAGAAACAAACAAACAAAGAAACAAACAAAGAAACAAACAAAGAAACAAACAAACAAAACAGGCAGGGACCAGAGGCAAGAGAGTAATCCAGGGAACAGGGCAAGATGTCCAAAAACCAAGAGACAAAAAAACCAAGAGACAAGAAAACCAAGAGAATGCTCAGAAATGCAGTGTAACACTAAACGAGACTTCGCGGTGAGTGAATGAATGAACATGGTATAAATAGACTGAGACTAACAGGATGAGATACAGGTGAATGCAATCAGTGAATGAGGTACAGGTGAATGTGATCAGTAATGATGAGTCCGGGCAGTGAGTTATGGGAAATGTAGTTTGTGAGTGATAATAGTCTTATGTGGAGTGCCCTCTGGTGGCTCTCAAGGGCACTCCAGCTGGTGAGCGTTACACAATATATATATTTTTTTTAAGTCTTGATGACCAAACATTTGAATGGTAGTGTGTTTTAGAGTTTTTTTCATCTTATGGGTAACACAGTTGAGAGTGTTTTGATGCAAATTTTAAAAGGATAGTTGTAGTTGTGAGTGCTACTGTGAAGCTTGAATTTCAGTCTTTTCCTCGCATATCGCATAGCTTCAGAAGACTCTTTTAATATGCTTTTTTTTGGTGCCATATTTGCAGCTTGACATCGTCTTTCCCAATTCGTTCCTGCTGCTTGAAAAAGAGAAGCAATAACATTTTGCTAAACTTATTGCATGTTCTTCAGAAGAAAGAAAGTCATTACGACATGTGTGAGTAAATGTTGGAAGAATCTTTTTTTGGGGGGGGTGAACTATCCCTTTAACTAACCAACTACCCCCAAGTTTGTCACTGTGTGCGCTCCTATATTTGCACAGCATGCATTTACGCACCAACAGGACTTGGGTACTGCTACAGAAATAAAGATGAGACCGTAAATAGTATGACACTAGCCACAGTCGTTTCCCCCTAATCAGCTGAAACCACAGTGCCAAGTCAGAGCTTCTGCCACTGAGGAGAACACTGCATCATTTAAAGAGGAACTCCCCTGGACATGCCTCAAAATTACCGTACAAGAAAAGTGCTGACTCTGAAGAGGCTTTTCATATTTATGAATAAATTGCTCTGTGGAAGAGGAGAAATATTGAGAGAAGAGAAGAAAAAAAGGCACACAGCAAGAGGTAAATCCTGAAGTGGAAATGGCTCATTATGTTAGTGATGAGTCCGGGTAATGCCTGCTTGACCAGCCCAGCGTCTGTCAGATGAAGATGCATTGATTAACCCTTATCCATTACCCTTCAGCCATAGAGAGCGATGGCGCAGACAAATTGATACCATCACTTTAATGTTACAGTAACATCACGGCGCTGCTGCATACTTATGGACAAAATATTCTTGGTGTTTATTCTAGTTTGTTTGAAATATATGGTGATTTAAACAACAAAATACAAAAGTAATACGTGTAATGTTAAACTATACACATGGAATTCACAACATCAAAGTGTGTGTTAAATAAAGCCCATCAGAACATCCTGAGCTGGTGTAATTAGAGAAAGTGTCTCACTGCAGGTCGAGTTATACATTGTTCACCATCCTAGAGATCACAGTCAGCAGTTTGCGTCACCTGTTTACCCCTGATTCTTTGCTCTCATTGGATTTGAATGGCTAATAAGGGGTTTAAGTGTGCATTTGACTGTTGTAGCACTTGTTTGTTTGCGTATTACTTGCTATGCGTTTCAACGGCACCTGTTTGACGTGCATATTTGGGCAAGAGGAAAGAGAGAACAATGTCCCACTTCACAGATCTCTGGGTGCTCCACCAGGACCTTTGAACGTTTTAATAACAACACTCTTGAAAATTAAGGTTCTGTATTGTCATCAATGGTTCCAAGAACCTTCAACATCCATGGAAACTTTCCATTGCACTAAAGGTTCTTTATTTGGGGAAAAAAATTTATTTTGATTTTTCAAAAGTTGTTGAACTGAACTGTTCACTGAAAGGTTCTTTAGGGGAACCATAAATGCTTCTTCTATGGCCTCGCTACTAAACACCTGGAACCTTTATTTTTGAAAGTGAAGGAGATCATTGTTAGTAGTTAGTAGTAATAGGATGTCCTATTACTATTATTTTTCTAAGCAATTAGATTATTGATTTGTGCATGTCGGGAGGGAAAAACCTAGCAGATTTCTTGAATGTGTAGTTTTAATTCTAGAGTTTTATTTAAATTTCATTTAATTAGTGAATGACAAAAAATACTTGTGTATTATACCACTTACCAGTATATTTATTACCTTAAAGCTTTCGCTAAGAATAGTCTTTAGTCAGGGTAGATGCCATATTGAATTTAACATGGATGAAACCGAGGCTGTGAGGAATAGTCTTGCAGTCTTTACAATTGCACACACTGTATAAAGGTCCTAGATCATGTCATTTTCACAACCCACAATTTTCAAAACTATTTGAATTTTTGTCTTCTGATTAATTTTTTTCAGAAAGACATTTCGTTAGCTGAACAATCGGTATGTTGTTAAATAACAGTACTATAATCCATTGGACATACTGTATTTTATCCCTCACAGCCTCGTTTTCATTCCTGTCAACAAAAAAAAGAATAAAAAAAATTGGCGCTAACCTGACTACATCTCAAAAATACTCCATTATTTACAAAACAATGCAATGAAGATGAGGTCACTTTCACTACAATCGTCGACAAATGAGATGCAAGATGGCGCCAGATGTGCTTGTATGAAACAAAGAGAGAGAGAGAACATAGTGTGATGCGATGAACGAGAGTGAATCATAGGAAATATCAGAGCGTTAAATACTGCACATGACCAATCATAGGCCTAATCATGAATTTTATAACACCCTAAAATATAGGGTAACTAAACCAAATGTTGGGTGTCAACAAAAGGGTTGATCAGAACAACCTTTGAATATAAGAAATTCCGAAATTGGTTTATCATTGAGATCTGAGGTGTCAATTGAACATGATATGGTCTGACTGCAGCACATTCAGAGCCGGTCATGCTTGGTTTGTGGAAATGACTGCATAAGTCTGGAGCAAATTTCTGTTCCTGTTGATGTGTTAAATATGTGTAGTCTGTCCTTGTGCGGCGCTTAGCACAGACAGCGAGACATTTTGCTTGAGAGAAAGCGTTCTTCAGGAGGACAAAATCTGTGTGCGTGAGAGAGTTGGCGTGTCTGTGTATGCGTGTGGTGCAGTGAACACGCTTCGAGGGATTGTGCCCTAGAAAGTGAGTCTCAGTTGGGGAAAATGCTGAGGCCAGCAGTTCCCACCTGCTGGAGCAAATCGGATGAGCTTACATTCCCATGGCTGATCCCAGAACAAAGATGTTTAATGTGCATACACAAGGCTTCTATACAGGCTCAGACAACTCATTTGAACAAAGTTTACCAAAGTTTATCATTGATATTGTTGATTGTGATTGTGTTTGGTCATGTTTTTAAAGAACACACAGGCCCCGTCAACACCTGGTAGGCTATTAAGATAAGTTTTTGTCGATCTGATCACAAGTGGACAGCGCTAAATACAGGTGTAAATGGAGTCTAAAACGTTTTGAGGTTGTTCACTTTCAACCAGTTGCAGAGCTAGTTGAAAACGCTTTCAACCGGATTGATTTCGTTGTGTAAACGCTCATGTGGTCAAATGCGTTCAATCAGCCACAAAAGACCACCTACTCTCCATCTTCTGACCTTTTTTTTCTTTCTTAAATATTCTTTATTGGGGTGTAAAAAGTTATTTACATTTTTAAAAAGTACTTGAACTGAACTGTTCACCGAAAGGTTCTTTAGGGGAACCATAAATGGTTATTTCGGGAAAAAAATCATTTTGTTTATTTATTTATTTTTGTTTGTTGCAAAAATACCTAAAATATCTTTGGTAAAAGTTATTATTCTTTGTGAAAATCAATGAATTAATGTATGTATGTATTTATTTATTTAGATCAGCTTAAAAATAAAATGAGACATGGGAATGGCAATTCATATCGCTGACACCTAAAATGTCTTTGTACTTTTGTCCTTATAGAATGTTTTGAATGTTACTTTAACAAAATGTGGAAGAAGAAATGTCACATTCATATTTTTATACAACAATTTTGAGTGAAGAGTTAGACTTCAGTGTTCATATTACACATCCTGCATGTTTAATATAATTAAGGTAGGGCTAACAATAATGTGTATAATAACCTGCTACAGGAAATGATTACATATTAAATGCTGTTCTTTAATATTAATTACTAGGTTCTTACGTTATATAATTTTAATTGAAAGAAATTACTAATTAATTAAGGTATGCTGTTTTAATTGATCATTATTATTTTATTAATTTTATCTGATAGTACTTGGATCTAAATTGTATATGCTGAATACACAAGAAATGTTTCATTTAATGCTTGTTTATTGCACATTTTTTATGCTATAATTAATGTTGTTCATAACCAATTTTTGTTTGTGAAGTTTCCCATTTTGGGAATAAGACATTATGAATTGATGTTGAAAACTAGGAGCACTAGAGACCAGGATCATTTGTAAAGATATGTCAAAAGAAGCAAAAATGGAGCTCCCATTGTAACATTTGTGTTGTAACAGCTGTAATAACCTGACAAACAACATGACTGCGTGTGTGATGTTGTTTTGAAATATGGAAATTTGAAACTTGCTTAGAATTTTGAAATGCTTCAGATGTTTTCCTGACATAATTCTGACATACAACTATATAAATTTAGTACTTTAAAAATAAAATAAATTAAATGCTTGTTTTTAAATGCATTCTCTATATTTTTTTCTCTGTAGGTTTTCCCCCCTCAGTTTGAGGGCTGTAGATGGACATTTCCACACAAAATTTGTGTCAATTTTGATCAGTGGAATGACACTATGTCCATGCATGAGCAGTAATAGCATGAAAAACACTAATTAATGGTAAGTTTCCCAAAAGTCTGTGTGTATGTGTGTGCGATTAGTCTACCTTTTATGCTTTCCTATGTGGAAGCACGCAGCTCAGACGCAAAATAGCTAATGTTGTTTATTTATGTAATTTGAGATCTTGTTATATTAATTTGTGTTTATGTGTGTCCTGACTATCTAGTGTAAATACTTGCCCCTGTTTTGTAGCGTCTGATAAATTACTTAATTTACTGGATGTTAATGACACATTCATTGATTTAGAAAACAGTTTTGCCTGTTTCCATCTCTCAATTGTTTCTTTGATGAGCTTTCGTACAAAATAATTGAGCCTGTTAATTAGCTTCATTATGAGTGCCTAATAACCCTAAAGCTTTCAGGAAATAGACTTGTGTCTAAAGGCTGAAGTTCTTGACATTGTTTATCCCGGGTGGCTGCTCTTTTACAAAGGCTTCTGTAATTTAATAAAATGACTCAGAGAAGAGGGATGTTATTTTTGTTTGTTCTCTATGTATATGTGTGTTTGTTTGTTCATTTATGAGCTAAAGTGATGAATAAGGTATTTTTTAAAACACCATTTCAACATAAACAGATACTTTTAATATATAATTGGGGAAAAGGAAAAACACATGCAAAAAAATTGATGTAGGATGTACTTACACTCAATTTTCACTCAAAAATGTCTAGTAAATTTCACTAATAATTCACTAATAATTCACTAATAAAAGTAACAAATTGAATTGAATGTGAAACTTTGAAAGACTAAAATATTATATATATATATATATATATATATATATGTATATGTATATGTGTTTGTGTGTATATATTTACATGTTTCCATGTTTTTCCATGTATAGACATAATGATTTATATCATACAAACTGTATATTCTTTCCCGCAACCCTACCCCTAAACCTCACAAACTTTCTGCATTTTTACATTTTCAAAACAAACTCATTTAATATGATTTTTAATTTGCTTTATGAGGACCAAAAAAGATCCCCACAAGGTTTATAATTTTGTTAAAATTTTGTTTTTTATTTTAAATGTAAAAGTGTATAATAATTGTATGTACTATTTTGTAAATTATACTATATAATATAAAAAAAAATACCAATCATGCTTTGGTAAATAATCATTATATCATATGTCGAAATTGATATATTAAGTCATAATTATGAGAAAAGGTCTACATAAATTAGTCAAGTTTAAATGTTCAGTATTTCAAGATCATGTCATAATAATGCATTTTGCAGATGCTATTTTCACTGCATTCAAGGCATACATTTTCTGTGCAAGAGATTTGAACCCATGACCTTGGTGTTGCTAGCACTATGCTATACTTTTTGAGCTACAAGAATGACAGATTAAAATAAATGAGCCTAAATAACACGCAGTATGTGTTCATATGTGTGTCAGTATATGTGTATAGGGTCCTGATGGGAGCTCTTTTGTCCAGTCTGAGGTTGAGTAAAGTGCCGGCTACGGTGGTGTGACAGACGCGACTGTGTGATTGAAGACGCTGGGGTTGGAGAGGCTGTTGGCAGCTATATTTCAGCGTGGAGATGGATGGACTTCATGATGCGAGTTTTGCGTGAGGGTGAGCTCTGCGCCTAACTAGGCCTGAATAATTCACAACGGCCGTTATTGCAGAAGGGCCGATCAGCAGCGACGAAAAAGACGAGACGAGATAATAACATGGCTCGGGGTATGGAGATGAGCGCCTGTGCGTCAAGCTGATCTGAATAGTTAATGCAAAAAAAGAGAGAGAGTTGACGCTAGAATAGAGCAGCAGTGGCCCTTCGCTAAGCCTGGGTAATGGATGGAGAACGCCAGAGACAGTTATGCTAGAGTGCTGGGCTGATCGCTGGTTTGGGGCGATGAGCTTAACTCCTTGTCTCTGGATCGTGTCATAAAGGAGGAATAATACCCACCAGGTCCTCTCATAAATATGCTAAGGAGGAGAAATAAGGATCTAAATATGATTTTTATGAGTGACAGAGAGAGAGAGGGAGCGAGAGGGTACGCATCCATGGAAAAGTGCTTGGCAAACAAAGGAAGGGCAATATTTCAGTACATTTGCTGCCAACATCGTTCTGTGTGAGGTGAGAGGCTGCCATAACAACACTAAATTCAGATCTGCTTGTGTCATTCAGATCCCCATAAAAGACGTTATGTTTATGCTGCAGTTATGTGGACAAAAGCACTGCAAAACAGTAGCGGGAAATAACTCTGCTTTATTTGGGAGAAAATGCAAATAATCCTGCCTGAGGTGTGACGTAAACCTGCCCATTCCTCAGCTATTCTGTAACAAAAATCATTAATATTACACATATAACGTGCGCTGGATTTATAATGCATTCTGCATAAATCCTCGGCCATAAATGATCGTAAAAGAATGCGAGCGAGAGGCACCGGACAAAGTCGTCATTTGCTATCCGCTTACATGTTATTTCTATTTTGTGTCTCCTTGGCCTCTCTTGCATCCCATGTCTGTGCTCTTAACAAGTGTCCAGAATGCAACGGTGGTGTCAGAATCTTGCACGGCGACCTCTGACACCTACTAATCTCCTCTCACTCCGAACAGGTCAACTCATAAAACTGAGTGACAGGATTTTTACGAAGAAAAATGTTTGTGCATGGCTTCCCCTCTGGCTCATACAGTATCCATTTCATGACAACAATTTATAGAGCTCAAAATGTGATGGTAGTCATTGTCACTTTAGGGTAGATGACTTTGTGATTATACGCGTCTCATCTGATGCAAGACAAATGGACCTACTTCCTATTGCATATTATATTCAGTACTTTGAAAATTCAATGCTTTGTTCTTAATTAGACTATGCTGGGATGTTTATGTCATAAATTATGAGACAACTGTATTACAAAGATTTGCAGCGCCAATAAAAAGTATAGTATTGTAGGAAAAGTGAAGTTAATATCCATTGCGTGTGTTCAGTCTCTTTCTTCTCCTGTTGTTTTGTGCAGACTGCAGGCTCCAGGCTCCAGGCTGATGGCGAAATCCAGCACCTGTTGTGCGACACATATGTAAGACAACCTCCTCATGGCCCCCATGTGTTGATCAGCAGTGAAGCTGGATATCTGTGGCAATTGTTACGTGACTGTATTAACGTGATTGATTCAAAGCCTGAACAGCAGGGGCCTTCGTGTGATAACATCTGACATGGTAAAATATATGGCGGAAATAACACGCCCTTGAATGTGTGTGCACAAGATGAAAGACCGTTATATACATGTTTAACTTAATTAAAACATTTAAAAAAAATACTAAAAATGTAAAATGATATTAATGAAAAATATAAGTGGTGTTAAATCATAACCTGGAGTGATATGTTTTTAAATTCATAAAATAGATTTGGAAGTATGGAAATCCATTTCTGCAACAAAGAAAAAAAAATCAAGCTTTGGTAAATAATCATGATATCATAAGTCGAAAATGAGAAAATGTATATATTAAGTCATAATTATGAGAAAAGGTCTACATTATAGGAAAGAAGTCATAATTCTGACAAAAAAAAGTGGAGATGTTTTGTCATAATTATGACCTCATAATTTTTACTTGTCAGTTTAGAATTCGCATAATTTTGACATTTTATCTCATATTCATGACTTAGCGGCCCGGTTTCACAGACTGGGCTTAGATTAAGTCAGGATTAGGCCTTAGTTCAACTAGGATGTTTAAGTAGCTTTTTTTTTTTTAAAGTGCCTTAGAAAAATCATTACTGATTTGCATCTTGAGACAAAACAATGGCACTGACATATTTTAAAATACAGTCATGTGAAAAAGATAGGACACCCCATGAAAACCTTTGTCTTTTTCAACATATGGACATTGAATCTTCATTTTAACAATATTGAGAGATGGAGATAATATAAATAATAATACTAAAAACTAATAAAACTGAAGAAATGTATTTTTTTTTTTATTTGTAAAATGTTCTTAATAGAAATGAAATATTTGGTGAGGAAAAAGATAGGACACCTCTACATTTATTTACTACTTAAAATGCATAAAATTAGAATTAGGTGCACACATTTAGTTTGGTTTGCTCTTGATTGTGGAAGTGAGTGAAATCACCATGGATAGATCAAAAGAGCTCTCTGAGGCCTTCAGAAAGAAGGTTGTAGATGCATATGAGTCTGGGAAGGGATTTCAAAAGATCTCCAAAATATTCTAAATCTGCCATTCCACTGTCCGGAAAATAATTTACAAGTGGAGAACATTGTAAAATCAGATCCAAAGCACGCACATCCAAAGCAAAATGTTGCTCAAATTGGGTGCTCAACAAGACAGTTAATCAAAAAGGAAAAAAAAGTCAGCACACCATGGCTCCAAAAATGTGAAAAATTTAATGGTAGACTCACACACAGGTGGTAATGTTTCGAGCACGTGGAGAACATTTAAAACAACTGGCAACATGCCCAAGTCAGGCTGTCCTAGCAAGTTCAGTCCAAGAGCAGACCGCAAGATGCTTAAAGAAGTCTCCAACAATCCTAAAATGTAATCTCGGGACCTACAGGTAACTCTTGCCACAGTTGATGTCAAAGTACATGCGTCTCCCATGAGAAAGAGACCGCACAACTTTGATTTGCATGCAAGGTGTGCAAGGAGGAAACCCTTGCTGTCAAAAAACATCAGGGCAAGAGTAAAGTTTGCCAGAGAACACCTAGACAAAGACCAGGACTAATGGAACAATGTGCTTTGGACAAATGAATCCAAAGTTGAATTTTTTGGGCCCAGTAGCAGAAGACGTGTGGCGCAAACCAAAGACAGCATTTGAGCACAAGAACCTCATACCGACTGTGAAGCATGGGGGTGGAAATGTCATGGTTTGGGGCTGCTTTGCAGCAGCAGGGCCTGGCCAACACTATCATAGAATCCACTATGAATTCTTCATTGGATCAGAGGGTGCTTGAGGAAAATGTAAGACCATCTGTCCGAAAATTTAAGCTGAAGCGGATGTGGACTATGCAACATGACAATGACCCAAAACATTCCAGTAAATCCACCAAGGAATGGCTCAAAAGAAAGAAATGGAGAGTCCTGGAATGGCCAAGTCAAAGCCCGGATCTTAATCCTATTGAGATGCTGTGGGGTGATTTGAAACGGGCTGTGCATGCAAGAAACCCCTCAAACATCACACAGCTGAAAAGATTCTGTATGGAGGAGTGGAGAAAACTTTCTCCCAGTCAATGTCAGAAACTTGTTGACAGTTATAGGAAACGTCTTATTGAGGTTATTTCAGTCAAAGGGGGCAATACCAGCTATTAGGGTATAGGGTGTCCTAACTTTTTCCTCAGTAGGAATTGGCATCTTTGTAAATCTTTTGTTAAATAAACTATATCATGGTTAAATTTTCATTGTTTTTTGTTTAATTACATTACCTTTATCTATAGATATTTGAAAGAAGATCAAATATGGATAAGTCCATATTTCTTACAAAAGAACAAACTATTTCATGGGGTGTCCTATCTTTTTCACATGACTGTGTGTCAGAGCAAGTTACTTTCTGTGAAAACAGCTCAAACATGCATTTTAGTCTGGTACTATAGACTTAAGTCTTTTCTGTGAAACCAGGCAAGTACAGTGCTATGCATAAGTTTAGACACCCATGCTAAAGTTGACTAAAAAGAGGAATAAAAAATCATCTTTTGGAAATTGAACTTAATGCCTTAATTAAAAAAAAATAGGAAAAATCCAACCTTTAAGGACACCAATTTTCTTTGTGAATGAATAATGTATCGTAAATAAATAAATGTTCTTCCTTAAAATACAGGGTGCATAAGTCTGGACACCCCTATGTTAAATTCCCATAGAGGCAGGCAGATTTTTATTTTTAAAGGCCAGTTACTTCATGGATCCAGGATACTATGCATCCTGATAAAGTTCCCTTGGCCTTTGGAATTAAAATAGCCCCACATCATCACATAGCCTTCACCATACCTAGAGATTGGCATGGAGTACTTTCCATAAGATCATCTCTCAATGCAAATCAAACCAGCTATTAGGCTAACTGAAATAAAACCATGCCAATCTCTAGGTATGGTGAAGGGTGTGTGATGATGTGGGGCTATTTTAATTCCAAAGGCCAAGGGAACTTTATCAGGATGCATAGTATCCTGGATCCATGAAGTAACTGGCCTTTAAAAATATAAAATAAAACTTTAGCATGGGTGTCTAAACTTATGCATAGCACTGTATCTAATAATTTTGAATCTCATTATTTATGTCTTAATTTTGCATGTCATAATTATGATTTACCATAGTATTTTTTTCATGTCATTCCAAACCCGTAAGACTTTTCTTCACACAAATTAAGATCTTTTTAATGAAATCTGAGAGCTTTCTGTCACTCCATTGACAGCTACGCAACTACCACTTTTGAGCCCTAGAAAGGTAGTAAAGACATCATTAAAGTAATCTATGTGAGATCCAGTGGTTTAACCTCAAATTTATGAAGCGATGTGAGTATTTTGTGCAAAAAAACATAATTTACCACTTTAGTTACAAAATATTAATCTCCAACGCATGTTGGAGATTATTATTTTGTAAATAAAGTTGTAAATTGTTTTTTGTTTTTTTGCGCTAACAAAACATAAAATTGAGGTTAAACCACCAGAGTCACATGGATTACTTTAATGATGTCTTTACTACCTTTCAGGGGCTTGAAAGTGGCAGATGCGTAGGCTTTCAATGGAGTGACAGAAAGCTCTCAGATTTCATTAAAAAGATCTTTATTTTTGTTCCGAAGATGAACGAATGTTTGGAACGACATTAGGGAGAGTAATTAAAGTAATAACAGAATTAACATTTTTGGGTCAAACCTTGAATGAGAGGGATCTCCCAGCTTGCTGGATCCCTCTCAGAGTGAGAAAGGTCCGTTCTGTGTCCAGAGGTTAATAGGGGTCAGTTGAACAAAATCACAGAAGTTGCGATTCCTGTTTGGGCAAACAGAGCAACAGAGATCCGTTTCAGTGACTTAGTCTAGACTGTGGCAGTTTGCCTTTTTCTTTTAGCCCATCTGGATGTTTGATCTGGTGTAAGCTATTAACCTTGCAGTGCTTAAACCCCCCCAAACGCAACAGCAAGGTCAATATGGCACAGTTCTTGCACCCACATTATAAGTCAGGACTAACCCTGAGGTTTCACCAGAACAGCTGATCCAACACCAAGAAACAGAGAAAATCTGCTTTAACACAATCTGTATTGAGACTAACACCTCTTTTATTATTCTTGTGTGTTCCAGAAACACAAGGGAATTATTAAGGTTGTAGGGGCACATTAGTAGACACAATTCACCATTAAAAATACCAGAGCTAAGCTGTGAGCGATCCATCTAGATCTGTAGTTTGATGCATAATATCTGAAGTCCATCAGTGTAAGAGCTTTAACCTCAAAACATGACGTGTGACTCTGTGGTCATAATACAGAATTAAATGAAAGTTATGGAGGAATTATTGTACCCAGGGAAAGGGTTTATGACAGACTGGATGACACATGTCAGGAGAATGACATCTGGTGCCGAACCGAGGAGCATGGATAAATTCCTTTGACAAATTTGATGCTGTGCCTTAGTTTTTAAAGGTAAATGCTCTCCAAAAACTTGCCAATTGAATTCAGACAGCAAATATTTTGGATAAAAAAATTTAACCTTTAATTGGTTACTTGAAAATTGCTAAATATGTATGTATTATAAATATGTGTGTGTGTATTTGTACAGGTTTGGCTATAGATGTGAGGGCCAAATGTCCTCAGACTAGTCTGGACATTTTACTGGTCCTCACTAGTTAAAGAGGCTTATAAATCTGCCAAAACATGCCTTATATAAATCTATTTTTTGTGTGTTTATGCAATTTAGTAGTACTTGAATTTTAAAATAATTCACTTTAGCCTCTACAAATACTTGTTTTTTCTTAATAGTTATTGTAGTTTTAACTAATAGTTTAGTAAATTGTTTCTAATTTAAGTTGAGAAAATGAACATATTGGCAGACAAAAAAATAAATAAATTAATAAGTAGTTATTTAATCTGCTAATATGTGTGTTTTCTCTAAATTCAGAACTTTTGGTCATTTATTCTTTTTTTTCTTCAAAGTAAAATGTTTTCAAATTTAGGTGGAATTATGTTTCAAATGCAGACTTAATGACAGGTCTTCTATGCCTTTGAAGGTAAATACAGAATATCTCAGAAGCCTTGTGCCCATTAATTATATTCATGTGAAATGTCATCCATGGCCCCGTGGAAATTCTATAGACAAACAGAGGAAAAGGGGTTTCAATAAATTTGAGTTATCTGTGAGTAGGTATGAGAGAGTTGCGGTTACGCCTGTTAGAGGTGTAGTGGGGTAGTGTTGCACCCCGTGTTGGGTTAGGGTGTCAGCCCTGAGCCTCTTATTGAATTACAACAAAGGCAGCTAAAGGTCAAGCCTCTGTGGCAACACTGTGGCCACGCACTGGCCACACTGATGGAAACCCGAGGTCGTTTGAAAGGTGCATTGCCGGAATCCATCCTGGTGGCTTTTTTCAAGGGAGTATTCCATGGGGAAGTAGCCTGAATGCATGTGCATTTGATACCACATTAGCTTATGAGCAGAGTGTGTTTTTACTTTGTCATAGAGTGACCATTTTTAATCACTTAACCATTCATTTTCATTGCTCTCAGAAGCATCATACATATTCAACCTGAAAGGGACTTTTTTTTAAAGTGGATTAAAAAGTGTTTGATTTGACCAATCCAGTCAAGGTCTGTAAATCATTGGCTTTTCAATGAACATCTTGTCTAACATGTTGTGCAAAAATAAAAACTATACTGATAGACTATCCTGCCTTACACTTATGAATAAAATTACTTAATTGTGTTCGGTTTTTCTTTGGTTTTATTTCTCCTAGGACCCCAAGAATACCAGGAAAATAATGCCGCTGGTGGTCCCTTGGTGGAAAAAAATGGTTTGTGGTGCCCATGTCATAAGGTATGAGTGTAAGATTCCATACTAAAGTGAAATTAGCCATTTCTGTGTCATTTTGTCATACTTTTGTTAGATACATTGTTTACAGGTCTGTGTACATAATTGATTGCTAATCTAGTTGTAATTTCCTTTTTATATACTCTGCCAATCAAAAGTTTTTATTTTTAAATAAATTAATTGTATTCAGCAAAGATACATTAAATTGACCAAAAGTGACAGTAAAGAATTTACAATGTTACAGAAGATTTCTATTTAAAATAAATGCTGTTTTTAAGCTTTCTATTTATAAAAAATGTATCATGATTTCCACAAAGATATTAAGCTGCACAATTGTTTTCCAATATTGATAATAATAAGAAATGTTTCTTGAGCACTGAATCAGAGTTAAATGTAAAATATGCCATAATATTATGCTTTTAATTTTATTTTTGATCAAATAAATTCAGACTTCTTTTAAAAACATTGAAAAATCATACCAACCCCAAACTTTTGAACGGTAGTGTGTGTGTATGGTATGTATGCATGCATATCAATTGGTCACTTCAGCATTCATCAGAACTAAAGCAGGTATTAGTATTGCTATATTGCAGAGGCAGCAGTGTGTTTTCACAAAGGCCCATGGGTTTGTCATGGTGAAGTTCTGAGACCACATACTGTGGAGCTCCTCCAGCATTTTCCATGGGTTGATATGGAACACGACTTCAAGAAGGTTGAATGCTTGAGCCGTTTAGCAAATTCAGAAATTTCAAAAACACATCTAGGAAAGGGAAACTGAAGAACACTCATTTGAACCACCTGTCTTTACTGTTTGGTCTGTTCTAAAGTTCCTGGTGCATGCTATTATAATTCTACACTGATTTAGTATATCTAATGAGAAGTTACTGGGCGTAGCGCCTCTCAAATGATCAACCAGGGTGTCTGTTTAGGGTTGACATGAGCCTTGAGCTGTGCCCAGGCTAAATTATAGTCCCGCACTTCTCCTCTCTTGACTGAGCGAATGCTGATTCAAGCAAAAAATCATGCACACCTCACCATCTTTTGCCCATCCTCTGTTCTCCACACCTCTTTTAAACCTGACCAGAGGGAAAAATGCTTGCTCTCTCGCCTCACTCTTTTATTTCTCTCCTGCTCCCTGTTTCTTTTCACTTTCTCATTTCCAGATATACAAAAAGTGTGCGCTCTGTCTATTTTTTAACATTTAAACCCATTTTACTTCCGTAAGCTGACATATTTTAAACTGAAATGGAATAAAATGTTGTAGACATTTTAGATGGTGAAAAGTCGGCATTAAATGTCTACATTACCGGTGAAATGTTTGGAATATTTAAAAAAAGTAAAGTTTTTTAATGAAGTCTCTTCTGCTCACCAATGCCACAGTAAAACGGTAATTGTGAAATATTATAATTTAAAAGAAAGGTTTTCTATTTTAATATAATATAACAACAGTGTCACATAATCCTTCAGAAATCATTCTAATAGGCTGATTTGGTTCTCAATCAATGTTGCTTAATAGTTTTTGGGGATACCATGATATCAGTCAAAAGTTTGGGGCAAGTATTTTTGAAATGAATGCTTTTATTCAGCAAGGATGCATTAAATTGATCGATAGAAAACAGTAGAAACAGTTACAAATGTTACAAAATATTTTTATTTCAAATAAATAGTTCCTTTGTATGTTCTATGCATAAAAATATCCTGAACAAAAATATTAAGCTGCAAAAAGTGTTTTTAACATTGATTATAAGAATAAATATTTCAATATTTCAATTTATTGAATAAATTATGTTTAAAAATATATTAAAATAGAAAAGAGTTATTTTGAATTGTAATAGTTTAAATAAATTGTAATCATTTCACAATATTGCATTTTTTACTGTATTTGTCAACAACAACAAAATTCAGTATTGGTGAGCATCAGAGACTTCTTTCAAAAACATAAAAAAAAACTTTTAACCAGTAGTGTAAATAGCTAGTAGTCTATTTGGAAAGGAGGAGCAAATTATTCATTTTTTGCAACAAAGTTCACAAAGGCACATTTTCATTACTTTGGAAGCAAAACATGCACCAATCAGGAACATTTCAAAATTTTGGGGGCAATTTTGATTCATGTTGACTCTAAAGCACTCAGGATTAGAGAGGATCATAAGGCCCACATTGTACATCACCCATGTAATCTGCCTCGCCTCTCAGCACTGGCAAAAAGAAGACTGTGTGTTTTTGTCATGTTTTTTGTTGTTGTTGCCTGGAAAGGTTATGGTTAGATCTAAGCCTATTTATCTGCCGTCTCTCCCTGTCTACCCCCGCCTTCACGCCTCGCTCCAGGCCCAGCAGTTCTCGCTGCTCTTCTGGGGAAAGAATGATATACTGGCTAAATGAGCTTCTTTATCAATCCGCAGGAGCAGAGGGGAGGACGTCTGCCTCCTCAGCTTATGCCATCAATATCCTCTTATATAAATGTCAGCTGTACCATTTTACTCATCGCCATTTCCCACACTGCTGATTACATTATCCTGTAATGGAGGGGCTAGCTTCATCCTCTATGACTCTCTCTCTTTCTTTTTCTCACACGTGCAAACTCTCTCTCTCTCTCTCCATCCCTCTCTCTCTGCCTCCCTAACTCTCCCAACGGTAGTGTGTCAATAGCCTGCCTCCATGAAACAAGTCAATTTTCTGCTGGCTTGGCAGCAGAATAAATCTCAGAGCTATCCAGAGCGCTAGAGATATTTATATTGAGAGCTTGTGTGTGTGTGTGTGTGTGTGTGTGTGTGTGTGTGTGTGATGGGAGTTTGTGTCCTTGGCTGAATGGGAGTGATTTCTTGCCTTGGCTCCACTGCAAAGAGAGAGAGAGAGAGGAAGGGACAGAACAGAGAGATTGAAATAGAGATATGCCCAGCGGCTGGGGGAGGGTGGGAGAGACATGCAGTCGTTTCTCGTCAGGCCCTTAAAGCACGACTGGCAGTGATGACCAACCGCATTTGTTTTACTTGCTGCAGTTGAGGTGGCAGGAAGAGACTTATGTGCAGATGGATGCTGCTTTAAAGCTCAAGGGGCTCTCTCGCTCTTTCAGGGGAGTGGATATTGTGTTGGCCAGTGATTCATTACAAGCAGTTGAGCTGTGAAAAGGAAGAAGGCCGACCGCGAGCCAGGGTGGCCTCCTCTCGTCGCCTCGGAAAGACTCCCGCTAAAAGTCACTCGACTGACATTTAACTACATCAGCTCAACGTCACATTTCAGATGAATTTCATTCATCAAGTTCCCATCTGCGGGTGCGTGTCTAAGAGCTAAATGACTGTCCCGTATTAATGCTCTCTGCTCCCCCATCTGCCTCTCTGCATTGCAGCTTTTCTGGTTCATCTGTCTCTGTGTCACCTTAATCAGATATGAAGTTCTTTAGAAACTGTTTTTGTGCAGGAAGTCATTGTATGCATTTAGTTATGCTAAAGGAGGTTTCTAACCCTCAGGAGTGCTGGGGTTTATTCTGTGCTTTGGGGGCAGTATGCTAATCTCTGTAGTGTTCACTAGAGGGCAGTAGAGTAGGCAGTGGTGTGACCAGTGGTTCTTATGATTGAGTAAATAATTTAGAATGTCAGTGATTATTTTTACTGTGTGGTCACTATATAGTGCGTAGATGTATATGCGTATTACTATATATATATATATATATACATATATATATATATATATATACTGTATAGAAAAGGCAGATGTTGATGTCAGAAATTTATCATAAAAATGACTATATTTTACAACTTAAAACTGTATATTTCATTAAGTGATATAATGCTAATACACCTACTTTACCAAAATCAGCCTTTTTACCTTAAAATGTACCTTTAACCACTACAATAATACAGGTGGCACAAAAGAAAGCCACATGATGAATCAGGGTTTATCGTAAGCGGCCTGTTCATAAAACATGGTTTGTACTTATATGGTGCATACAAACAGAAAAGGCCATCAGGGTAACACACGAAAATAAAATAATGCTATAAACATTAACTAAATAACATAAAGTAACACAAAACACACTTGTGTACATTACATTTTTAACAAATAATTTTGTTTCTTCTTATTTTTGCTATCAGTAATCACATGAGATGTGCAATGTATAGGGAATTCTGGGAATGTCCTTTTACAGTTTTTTTTCTACTGTAAATTATGTGGTAATTCATAGTTATTACTTGCAAAAACCATAAAAGAGATAGCATTTTACAGTAAAATTATAATGTGATGTTAAACCATTTTACAGTTTTTCACTGTATATGGTAAGGTAACTTATGGTAATGGTTTTACTATAGCATTTTTATAGTATTTTTCTGTAAAAATTACAAACATTATTTTTGGGTATATAATATCTATATCGTGTCTGATCATTTTTGGTCAGCATCATATGCTTGAACAGGCACATGCATGGTAAATAAATAAAACATTTAATAAAAAATGATCTGTTTGTTTACATCAGTGGTGCCCAATCCTGCTCCTGGAGATCTACCTACCTGCAGAGTTCAGATTAGGGATTGAACGACCTCACATTTTTTTAAGTTATGTGATTCGCGTAATTCGTGCAATTGCTGATGACGTAATTAATAAAAACTCAAGAAATGGGAATGCTTTGCAACGTAGCACAATTTGCAACTAGAGGCTAAAGTTTGTGGACAAACTTTGATGTTGGCTTGTGAAGCCTGAACCTCGAGCCAAGACTCGAACTCGGGTCGCCTTGTGCACAGCTGCGGCATATATCAGAATGCTGCCCACGAGGCTATTGCTCCTACATAACTGCATATTTTTATCAGTTAATTTGTCTATGGGTCATTATATTTCTTACTGATTTATGTTGGTTCTAAATAAGATACAGATAAAGTAGCACAGTTAGATTTCATTTATTTGAATGTATTAGAGAGCGATTGTGTGTGTGAATTAATCCTTACTGTCTGTGCATTTTCTATCTACTAATAGTACTGCTGTGGAATCTAATTATTTTAAAAACAAAAATAAATATATGCCAGAAATGTACAGTTTCTAAGCTAATTTATTGTTAAAAAAACAGGACAGCATTGACAGCAAGTTTCTGCACTCCTGAATGTTCTATGTGCACTCGATATTGAGTATCCAGATCGTAAAAACAAACATAATTGTGGAGCTTTCGGAGTATTCATTTATTTGTTCTTTTAACTGTTGGAAATGGATCGTAAAAGTGGACTTCAAAGATTTCTCATCTTTTCTTGTGGTCCCTTCTATTGAACAGCTTAGTAGTACAGCCAATTTTTTGTCTGTCAATGAAATGAATAGTTTTTCAAACGAGTCATAAGCCGTTTCATTGTGACGTCAAGGCGAAACATTCGCATATTGCCCGCCCACTTATTGCACGCAGACACCAGGGAAAACTTGAACCTCAAGCGCTGCAGCTGATTCCTGTGGATACTGGATAGCATAATGTCGAGAAGACGCTGTGCTCTTCAATGTGAAGGTAAAGCCAGTTTTTTCCCACTGCCCAAGGATGAGCATGTGAAGAATCAGTGGTTCAAATTCATCCTTAAACCTAAACTTTTGCTGTGTTCCCTTTATTTTACTGACGAGTTCAATGCAGGATTCGCAAAACGCTTGCTCTTGAAAGATGGTGTTCAAAATACTTAGTTTTGAGTTTTATATTGTGTTGGTCTCCTGCTAACTGGTTAACTCACATTATTACTGTCTTACTGAAATACTTATGCTAATCAGTTGTGGGCCACTATTACCTGAAACTGTGTCTATTAATCAGATTGTCTGTTGTTCTCAGTACTTTGAGGAAAGATTAAGCATGGAGCAAGATTTGTTTTAACAACGTTTATGATACATCAGTCATTCACGCTAGAGCTTGGCTAATGTATCTACTATTATTGATACAGTTTCCACATGTTCACCGCAATAAATTAGAAAAATACTCTGTAAATAAATAAGTACAAGTAAAATAATCGGTTTGTTGATGGACATGGACTTGTTAATGCTGATGGTGAGGAATTGCAGTTGCAACATCTCATAATGTAACATTACTTCAAACTGAGTAGTGTATCACTGAGAAACGTCCTGCTCGAGTCGTCCTTGTGATAGGGGTTCGGGTTGAATAACAAGTTCTTCCAATGTTTCATCATCGGACTCACGGTCGGATTGATATGGTAAAATCGACGTCATTGTTCATTACTGTGTTTAGTTTAGTTTAGTCTAGTTTTTAGGAAGCCTCAGGACAAGCAAAGCTGACGTTGTTATGGCAATGGGCGTTTTTGTTTTCGACACGCGCGCTGTACAAGGTAGACCAATCACAACAGACTGAGCTGTCTGGCCAATCAGAGCAGAGTAGCTCGCGGAAAGGAGGGATTTAGAGACATTGATTTATCTGACGAGTTGTTTGAGAATCATTGAAAATGTGGTGATGTGCAAATGTATATTATAAAAAAAAAAAAAAGACCTTTGATGCATGTAAACCTGTTGTAGGAGACTCCAAAACAACTTTAAACTTTAAAATAGCATAATAGGGGCACTTTAAAGTGTCATGGCAGAGCATTAAAGGCCCTGTCCCAAATGGCACACTTCATAACCCTGATCCAACACACCTCTTTTAGGTTTACACGTCTGTAATTATCAAGTGCTCCTAAGGATCTTAATGCTGCCTTCATGTGCTATCGGAAATGTCCTACTTCCCACTTCTGAAGTTGTGATTACGAGCTTGTCGCATTCAAGAGCTTTGTTGTTGTAAATAACAGGAATTATGGAGGATCCCAGGTTTATTCTTGCCTGTGTATTGGTAAATCTTATTAAATCCAATATGATATTTAGCTTCCCATTCATTGAGAACCATATAAATATTCGCTATCTATCTAGTCAGCTTACTGACAGTTCTGGAATTTGGGTCAAATACTGGCTATTTTCGCAGTGTATAAAACATAGGGCTACTACAATACGCTTCAAATAATTTTTCATGTGTAAATATGCACTACTACAACAAGACAAGGCGATGTAGCTGTTGTGGAAAAAACTAATAAAGAATACCAGTCACAGCTATTGTTTTCCCCTCCGCCGTGTTTAAAGTTTATGGCACGCCCATCTCTGGAACTTGGGTATCAAAATTATCCCAGAACCTCTTAGTGGTGTATGACTTGAGATGTCGTTCATGTCCAATTTTTAACTAGGAAATTTGTATTTACAATATATCGGATAGCATGTGAAGGCAGCATAATTAGCTGGTTCATTTGATGTTTGATCAGGGTGGGAGCTGAACTTTGCAGGGAGGTAGATCTCCAGGAACAGGTTTGGGTTCTAGTTTACATGAATATTCAGAACTAATCGATTAACTAGAATGAACTGAACTTTCCAACGCTAAACAAAAGAGGACCGTTTAGGAAAGGGGTGTCCAAACTCGGTCCTGGAGATCTACCTTCCTGCAAAGTTCAGCTTGCCTCAACACACCTGCCTGGAAGTTTCTAGTATGCCTAGTAAGACCTTGATTAGCTGGTTCAGGTGTGTTTAATTGGGGTTGGAGCTGAACTTTGCAGGACAGTGGCCCTCCAGGATCAGAATTAGACACCCCTGGTTTAGGATGCACCATTTGACTGCTTGTGAGAGGGACAGGAATGTTTATGATGAACTGATTCATTTGATTGAATCAGACTTTCTAACGCTACGAAGAGCCATTTAGGTCAGCGCGTTTGATTATTCCCCTAGCTGTCGTAATGGTGTTTGTTTGCACTATATCGCAAATGTTCGTGAAAAGTAGCTAATTACTGGAAAAGCTTCTTTTCAAAACACATCCGCAATGCTGAAAAATGTACGCAAGATAATAGCGTTGCTACTTTCAGTTTCCCAGCATTGGTCAGCACTGGTCTGCTCACTTTGTTACATGATATCTTTTGAATGCACATATATCATTTTGAATGAATCTTTTTGACAATGAGAAATCGTTGAAATGTTAATTATGCATTACGGTGATAAGCGTTGACCTTTTCTTTCAATTATGCTGAGATCAAAGGTTGCAACCTTGCGTGGTTATTTTTGCCTCTGGTTTTCTTTTATTTTCAAATTGATTCAAGAAGAAAAGGTGGTTCGAGCAACTAACATGAAATCAATGAGAGACTGATGTGGTATTAACGCAGGCCGTTTTCGCCTCTGCTCTCGTGGTGTGGAGCAGCTAAACAGCTTAAAGCCAGCGGGAGCTCGACAGGCCAGAAATGTGACATTTTGAAATGTGCTCCAAGTACCTGCAGACATCCAGTGTTTTATTTAAAATCAATGTTTAGCCTGGAACAGCCTGCTTAAGAGTTTTGACTGTTATGTGGCAATTTGTTTTTTTTATGTTTCCATCTCTCTCGTTCGGTACCTCTTGCGTTTTCTGTCACGTTGTTGGAAGTTTTAAAATATTGCATTGTTGTTGCGTAGACATTTGTCCTAAAAATGTCATGTTGTCGTGCAGAAACATTTACTATAAACTACCTATTCATCAAAGAATCTTGGAAAAAAAAGATTGGTTTCCACAAAACAGCAGCAAAACTGTTGATAATAGTTAAGATAACATTGATGATACAAAATGACCACCAAATCATCATATTAGAGTGATTTCTGAAGGATCATGTGACACTGAAGACTGGATTATTGATGCTGAAAATTCAGCTTTGTCATCATAGGAGTGCATTACATTTGAAAATGTACTAAAATAGTAATTTCATAAAATTTCATATTATTTCAGAATATTAAAGTTTTTACTGTGGTTTTTAAATCATCTAAATCCAGCAGTGATGAGCATCAGAGACTTATTTCAAAAATGTTTTAAAAACAATTACTGAGCCCAAACTTTATATTTTAAAAGCATGAGGGTATCACTGATTAGTATTCACAATCATTTTTATTAGTAGTAATTATTATTGAAGTAAGCAAAAAAAAGGGGAAGCAAAAATATAAGTTTAATCATAATGTAATGATACTATAATATTAGGGGTACATAGTGAACATGTAACATATGTCAAAGTCTTTAAAGAGATTTACACACTTTTGTAAAGGATTTATGAAATTATATTATCTTTTAAAATGTATTAGTGCTTTTTCTAAAATAAATCAATTTAACTGAAATATCACATGAAAAAATGGCACTGATGCCAAGGTCATGGGTTTGATTCCCAAGCACACACAGGCAAATAAATGTATGCCTTGAATGCACTTTAGATAAAGTTGTTTTCGATAAACTATCTCCCGATATCTTCTTTGTCACAAATGTGTCAAACTGATTATTAAATAAATAAATAAAACTCACCCCTTTCCTGCTTGGTTTTGAATCAAAATGGCTGATTTAATGCCCATTCATTCAGTGTAAATCAAATGAGTGTGTGACAGACGATGAAAACAGTTCACTGGGTTTAAGTTTTGTTAACCAAGGAGAATACTTCCCTGGCCCTGTGGGCATGTTAAAATTCATGACTTCTGATTTTTATTCATAAGGCCCAACCTTGATGAAGCTGTCAGGGCTGGAAGACACACGAGGGGTCAGACGTACTCTTTCAAACACGCGTGACCTCACGCTGATGAGCCTAATTCACACATCCTCAAGGCCTTTCCCCTGAGCCCACCAATCACAATGGCCTCCCACTTGACCTACGACCCTCCACGGGGGTCTCCCATTGGCTGCGTAGTGAAAGGAAAGCGGGAGACATCCCTGCTGCTCATCTCCATCACAATGGCAGCATATGTTTGTGGGCATTTGAGCGCATGGTTCTGGCAGAGTCCATATTAGACTGACGACAGAGACCAGGTGTCTGAACCCCACACACTTGGAGACGAAAGGGAAAGTCAACACTGTTAGTAACACTTCTCTGATTTATAACACTCCCTCCCAAGCCAATCCACTGGAGCTAGTCTATCCATTTAGCACACAGAAAGAGTTCTGTGTATGCTTGTTTAGTGGGCAGGCTGTTGTAGTCTTTGATGGGATCATATGCACTTTGGCATTGTGTTCTGGGGAGTTGTAGATGTTGATTGATTATGGACTCTGAGATAGTTATATCACGAGTGTGCCTGGGTTACAGGATTTCACTCGGTGCCCCGTGCAAACAGCTTACTGCTGATTAAACATTGATTTTCCTCAGCACCCTCTCACCCTGATAAATAGAGCATTAAAAGGTCTCCACAAATAATAACATTGTAGAATAATAAAATTGGTTATATCTGGGGAACCACAATGCATTGTGTAATATCTTGGATTATTGCATTTTGCATTTTGATCATCTTGCATAGCGCAAGTGAAGGTTATTACCACCTACAGTCTCGCAGACATATCCTTACCATATTTTAATGAGAATAACAACCCTCAAAAAACTTTTTTCAATATTTATGTATTTACTGTTTGCAGGTTTTCTAATGGAAGTGAGGTGAAGGAGAGCGAGGAGGAGGAGGAGAAAGAGAGGGTGAAGGCGAGTTTAGCTTGCATAGCTGGCTCTTCCTCTATCATGGTAAGTGAGCTCCTCCTAATTACTATTCAATAAACTCCCGTTAAATTAACAGCTCAATAGGCAACAACATCTGCTGTATGTGGCAGGCCAGTGAGTCGTACATCTTCCTCAAGCCCTTCTCTTTTCCCTCTTCGTCTCATGTTTTCTCACCGACAGACAGCTTTCTGTATCACTCTCATCTGCTGTTTGATTTCTCTGACTCTCTTCCACTATATTTGTGACTTTGTCTATGTGTTTAGGTGTATGTATTGAAACATTTTGAGAGTACTGGCATTGGTGGTGCCTGACTTTTTTTGCTTTTCAGTAAGGTTTTTTTTTTTTTAAGAAATGAATACTTATATTTGGCAAGGATGCATTACTTTTGTAGTAATAGTAAACACATTTTCTATTATTACAATTTCAAATAAATAAAATTCAAATATATACTATCGATTCATCAGAGAATCGTGTATCCCGGTTTCCACAAAAATATTAAGCAGCATAAATACAAAGTTCTGTCATGAAACACTAGATCGTGCAGGCTGATATGTCCTTAGCTCAACCTGCTTGCAATCACTTGGTCAGCATTTGCTGTAGCAGTTTGTAGCACGCTTTCAGAAACCCTCCACCTTCCCCAGCTCCACCTGTAAGGATCTGCTGTGTGTTCTTCATGTATGGTTTTACTTGCTCACAGCAGCATGTCGTCGAGGATGGATTGGCGGTAGCAAGTTCTGTAGCATATCTATTCCGCCAACATATCAACCTTGTAATAACCATTACCATACCAAACACTCCGAGAGTTGTCATGACAGAACTGTTTTCAACATTGATATGCATGAAGCATGAAATCAGCATAGAATGATTTCTGAAGGATCATGTGACAATGAAGACTGGAACAGTTATTTTAAATTGTAATAATCTTTCACAATATTACTCATTTTAATCTACATTTGATCAAATAAATGCAGTCTTGGTGAGCACAAGAGACTTCTTATTTAAACAAATAAAATAAAAAAAACCAAACAACAAAACTTGAATGTTAATCTTAAAATAAAATAAAACTTCTATTTTTTATATCACAGTACAATACATTTTTATGAAATAAGTGTAAAATAAAGATTGAAGATTCTGAGTATTTAAATGTAATTTTAAATCTCAAGTTCAACTTCAAGAAACCACTGTGATGCAAGTCACTTACAAGGTAAATTCTATCACTTTGTGTATTCCCTGGGAGTCAAACCCAAGACCATGACATTGCAAGTGTTATTAAGTAATATATAGTAAGCCTCTTTAAAATAGGTCTACAACTAAATATTGTTCTGGAATTATTCATGCAAATTTTTAAATTTCATCATCTACTCACACTGAAGAGACGTTTATTTATTTGTTAAATTTACTGATTGTCTCCTCATCTAATTTTTATTTGTGTCAATGGGAGTAATTGTGGTGCTTTTAGCATCACGACTAATTATTTATATTAATATGGGAGTAGTTATTTATAATGAATAAATATTTACCTGAAATCTACAGTGTTTTATACCAGCAGCTACATTTTTACATTCAGCAACAACTTAATATTCAGCAATATTATTGACTTGACTACACTAACACTATTGGATGAGAACAGCTGGATGGATGATGACATCACTATTTTCTGCAGAGCTGCTTTATAGCTGAATTGGACTAATTTAATAATTGATGAACACAGTTGTTGAACCGAACTGAATCAACACCGAACTGACTTCAGCTGAATAACGACACTATTGTCTTTTTTAGAGCTGCTTTACTGCAGAATTGAGTTATGTTTGCATCATTAATCATTATTTTCCTTTTTAGCACTGTAAAGCTGTTTTGAAACAATCTGTATTTTATAAAGCGCTATATAAATAAAGGAGACTTGATGATTTGTGCATAGAGTAATTGAGTTAGGACCAGGAAGAGTGCCATTTTTTTTGTATTTTAAAGAATAACTGGAGCGCTATTCCAGTCTGTCATCTGAGAGCAAAGGCTGTCCGGCTGTCTGTCAGTGAAAGATTAGTTGCTCGGTTCACACGGTCTCCGCTCTGCTGTCGCAAAGGGCCGGGCAGCTGCCGGACCCATCCAGGAGCATCACTCACCACTAATGAACATATCAGTCCAGTCCAAGCCGCTCCTCACACAGCCATGAAGAAGAGGGGTGAGGAAAGGCTAACCAAGTTAGCTGTTCTCAGGCGGCTTGGATGGAGAAGACAGATCGAGGAAGATGCAAATGGTTGGTTTAGTTTCTGTGTTTTTATGCACACGTGTGTGTGTGTGTGTGTGTGGGTGTGAAAATGATCAGTGTGCTTTGAAATGGCAAACCGCACAGCAAGGCCGGGCCCCAGCGCTCATTTCTCATCTTTCTCTCACCTGTTCCACACTGCAGAGCTCACAGCATTGATCCAGACACACCCGGCTCCTCGCCATCCATCATAAGACCAACACTCCCCTCACGCTGCTCAAGGTCCACGCGCCCTCCTTTCCGCTTTTAGCCACTCAGGTAAAGATATTCATCAGGCCTCTTATCCTCCTATGCCTTCTTCTCCCTACAGTAGTGTCTCTTTCACGGAGAATGCAACTCACAGCCATATTAATGCAACGCAGAAGCCACTGGGAAGATAACAAGACCCTGTAATACCTGCGAGAGAGAGAGAGAGAGAGAGGGGAAAATAAAGGGAGAAAGTGTGTGTGTGTGAGATCTGCAGACACGCACTGACATAAAGAGGTCATCTCATAAATCTTCAGTAGATAGGGTGATCCTGTTTGAGTGAGCTGTGAATGAGGCCTTAAAGCTGAATCACCAGGGTCAACAGATCAGGAGAAAGAAAAATAGAGAGAGCGGGACCCGTAGACATCGCTGTGTACTTTATCTCTACTTCGGCTATAGTTATATCGCTCCTGCAGGTCATCCCTTGTGGTTAAATCAGGAAAGAAACTTGTTTTAATTAATCCTGTGAAAAGGCCAGGGCTAATTATAACAGGTGAGGGATGGCTTTCTCTTTTTCCTCGCTCTCAGTGCTGCACATCAGTCTCTCTGCACTCCTCTTCACCTGTGATTGATAGAGGACTCACTCCCAGAGCCTACAGATTTCCCATGCCTCCAGAATCATGTTGTTGTTTTTGGAGCTGGTGTATTTTTGTGCTGTTTTGTGCATACTTACAGACAAAGTGTAAACTAAAGGCTAGAATAGATTGTCCAGATGCTAGTTGCCAAATGTCAGAACCTGTCTGCTAATTTTGGGCAGTTGCAGTTGACACATTTATTGTATGATGAGCACAGACTAGGATCTATTAGGAAATTAGAAGTAGATTTGGTTCTCGATAAACATTTCTTTCTGATACTTGTTATTAAAGTGGAAAACAGTTGTGCTGCCTAATATAGTGGAAACAGTGATAGAAAGTTCAAAGGAACAGCATTTATTTGAAATAGAATTAGAAATGTATTTGCGTTTAACATTGTTTGTCCCTACTGTCCACGGCCCTAATAGAGTTGAGAACCAGCTCTACAAGAACTCAAAAATATTTTCCTCTCTACTTTTGAGTACAAGTATTGAATAAAAGCTGTATAGTTATTTTACTACAGGGTTGTCAGTTGGGTGCCACAGATTAAACCATAATGAGTTAAGCAGCCCAAAGGATAAGAGCTTCTGTTGTGCTCAACTCACGTTTTTTGTGTTTGTGTTTGTGTTCATTTACTTTTGGCAATGCTGTTGGTAACGCAGGTGAAGCATGACATGTTCATTTGGATGAAAAAAAGAAGAAGAATTCACAGCTGGGGAAGAATATTTCTGTCCTGTTGTCAGCAGGCATTCGTTAATAGGGCCACATTTACTCTCTTTGCTTATGGAAGTGTTAACTGCACACCCAAATTAGCTCTGATGAGCAGACGCAGCCTAACGTGACCGATAGATCTCAGTCGATTCTGTAATAAAGAGTATACAATTATTTAGTATGATTACAAACTAAAATAAAATTATGAGTGAATTATCACATTGAATTGTCAGTTGAATTTGAATATTAGGTCTTTATTTGATAATGGGACATACAAATATTTATTATATATTTTGTATTAAAAATATAAAAAAAGTTATCTTGACTTGAGTATGAATACTTGTGCGTATGATTTACCACACGTCCCATGCTATGAAATGCCAGATTACTCTTACATGTTGGTGTAATGACGATACACATGGTGTTTTGATGCTCTTACTGTACATCTGAATTATTTACATACAGTTTACATTCAATGTGTGTAGTGGATGTCTTTAATAAGGCCATCAGGGGCAAAGGGATGGGTCATCGCTCTCTCCTGTCTGCCGCAGGAGGCTCTCAATGCTGTTCAGTGGCAGAGGCTGGGCTTGTGCCATGGCAGCTTTCCTCAGGTGCTGACCTGACACACTTTGTCCTCCCGATATCTTTTTTCCGACAGGGATCTATTTCTCATGTCTGCCATAGAACTTCTCCAGGCTGTGGCATTAGAAAGGGGTCTGTCAGAAAGTGAGAGGCGATAAGTGTGCTGTGTCTGACTATGAGCTACTTGTTATCTATGTCCCCTCTCCCCTCTTTTCTAGGACTATCAGCTAGATGCTTGATGGGTGGCTGTGCTTGCGTTTAATTCCAAACAAGTGCCAACCATATTGGCTGGATATTTATGATTGACATCTGGATGAAAACCAGGTTTGATTTTTTAAAATATATTCAAGTCTTATTTACCACTGTTATGTTAATAGTATCACAAATACATGGAATTCCAAAAACATCCAGTATGTTTTGTTTTCTTTTTAATTATTATTAATTGGTAATGGCTTAAACTACTTGAAACATATTTTATAATTCTTCATATAATTTTGGTATACACTCTATTTGTTTTGGCGAATTGGTGGCAAATTTGTATGAATTTTTCATTCGTATGCCCCACTGACGGTGGGGTTGGGGTGGACCTTTATGCTTGGTTTTATTCTAGAAAATCATACATTTTTGTATGAATCAAATCATAGGAATTCATTCAAATTAAAAAATTAACTAAATTTATTAGATTTTCTTTGAATGCTTTGAACTTGAAAACAGCTGCAAGTCAGTAATTTGAACATGATTCATGAACGTAAATATAGCGCATGAGATATGGTCCACTTTTGGTCCCTTATGGGTCCCATAAAAACCTCAAGTCACTTTGCCTCAACACTGGATGTGATTGGATAACTAGACTAACCAGCAGATCACTTTCATCGCACAGCATCTCAAATGTTGGTTTGATCATTCTGAAATGCCTGAGCCAAAGTCCATCATCAGAATGAGTTGGTATAATGACCTCCCAGAAAGTGTCTCACATGAGTGTGTTCACAAACACCAGGCATCCGAACGCAAGATAACATGACGTCCCTTATTGTGTTTTGTCTGCGCGCTCTGATACTCCAAATTTTCCCAAGTTAAATTCTCAACTTTGGAAGAAAACAGCTATTGTCTTCCATACTTCCAGACTGCATGTATTCAAGTAGGCAATCCAAAGATCTAAATTGGCCATAATTCATTCAAAGAGTTATTTTTGACATATATATACACAGTATCATTGCCTGAAGTCAGTAATCATATTGTTTCTACTTGAAGTGAAATGTTTTTCCACTTCCCTGTTCTTACCCTTTAAGTAATGATGGGTCCTTTTAAGCATGGCTCTGCACTTAATCCTCACTCATTTTCTCTTAACCGTCAAAGCCCGGTCCTGCAATTAGACTGAAATGTCGCCAGACTCAGTGCGTTCATGCCTCACTCCCACTTTCGATAGCCTCCACCCACTGCCCCCCTCACATTGACTCCGCTTTTAGCGGAAGCATGCATCCTCCTTCCAAATGGACCTCACGCAGGCCTTGACTCTGCACTTGTTTTTCTGCAAGCCGTCAGCTCTGGTGTCACCCAGATTCTGTGCCAGCTCCACATCTATTACTCACCTAATTGATGTAGAAGCCCGTGTGCTGTGCTGTGCTGCCACCCTGCAGATTAACCAGCCAGAATTATTTTCACTGCAGCCATTGTGACCCATAGAGCATCTCAGTCGAGTGTTACATTACTCTGTACTGCCCCAGAGGGCATGGGGGGAAAAACAGTGGGCATCCATGGGGTTTGGAGCATGATATGGACTTCAGCCAAAAAACAGTGCAGTATTTAGGGCTGTCCTGAGGAGCATGCAAACACATTTATTTGTGTTCAGATGCAGGTGAACGTCTTTAGATAATAAGCATGGGTTCATTTTTTGTTGGTTATGATTTTCTGAGATATTTCGTCCTTTCAACAATGCCTTGCTCTCAATATGCACCATTGAGAAGTGAAAAACATCACAAAATTGTTTCAGACAGGAAATAGGAGTGACTATCTCCTCAGAGGAATATCTTAATCAAAATAGACTGACCTTGGAATGTTTTTTTTATTTTTTTATTTTTATTTTTTTAAGTAAGGTAATTTACATTAGGATGACAGGACATTTGGTGCCAGTGCTGTGTTTGCCAAATGTTAATCCACATTTCTTGGGCAGCAATCCAAGCTACTGTTGATAATAATAGATACAGGGCCTGGTTAGCGTGATTCATGCTCATGCCTCATCTTTCCACACATTATGAAACCGTATATTGTTGATCTCATGAATGGAGTTACATTTCTCTTATTGCAAGAGTGTCACATTGAATATGTTTGGTCTCAGGGCCTCTTTGTCCATTTCAAAATTATTTTTAAATACAATACAAACAAAATGTGTAAAATAACTTTTTGCCAGATGAATATTGTTGTTGGCAAAGTTAAATATAAATCACTGAAAGATGTGACCAAGTTAAAAACTCAGACAAATAATGTGAAATAAAATTAAAATAATGAAACAATTGACCAGGACTATAGAGTGTAATGTTTTGTGACCTAAAAATGTGTTTTACTGGCCCAATAAAGTTTTATTTGTATTGGAATAGATTATTTTCCTCAGCATGGATCATGTGCTAACCACATAAACCATGAAAGTTGTGATGCATGCCTGAAACTTGTTGTGAAAGGACAGCAACTCACTTTTGTCTGCTATTTTCAGTAGCTGCCTCAGTACACCTGAACATGCAGTAAACAATTAATCTCTCAGCTACATCGGTTCATTTATGTGTTTATATTATAGGTTTTAGGACAGGTTGGTCTATTATGTGACGTTTTAGAAATAACGATCGTTCACTTTGATTGAATCAGTGGCTAATTATAAGGAGTAGGCTATATTATCAAATGGAAAATATGACATTGTTTATTGATGTTTGATATGATCTTAAAGGTTGCAAGTGATAGATTAAGAATAAACAAAGGATCAAAACAAATTTTCGCTCAAACTGTCGAGGTTTAATTAAACGTTTTGCCATTTAGAGGCATTATATTCTGCAATAATAATAACAATATATATATATATATATATATATATATATATATATATATATATATATATATATATATATATATATATTTATTATTATTATTATTATTATCATCCGAGTATACTTCCACCATGCACAGAACATTACCAAAAGATTAAAGTTGACTGCCGAATTTAAAACGGTTAAAACAGAATAAAATAGTTGTCAAATGATACATTTCTCTCGTGAAAAGTGAAAAATGGCCTCTCAGTTTAGACACTCTCAACATTATATTTCCATTTTACCAGATGTTCAGGCAGATCATTTACAATCCCCAGAAAGGTCATGTGAATAAAAGTTAGTGAAAAGATCCGATATTGCCTGTGAAATCGGAGCTCTCAAGTTCGGAAGCGGAGAATAAATTGTGGAATAAAACTGTCCAGACAGACGTTCACTGGAGTAAATAAAACAATTCAAATAAAACACCTCTGAGTCATTAGACGCATGCAGAATACTCACACACCCCGTGTAGACAATGAAAAATGACTTATAAATATTTTTGGTTTGGTCAGTCTTTCAGGCATGGACAATCCCCAATCAAGTTGCGTGCGTTAGATGTGCACGAATCTTTTCTACAACAAAGTAATGAATTGTAAAACACAATTATCATAAGCTACATTTTACACAATATCAAATTAACAGCTATAACGCTTATTTTTAACAATATTAATTGTGGAGTATTTAAATTACTTTGTTGTAATTATGCGATCTAAAAATGTTTATTATTATTATTATTATTATTGTTATTATTATTAACTGTTATGAATATAAGTAGGCTAGTATGCGCTGAATTTATTGCATTGTAAATCGTGAAATGTTGTAGCCTACTACGCCTGATATGAATTCAGTGGTATCTTCCATGGCATTTCATTGCGTCATATCACGCAGGCATCCTGCTCACAACACTAAATGATCATGTCACACAGGCGTAACCACTTGCCTCTGTATCCTTTTTTTGGTGTTTTTCTTTTTTCTTTTAATTTTCAGTGGACTATTAATTTGTTCGAGGAATGTAGCCTATATGCAAAGGTGCTGTTTTTGTTGTTGTTTTCTAGTAGCCTATTTATTTGAACTGTTATAACGTGGACTGTTATGGTTAATGTTTTTGCCGAATTTCTGTGAATTCGTACTCGCTACAAGAATAAATAACCCATAATTTACGATTAATAGACTATTATGCAAATTATATAATTAAATATGAATTATTCCTGTTGTTAAATATTGACAAAAATGATTAGCCTTGGAATAGGCTACATTCACTTCAAGGACATTTAAACAAATGCGTGACTATAACAAAGCGGCAAGAAAGGAAAACTTTCTGTATGGAGCTATAGCCTACTAACCAACAAAACGCACTGTATTCTCATGCTAGATCAGCCTTTATCCGCCATACGCGGCTGTTATCCGACGTCCCTCGTGGTGAGCTTCAGCCTTATTCTGCCAATTTAACCGAGGCCTCGTTACGCTAAAGTAGGCTACACGACGGAACAATGCAAAAACAATAATTAGACGCTTTAATCAATGCACTAATTAGGCTATATGAAATTCATACGCGCCAAAAAAATCATTGGGTTATAGCCTAATAAATTGTATTTTCTATAATTAAGTTAAACTTAGCTATTTTACATGATTTAGTATTATTTCTTTGCATCTGTAAGTTTACCCCCGTTCTGCGTAAATCGACGAAAAATCCCATAATGCCAAAAAATACCGGGTATTGAACAGCAGGCGATTTTTAGAGATGAAATATCTTACTGCTGATGTGAGCTGGCCCTTTGAGCTTGAATTATGGCAAAGAAGATTTGGTGCAGCTGAAGGGGACTATCTCTCTCTCTCTCTCTCTCTCTCTCTCTCTCTCTCTCTCTCTCTCTCTCTCTCTCTCTCTCTCTCTCTCTCTCTCTCTCTCACTCACACACACACACACACACTTATTTTGTTTTATCCACAAGTAGCCTATTATCAGCCGTGATATACTACCTGACTATAAAATACATTTAGTAAACAAACCATAGAGAATATACATTTTTTAAACACTTTTTTGTTTTGTTTAAAAATGTATTATAATTGCAAGCATCGACAGCTTGTAGCCTGCTGAATGTATTTTTCTGACATGTAATTGTACTTTATTAAAAAAAAAAAAAAAAAATTAAATGTGCTATATTACACTAACGTTGTACTAAAGTGTAAATAAGAACGAAGAGAATATCGACAAATCATTAATTTGTAGTAAAGAGTGGGAGCGTTAAGTGTAATCCGGCTGAGCTCCTCCTCCCGGCCATGCCCTCTAATTAACGGGGCTCCTTTCCTGCTAAAGTCTGCATCAGACTGCAACATAGTCAAAGAGCAAGAGGGAGAGAGAAAGAAAGAGAGAGAGAGAGAGAGGGAGGGAGAGAGAGAGAGAGAAAAAAGTGCCACTGGATGTAATTGATTGTCTTGCTATCAAGAATAACTTGTTAGTAATAGTCAATTCTGGCTGCTTTTGAGGCTGACTGTTTCCACTGAAGCATCAGAGGTTGTCAGGCTGCTTCTCACTGAAGCTCAACCGTTATCCAGGAGCTGAGGACAGCAGACGTGGCGTTTTTTAAAGAAAGACTTAAAGTTCTCCAACCCTGCGGCAAAAGCAACAACATGCTGCTGATCGGCTACATCTAATTCCACGGATTTGGGGATATCTTCTCATTCAAGTTGCTCTCAATAGTTTTTATAAACTGAGCCGTTCTGCATTGCGCGAAATCGAGAGAAAAAAACTAGCATATTTTTAAAACAAGCTAAAAAGAGAAATAATGACCTCCAAAGAAGACGCAAAAGGCGCCTCGGTTGAGGATCGAAGGCGCAGTCCGTTGGACCATCTTCCTCCCCCTGCTAACTCAAACAAGCCCCTCACTCCGTTCAGCATAGAGGATATTTTAAACAAACCATCAGTCAAACGAAGTTACACAATTTGCGGCACGGCGCACCTGCTCTCGTCCGGTGAGAAGCACCCATCCACGGGCCATCCCCTCTCCAACCGCGCGCTGCTCACCCAGACATCTCCACTGTGCGCCCTGGAGGAACTCGCCAGCAAAACCTTCAAGGGACTGGAAGTCAGTGTTCTACAAGCGGCAGAAGGTAAACAAAAGGCCCTCAAAATTATTCAGGCTGTCAGATTGTGATATCATTTTAAGGGACACTATTCCTAAAAACTATCACTCAAAAAATAAAATAATAATAATGTTGTCAACAGCTTAAGTGAAATAAAGTATAATAGTTATTTATGTTTTTAAACGCTTGTTTTTTGTTTAAAACATTTTTGAATGTATATGTTAAAATAACCCAAACAAAGCACAAAAATGTGAGATTAATTTTGTGCACGTGTAATTAAAAATAAATAGTTAAATTATAGGTATATCTACGTGCAGTTAAAAAACAAACGGCTAAAATATGTGTGCACGTGCAATTAAAAATACTATTTATAAGTATTCGTATTTGCAGGCCTATTTTGTCAATTGATGCTAAACAAATAAAGACTCTTGAAGACATTTTAGAAATGATAGTAGGCGAATATTCTTATTTATATTACAGGCCTGTATTTGCTGCCACTAATTCAAGAAAAGTAGCAGGCACTGAATGCATTTTAATGTCGCTGCATTATTTTTGTTCCTTCGGTTTAGGAAGAGACGGCATGACACTCTTCGGTCAGAGGAATACCCCCAAAAAGCGGAGAAAGTCGAGAACAGCCTTTACCAATCACCAAATCTACGAACTGGAGAAACGATTTCTGTATCAGAAATATCTTTCTCCTGCTGATCGGGATCAGATCGCTCAGCAGCTCGGGCTCACCAATGCTCAAGTCATCACCTGGTTCCAGAACCGTCGAGCCAAACTCAAAAGAGACCTGGAGGAGATGAAAGCGGACGTGGAGTCGGCCAAATCAGTAGGCAATGTATCTTACGAGAAATTAGCCAAACTAGCAGACCTAGAGAAATGCGTCAATGGCACTCTCGGAGAATCAGGGGCCAAGTCTCCAACGCGGTCTAATCACGAGCACGAAGGCACCAACAAACTCCACATGTCACCATCATCACCATTTACAGACCACACAACGAGCAAAGAGTGTTCCGAGGACGAAGACGAGGAAATTGATGTCGATGACTGATTATCCTTAAACAGCATCGGTATTATTTACCTTTTTTTCTAAGATGGTCCTAGTTGAAAGTGCCATTAATGCACCAAATGTATTAAATGACTTGTATTAAAAGCAAATATAAAAAAAGGAAAAAACTAAATCAAAGCAAGCATGGGACAGTTTCTTCAGATCTATTTATGCAGTGGCAGTATCGTAATCATTTAGCCTATTCGTTTAAACAGAGAGCTGAAGAGCAATAAGTACATTGATAGTATTTCAGTCAGATATAAACACACACACACACACACACACACACGTATAGCACGATCCCCAACGCAGAACTTTTCTTTTTCTTTTTCTTTTTACCAGGTTCTGACTACATTGAATGCATGTTTTATTTTGTTTCACGAAATTATTTTAGTTAAAACGGCTGCAGATCTTATATAGATATCTCAAAATATCCCGAAAATGAATTCACTCGCGCAGCCCCCCTGCGTGTCTCTATTGTGCTTTTTGGCCTATGACTAAAATCGTTTGATAAAAGAGTGTATTATAGAACATTTCCTACAAAAGCTATATCACAGGAACAAATCGACTTCTCTGATTAAATCTGGATTGTCACATTTTAATATATTTCTTATGGTTTGTATGCCTGTAAGTGCCTTTTAAGCCAGGAAACCATTTAAACCAAGTGTACAAAGTGTAATGTATTTAAAATGAAATAAAAATGTCTTTCTCTAAATTTTGGACGTTAGTCTGATAGTCTTATTTATCGTTTTCGAAATAAGCAATCACGTTAATATAAATAAAGCTTGTGTAAAATAGCATTTTTAAGTGTTTTTGTTGTTGTTGTTGTTGTTGTTTATATATTTAGCCTACTTTTATTTCATTGCACCAACACTCTTTTGAAGTGAATTGAATGTGTTTTAGATTTGACATTTTACGCTTTTGATTTTCAAAATGGCATAACATGTTTTCCTGTCCCCACGATGTGTTTCAATATCCACAATGGATGTGTGTGAGAAACAGGAATCTGGATTGATGAATGCGCGCATAAAGGATGCCCAAAAACGCAGGGTTTTTGGCCCGTTTCTCCGCGGTTGAAAGACGCTATTTCCCTGCAAAGCGAAGAGATGCAGTCATTTCTAGCGTAAGGCGTGAAAACTGGGGACAAATGAGCAGTCTCCCCTGATGTGACAAGCTACAATGAAGCATGCTCTGCCTCCCGCGGCTCTCAATACGGAGACAAGCGTGTCCCACCGAATAAAAAGGACACAAACGTTTGGAGGCCATATGGTTTTTGAATTTTCCTCACAATTTTCAGACAATTTGATGGATTGAGCTGGCCTTCTTTTTAAAGTGTTTCGCTCAGTTTTCACAAAGGCAATAATGCGCACAGGGGCGAGGGCATCTGGGCCTATTAATGTCCCCTCTTTTCTCTCCTTTCACTCGGCTGTTTTAAACAAGTCAATGAATTACAATGATACTGACTCGTCTTGTTAAGAGGTTGTCTTCTGCCTTTGTTTGTTTGAGTGTTTGGCTTAAAATAATAAAGTTACCATTTTGGCAACGCGTAAAAGCAGAACATATGGCTGGAGTGACACTATGTATGGAATTAGAGCAAAATTCCTTACGGCGTTTGACCGAGTTATTTGTTTAGACACATTGTATGTTTTAGATGTTAGTTATATATATATATATATATATATATATATATATTCGGCCATGTTTTTTTGCACGTTTTCTTTTCAATTCGTAACAGATTTGATAGGCATCTGTGTATTAGATGAGATCTGTTAAAGAATGATTCTATATTAATTATTTCTATTAAGTTAGTCTAGCCGTGCAGATTTTATTTCAACATTTCTTAAATAAAAAATTATAATTAGGCTATTATTATTATTATTATGTACTTTATTATTATTATTATTTACATGCATTTAATTCAGTAAAATCATTATTATACACATTAAAAAAAAATATATATTTGTATAGAAATTAAAGTACATTTATCGAATATAAGATTATTATTTATTATTGTTATTAATCTCATAATAATTGTATCATTTGTTTACTCGTCTAGGTCCACTCATATCCAATGTAGTCTAATAATTTTGGCAAATATCTTTCGTAGTCGAATTGCAGAAATGTGGATGATAGACTACAGTCGAGTGAAAAAGTTGTTTTATTCGTGATTCCATTATTTGTGTTTTGGAACTAAGCAAATGATTCTGTATCATAAAAATTAAAGATCTCCGTCGCAGACTAGGCTATTTTAAGCAGCATGAAGCGGCTGTAATAGCGGGATCAGAGATGATATGCGGACAATGTGATATTTGTCACCGCTCCATTAACATGAGCAGACGCGAGAGTCTCCAGCACTGTCTGCTCATGCGCCTCTTTGCTGCAATAGAATCATCACACACCTTTTGTATATGTGTGATTTACCGTTTTCTATCCAACTTTGAACGTTGTGGTTTTACTTATAAGCCCACATCAAACACACAGACCAGAGGGGCGCATTTAGGGCTAGCTCACAAACGAGAATACTCAGATGTCCTTATCCAGGGTAAGTCCGTCCCTCTCTCTTCGCGCTGTTTGCACAGGCAGAAAGTGGAAAATGTATATAAGGGGTGCTGATATATCAGGGGCGCGCGAGCTGGTGGGGTTCAGTTCCTTATTTTATGAGGTGTTGTCAAATGTGGCAAAGATAAGTAATACTACAATCTGAAAGAGCATAACGTGGTAATTAATCCCAAAGTCTTAAGTGTATTTCAGCTCAAGAGAGAGAGAGAAAAAATCTCTAATTCAATCGCCCGGAAAATTGAAGTTTGATGCATGAGTCCCTGCTGAAACAATGGGGTTTGCAGCCTCCCTCCCTCCCAACTCTCTCTCTCTCTCTCTCTCTCTCTCTCTCTCTCTCTCTCTCTCTCTCTCTCTCTCTCTCTCTCTCTCTCTCTTCCCTCAACCATTTACCCTTTCTTTTTCTGGCTAATTGTTTGATTAGAAAAAAAGGAGATACAAGAGATTTTCTGCCGTAATTAAAATGTAATCTTTTTTTAAATGTATAGATCGATAGATGGATAGATGTATTTTTCCTTTCATGCAGTTATTTTAAAAAACCTTTCATCGACTGCATGCGAGACTAGATGTCATAAAAGTGTATGATTCGAGTTGAAAAATTAAGCAGATTAACCTGAGGGGAAAGCTTGATTGATCACTAAATAGGGGTGGATTCCTGTGTTTTAGTTATAACGCTTCTGTGGGACCCCCTTAATACTTCAAACTTCAATTTTACGGACGATTGAACTAAGCATGTCCCTGACAAAATTGATATATGTATTAATTTTCTTTAACTGTTGATTAATTACTCTCCACTGAAAGAATTATACAAGACACTTTTTTGCCTCGAATTTGCATATTAATCAAATTCTAGTTGATAATTCAAACGGAAAAATGGATCTAAGGGAGTTGAGGGGCATAACTCGAAAAATATACCTAAGCCAGATATTTTTTTCCCCTCCCTCGCTGCTAAGCTGCGTGTCTAGTGTATTAAAATCAAAGATGCAGAACGAGTTAGCCTGGCTATTTGGTGAAAACAGAAATTGCCTGTCCAGTTTTATGATGTGTTCATGCTGAGCAGGCAGATCTTAATGTGTCCTGTCAAAATGTCTAAGATTTAAAGGGGAAAGAGGCCTATTCAACATAGGAGCTGTGTGTGTGTGTGTGTGTGTGTGTGTGTGTGTTTGAAAGAGAGCACTGGGAGCAAAGCATATGTGTAATTTGCCACAAAAAATCCCTTTTTTTTTTTTTTGCCCACCTATGAAGCATGTATGATTAGTACTAATATTTAGAATTTCTTTATATTTGCATGGCAGGAGCATATGCTTATTTCTTTTGCTATTATTATTCTTTATCATTTATTATTTACAACAATAATAATAATTATTGATTGATTTATAATTGAGTTAGATTTACCCTAAAGGTAATAGAGATTAAGCGCCTTATAATTTCACCTATTAAGCCTCTTTTTCATTTGTAATAGTCATGCAGGTAAGTCTATATTTTATTGTTTTTGTTTTCAGCTCATAATTGAGAAGTTGTCACAATACAGTTGTATTGATTTTGTCTACTGAGGGACCTCTCCTCATCTGCTGCTACATCAGGATATTGTAATTGCATTCTCAACATGTTGTGATACAGAGGAAATGAGAAGAAACGCTCATTTAAAAAATAAAAATAACAATTTGCTATAATTTTTGTTTTGCCAATAGAAAAAGAGTTTAGCATATTGAACTAAAGAAAACATAATGGCACACAACGTTTCATATTTTCAGTATTGAGCTTGTGGAAATTTGTCCGCGGACAAGATGACATGCCATTGAAGTTCATTCAAATAAAACATGACCAAATCAGTAAGTGCTTATAGTCCTTTGATCTAGGTGTTTTTGTCTGACTAGTAACAAATATGAAATAAATAAACCCGACGAGCTCTGTATAGTCTATATAGGCTATAGCCTATAGCCTAATGTCCGTGGATAGTGATCTCAGTGGCCAAATTATTGCCATTGCCAATCAAGGCCACTTATATGTATAAAATTACAATTATGAATAGGTCTAATGCAATTTAAAAAGGTGTACAATAATTTAAAATTAGTTTTGAAATAAATAAAAAATAATAATAAAGTGAAATAACACCCGACAGAAGAAAAAGATTCTGAAGAAATTTTGAAAGCATTTAGAAAGAACGAACATGAGCGAAACAGAAAAATAACCACCGTTAAACAGTCTATTTTGCCTCAGATGCCCTTTCATATATTATTCTAATGACTAGGATGAATTCAGGTTGATTGGGACATTTTTCCCTAAGTCATCTCAATGGCAAAAAGTGTCCCAATCACCCTGATTCACCCCTATTTACTTTTAGCCTACTTGTAAAGTCTTTGTATTCTTTATTTTTCTTTATCAATAATACTTTACCGCTATTTTTTGTTGTTGTTTTGCACGATTCTCATCATTTTAATTGCACGCAGCAACGCTGAAAATATTTTGGCAATACATAAAAAATATCTAGGCTGCTTCATGCCACAATAAAGCATCTGAAAACTATATAGAGAGACTACTAAGAGTATAATCATATTGTAAATATAATTTTCATACATGCAAACGTAGCCACACGTAGGCCTACTGAAAGAAAATAACTAAGGATAAGAATGACTTTTAATCAATTAGTTAATTTCAAAACTTTGAGAGGAGAGGCTTTTTTCTCAGGTGACACTGACAGCTCGGATAGTAGGGCCCAGAGTTAAAAACGGCTCTGGTAAGGCCTATTATCCGTTGTCTTTGGGGTTTGTTAAAAGAAAGGGTGCCATCGTGTGGCCTAAATATTCATGTTTCTCTGAGCTCTCAAATCATTGAGTGTATTTTTGGTCTTATCGCGCCATCTAGTGGTGAAATGTATGTAACACATTTAACACGCATGTGCTTACGTATGCAGACGCTGCGTACAGGTGAGAATCGGGGCAGATTAAAAGACTTGAATGTTTAAAAATGTATATTACTTGCACCTACAATTATATGTACGTTTCAGGCGTATTTTTTGGCATTCCAATAACCACAAACGTTGGATTACAGGTAGGCCTAGTCAGAACACACTATGATGAACTGAAGTCGCGCTTACCTGATGAGGTAACCATAGCAACAGTAGGCTTCTCAAAATCGGGGTTCACAGTTCAAGCATACTGTCGTTGTTTATCACTTTATGAAAGATGTAAATATCAGAGAATGTGTTTTATTTGAAAAGTATTTCAGATAGATGATGTTTCTGTGCTGTGGGACTGCCAAAACGGCAGAAGCCTGTAAACTGTTAAAAGGTAGGCTACGTTAACATAGGCTAATGACAATTTTAGTATTATTTTATTTACAGCATAGTAGGCTACAATAGCAGAATACAGCGTTTTTAGCAGTTTTCGCGGATCCGTGTGAATGGGGGTCGTTTTGACAATGGTGTCATCTGTACGCGGAAAACCCAATGGAAAAACTCACCGTTTTAAGCATATCGTTATCGTGTCTCGCGCGTTCACAGAAAACAGCTTACTTCCGCTTTGCAAAATAAGGTGGATAGATAGCCATTTCTGTTGTCACTGGTAATTGTGATTTTGGTTTACTGCACTTAAGTTTAATGCACTCCAGTCTGTATGCTTAGGCAGAGTTAGGCTACAATAAACTTTCGGTGACCTAAATATCTGTAAATATTTTAATATTGTCTATGTTTTCAAGTATGACCAAGGCAGTGGATGAAAATAAGGAGATCCCTGACCTCTGACCTTCTGTTATCTTACTGAAGTGACCTGTGGGTGTGTGGAAGTGCTGCTCAGTGCCCTGGGGAGAGGACCGAGGCCTGCATGCTGTCTGGACCCATCAGAGATGCATTCACAGCTGAGAAAGAGAGAGAGAGAGAGAGCACAACCCAGACATTGCCCATGGGGAAAGAATGACTTCTGGGAAACCAGAGCAGGAGAGGAAGTGTGAGCATGCAAAATTAAGGTATACTTTAATTTTGTAATATAAAAAATACCAGCAAATCGGAGAGAATTCAATACTTTTTAAAAGACATTACAAACCTTGTCAAATTGTGTGTGTGTGTGTGTGTGTGTGTGTGTGTGTATATATATATATATATATATATATATATATATATATATATATATATATATATATATATATCAGCATTAGTTCTGGCAGGTCACATTATCAAGCTTGCATCAGCTGACTCTCAGCTGATCCACGTCTACCTATAGGATTACAATGCCTATCACATCATCCATATATAAGCTCCTTCACTATTATCAGCGAGTATCACGTTTCTCAGGAGCTAATTACCCTCCTCCATCCCCAGCTCCTCCTCTCGTCAGTCGTGATTTGGCATTCCTATTCCCCTTTGAATCAGACTAAATTCTCGAAATTGTGTTGTACATTAAAATATTGACATTAATGATATCTGCTATACATTCATGTTGGTTCAATTCTGTTTACCCTAAAGGGGGTTATTGCTGCTCTCCCTGCTCTTCTCCATGCTAGGCTGCTAGGAGTTCTTGCCCAGAACAGAACCATACCGCCAATCCAAACTGTATGCTAATTGTCAATCGTATTTGATGATAGTGGTCCTGACAGAAATGTATTGCTGAACCTTGCTGAATATAAACATTCATTTCTTTCTTACTGACCCCAAACTTTGAAAGCTAGTGCGTATTTAATATTAGTATCGACCAGCCTACTACAGCTAAATCTTATTAATTTCATAGTACTATATGTAAATACCTGAATTTCTTTACAATATTGTTATACAGTAAATTGCAATAGCATTTTACATAATTTATTCCAATAAATTATGCAATCCAATAACATATCATCTAGCTACATTGTTATATTAACTGCATAATTTCTGCGCACTCTTTCAGTTCCAATTAACTTTTTGTATTTTGTTGGCATGACAAAACTATAAAACAGTAATATATCAAATATAAAAATTAGTACAAAATGTGAATGTTGAACAATCAGCTTATTTATTAAAAATGAATAAATTATGAAGGTATCCAGTAATATGTAAAGGTATTAAAAGTAAGTTACAAAATAAATAACAATGCCAAGAGTTGTAAAAGCAATAGAAATTATAGATAGAATAGAAACACACAGGACAGGAGAACTGCATGTGTCTTGTGTTGGTCAGTGGTAGCTCTGCTGATGCATGATAGAAGAGAGGAAGGAAAGGAGAAAAACAGAACAGCAGGCAGAGTGAGTGTCTGACATGCCATTACTGCAGACAAGCCCATAACTCACCCTGATAAGTAAAAGCTTCTGATGACATGACCTCAAACAGGCCTTTAAGAGTGAGAGGTCGCATGAGTCTAATGAACCAAACTTCATAGATTACATCACAATAGATGTAACACATGCACTAATTGCTGTTAGTTATTTCACCAACAAAACTGGTTTCATTGACATCACAGCATCCTGAATGAGAGTATTTAAAGCCTGTCAGTAAAGGGATAGTTAACCCCAAATTACCCCTAAAATTAGCCCATGATTTACTCACCCTCAAGCCATCATAGGTGTATATGACTTTCTTATTTCAGACGAAAACAAAATCGGTGATATATTAAAAAATGTCCTGGCTCTTCCAAGCTTTATAATGGCAGTGAATGGATGATGAGATTTTGAAGCCCAAAAAAAGTGCATCAATCTATCATAAAAATAATCCATACGGCTCCAGGGGGTTAATAAAGACCTTCTGAAGTGAAGCGATGCGTTTGTGTAAGAAAAATATCCATATTTAAAACTTTAAAAACTCTAAACAAATTCTCTTTTTAGACTTCTAATTTGTGACCGGTGTTTTGTTTTGCTCTATCCTCTGCTTCCGTGTTCGTCAATACGTCAGGCGTCACTCGTTCGCCGTAAATCGATGCATACGGCTGTCTGTCAAAGCTAGTTATTTTAGTTTACAAAGTTTAAATTATTGATATTTTTCCTTTGTTAGCCCCCTGGAGCCGTGTGGATTACGTTTAGGGTGGAAGGATGCACTTTTATGGGCTTCAAAATCTCATCCTCCATTCACTGCCATTATAAAGCTGGGAAGAGCCAGGACATTTTTAATATAACTCCGATTGTATTCGTCTGAAGAAGAAAGTCATATACATCTTGGTGAACTAATAACCCTCTAAGTGCATATTTCCAATTCACTTTGTTAGTGGAGGTACATTGTTCTTACCACTAGAGGGCAGATGAACATTTGTGGAAATTTGGTTTTGATAAATGATTTTCTTTTATCTCCTGCTCATATTTAAGATGGAAAATCACCACTGCATCATATAATCTCATGGATATTAATGCACTTTTTGATTTTTTTTTTCATAGTCATGTATATTCAAATGCTGTTTTTCACCGCTATAAATTTCATTTAGTCAAGATTTAATTTGCCTTCATGCATAGCCTATATTTTACTATGCATGCTATTAATAATTTACATATGTGGTGATATCAGACTTCCAGTGTAATATAAGAGCTGCATATATGCATTTCCATGTATTCAGTGACTGCATCACATGCATCAGTTGACATCTGCTTTAAACTTTTATGATATTAGTGAGCTGGGATATGATTCAGATACACTTAATGCAGAATGAATTGAATACAGAATGACTGCATAGGCTATATTTATGTGACATACACTTTTTCTATGTCTGATTGAGGTTATATTGTGCATATTTATTAAATCAGTTAAACATAATGAAAGGTGTTTGTTTGCAGTTATATTTCAAAATGTACATAATGCAAGAATAAATGAATATAACTTCTTTTTTTTCTCCAGTAGAACAACCTGAGAGAAAAAATTTGGTTGACCAAAATTAGTTTCAGAAGGATCTGTTATGTACAGTATCTTGGAAAGTCTGTCTTGGCTGTGTACCTTTTAGACAAGTAAACATCAGTTTTGTTAGTAACTTTGCTCGCCTGCCCACCCAACTAGTACTGTACAAAAGTATATTTTCTGTTTTAATTAAAGCATTCCTGCATTAATGTGATAATACCATGTTCCAATTGAATCAGAGCTGTCTAGGTCAATTTTTTTAAATTTAATTATTTGGTGCAATATATGCCTTTGATTTTAATGGTTATTCCTGGCATGTCCTGGAATATTCTTTAATAATATGTGCATTGTTTTGAATCTCTGTAGCATGTCAGGATGATGAATCACTTTGTTGAAAGTGAAGCTATTTGCACCTGTCTGTCTATTTCTGTTTTTGAGCCTGAAATGAAGCTTTATTAATTTGGGCTGCTGCAAAAACACACAGGGTGTTTCTTAAGTTGACATTTGTTGTTCACTTGGACAATTGATCTGTTTCATAGTTTGTGTTTCGTTGTTTCCTAACATAAAATTGTGCAATGTAGCAGCTGTTTATACGACTAAATAAGACAATTCATCACCATTTATTTAATATTTTAAATAAAATATATATTTTTTCATTTGTAATTTTACAGTAATATTTAAAAATAGTTTTAAACTTGATTTCTAAAGCAATAATATATATTCTAGAACATAAATATTTTATTATTTTAAAACATATATGTATTATAAATTATTACTGTAGTTTTTTTTACCATAACGTCACCTATATGATTTTTCTCAGTTATTACAATTGGCCTTAAAGGGTTTGCCATGTATCCTGCAACCTTATAAAGCAAAATGTAGTGGTTTACTGAGAACCAGCTTGTGGGTTACAATCTTATAAAGTTGCCATAGCATTGATGATATTGTAGCGTTTCTTAAATTCAGTGGCATATTGGTTTGCAGCTGAAAGAAAGAACAAAAAAACAGCAATAAGATGCAAGATGTTCACTTCCACAGGACATAAGTTTATTATGAATTTACAGTGGATGTAAATGGAGTGTGCAGCAATGGTTCAGATGTACTTTATACAACAGAACGGCTCAGAATGAGACTACAGTATGCCAGACATCAATATAACATCCATTTGAACTCTGTCCTCCACAGGATGTATTCTTGCAGTCTTTCTGACAGATGTCCCCTCGGTCTCATGCCCTATTACTCAACAGCATGGGGCTCTTCAGTCTTTATGTTTAAGTGACTTTCCATCATCATTTGGGGAAGTCCTGCTTACTCAGTAGAAGCTTTGTGACATTAGATGGTGAGAGACAGCCATTAAAAAGATGCTGCATATGTTTTGGATGCGTAGATGCCTGCTAGTGAGAATGGGGGCTAGTTGATACTGATTTTGTGGGGTATGTGGCGAAGTGTACCTTCCCTGTGCTTCCATCTGTCACACACTTTGACACTGAGATCTGTCTTAGAGAAGGCAAGACAATGAAAGACAATAATTAAACCTTCTTGGGAAGGTTGATACAGCACTGTGTGTTTGTGGGTGGGTGGGGGATTGGGGCTTGACACTTTCATTGTTGTCAGAAATGCAATATCCTGTCAGAGCCATGTGTTGGAGGCCTGTGTTAGCTTTAGATTATATTATGCGGGGTATTTGAAAATGTTTATAGACGTTAAGGTTACCATCAATGACAATTTTACAATATTGTTGTTGTTTTGTATTATTTATGCCACTGAATGTGAGCGGTTCCCTTAAAAAGCCATTCAAGCTACCATTAATGCATATATAATCAGTGGAGCTGGGATAAACTACTATATAAAATCCAAAAAAATCCAAAAAAAAGTTCTCTCTGTTTTGTTGAACAGAACTGTTTAACATAACAATCAAGGTTATAAGTGATCTGATCTGTCTGTTATAACACTTTCATTCATTGCTGCTAATACTTAAGTTTATGTTTTTATGATCTTATCGCTCTTTTCCCTATTTTATCCAGTCTTTAAAAAAAAAAAACATACTGACCCCAAACTTTTGAACGGTTGTTTAAGAAATGTATACTTTTATTCAGCAAGGATAGATCAAATTGATCAAAAGTGACCCTAAAGACATTTATTATGTTAATGTAATGTAACATTTATAATGTCGTTGTTCTTTTGAGCTTTCTGTTCATAAAAGAATCCTTAAAAATATATATATAGATCACCGTTTCCACAAAAGAATAAACAGCACAACTGTTTTCAACATTGATAATAATAAAAAAAATGTTTCTTGAGCAGCAAATCATCATATTAGAATGATTTCTGAAGGATCATGTGACACTGAAGACTGGAGTAATGATGCTGAAAATTCTGCTTTGTCATCACAGGAATAAATTCATTAAAAACATTTAAATAGAAAACAGTTATTTTAAATTGTAATAATAATTCCCATTACTGTTTTTACTGTATTTTTGATCAAATAAATACAGCCTTGGTGAGCATAAAAGACTTCTTTCGAAAACATTAGAAAATCTTACCGACTCTAAACTTTTAAATGGTAGTCAATTTTTAAAGTTCATCCATCTCAAGATGCATTTTTTTTTTTTTGGTAGATATGCTACCCATGTCTTATTTTTCACAGATCAAAGCAATCTGAGTTTCCTTCCAAATCTCTATTATGTCCCATCCTTTTTTTATTAATTTTTTATGTTATGCATTTTAATTGTTTTAACCAATTAAATGGTTAAATTTTTTATGGCTATATCATGCATTTGTACAATTTCTTACAATTCCGCCATCTTGTACAAATTCTTACTACTTCTCATGAGAATTGATTAGACCTTAATCTCTGTACAGCTATTATTGAGGATGCTATACACGTATATTGATATTGCTGAAATTGCTGATCAATGATGGCTAAATTGCTGCACTCCCCAAACAGTTTTATTTGTGTTTTTTGTTACACTAACATTTTGTCACACTTTCTTTTTTTTTTGCTTCGTCAGCCCTGTAGTTTATTGCGAGTCGGAATGAAGCATTTCACTTCTGGCTTACTTTTCTCATCTCTCAATCTTGGTTCTGGCTCTGGCTATGGAGTCTCGTCAGTCTGTGGCTGGGCCAGCCCGAGCCAAGGAGCATCTTGCAGAGGGTAATCCATCTCCATCACTTAAATGATTATCCCCATTAATCTGGTGTAAACTAATAAAGTCAACTGTGGCACTGCTTGCCTGAACTTCATTAAGTCTTTAGTACGTTTAATATGTCTTAATGTCCTCAGCTCTCCTGCTGCTGCAGATCACCTGGCATGCCGGTCCCCAGAGAGCCGCCTGAGAGATTGAGGCCATTTGTGCCATGTTTTGTTTCCTTTATTTTCCTCGCTCTCGTTTTTCGAGTGATATAGTGTCTGTTGGTATGACATACAAAGAGCTAGACGGAGGAAAGAAGGGTGGGAGAGAGGAAAAAAGAGAATGAGAGGAAGAGAAAGACATCAGTGCAAGAGATTTAATTTGCCCAGCCAGACCTCAGATGGGCCCCCACAGTCAAGGGTTTAATTTGGCTTATCGCGTTATAAAAGACGACCCGGGCCCTGTAATCAATCATCGGCCTGTCAGCAGGAAAGGCAGTTGTTGTAAGCAAGTATGACTTCCCAACATGAGTCCGTTTTAATTGCTACCAAATTGACTGCTTTGTTGTTTTTTTTGGGATGTACTAAAAGTTTGTTCAATTAAAGCCAACAAAAGCAGCTCATCATAATTATTGTTGTCCCCTGCCCTGCCCCCTTCTCTTCCGAGGGGGCCGCTGGCGGTGGTTACGCAGCTATCATGGGTCATGTTGACATGTGAATGAAGAGTGCGTTTCCCCCGTAAGGCCGACGAGTGGCGCCTGCGCAATGTTAGGACCTGACACTGTTTACTGGGCTGAAGGATGTCAAGCTGCCTCTGACCATTACCCAGCTAAAGGGAGCATAACTCTCTCCCAGCTTCTTCTTGACTAAATAAGTGCTATCTCCAATAAATAAAAAGTTAAAGTGCAAGATGAATGCATCTGTATTGCTTATGGATAGACATTTATGTGACCTAATTCATCATGTCACTATTTTCTCTTTTCCAAGGTTGCAGTATGCAGAGAAAAATGTCTTTCCAGGATGAATGGCTGCTGTTTTTGGAAGTGTGCATTATTCAGGAAACAGAATCACAGAGGTATGTAAGAGTTTGAGCCACTAAATGCAAAAGCTCAACATTTCAGAAAGCACCACACATTGATTGTGGGATGGGAAAGAACAGTTTTCCATAATCCCACAAGACCCAAGTTAGCACATGTCTACAGATTCTACAGAGTCATCAATATAATGTGCTCAGTTGCTGGCGCTCTGATATTTATGGCTTTCGTACTACAGAGTTGAGCCGCTGTGTCTGGTGGAGTGAACATGAATGAGATAAAGCTCAATATGGTATTAAGCTTGAGATGATACTCAAGACTGTTCACTGGAGAAACTTTTTGCCATGAGTCAAAGTAAAACATGATTATAATTTACTGGCATATAAAAGTATAGCAACATTCAAGAACTGAATTTGAGGGGGGGTTATTTGTACTTTTTTAAAGATGTAACTTGTTCTACATTGAGGTTTCGGTAGGAGAGACTTGGAGTATTTGTAACAATTGTCACAAATAAGTCAGTGGGATGAAACACATGCTCAAAGTTCTCTGTTCATGAGACAAAGAAGTGCAATAGCTTCACTTTTTCAACAACAGAAAAACAATATATATATATATATATATATATATATTTATGTGTGTGTGTGTGTATATGTATGTATGTATATATATATGAATGAATATGTCTTATAAAGTTTGATGTCTTTATATAACTGTTTTATGTCTAGGTTGATGGTTAAAAATCATTATCACTGGTTGTTTTCATAAACCATGGCACAGTGTACAACAAATCATGATCAACTTTGATTATACAGCCAGATGGAAGAAAATACTTTCAAAATCTCTTTTTTGGGCAATGTGGATAAATAAGTCCATTACTAAATGAGCTACACATAGAGATTAATGAAAATACGTGAGACACGTGAGATTTATGATTCATAATGGAAGACAGCTTCCTTACCGTCCTTTCATGCCCAATTTCATCTACATAGGGCTTTTGTATGTTTAAAAAATAAAATTCTAGACAACTCCATAACTACCATATAAAGGAGAAACTGTTCATTATTATAAATAGTATTGGCATGGAAAGTATTTCTTTAATCTGTTAAAATGTGTTAAACTACTGTTAAAATCTATTAATGTTACAATTCTTTTTGGCACATTTAAATGTAGTAGTCTATGAGTTATGTTTTACAGATGCCCCCATTCACCATTATTGACTTCATGGAGTACTCTATGATTGAAACAGTTATTGAAGTTTTAGTCCCCTCTGTTTTGAGTTGTTGTGATAGCCCTCCTTAGATCTACCACCCTGAAAGAGTGCTTGTTTTCTTTTCTCCACCCAATTAGAGATGACCTTTGACCCCTGAGAGTGATGTCTGTCCTGCCGCGCTGTAAGGCTTAGATAAATGTCTCATATTTTCAGCCTGTTTTCTTTTCTGAGCCGTCTAATAGTCTGCGATTAAACTGTGAAAAATATAAAGACATTCATAATTACTCCTTTGTGCTTTATGATGATATTAGAGCTTTAGATAGACAGAATACATCGCAAAGAATATCAACGGTTTGTTTTTGTAAAGGAATTTTGAAGGAAGGGTCAATATCAGTCTTAAATAAGGGGCCGTTTACACAATGTTTTCAACTGAAAACAAATTTTTTTTAATGTGTTTTGGCCGTTCATTTACATGACAACAGTTTAAAACGTTATCGTCTCCATGTAAACTACAAAAACACGAATTTGTGCAAACGGTGACGTCATGCGCATTACGTGTTCAGTCTATAGACGCATAGTGTTTCTTTACAAAGTGGCATCGCCAACTACTGGCTTGGCTTGAACAATACAGGATTTTTAGTCGTTTTTGCATATCTGTGTGAATGGGAATCGTTTTGACAACATTGTCTGTATGCGAAAAGGAAAAACTTGTCCGTACATCGTTGTCGTGTAAACATACCGTCAGTGTATCAGCTGATGCCACATACCTTGCTGTTTGTGTGGGGGGTGGGGTATCATGGGAGATGCTAAGCTCTGGCCCACAGCCTCTTTCCGTCAAAGCAGATCATTAGGTGTGAGCTGAAGCCCCCGAGGCCTGTACAGGCACCAGCTAGTCTGTGGCTGTGTTTCTGGCTTGTAGGTTTGGGCTGGTGGACCTGTTTGTTATGGTGTAGCGAGCTGCATAATTGGGACAAGGGGAGAGGGAACAAGGAGGAAAAGATAAACACAAAAACAGCCTACCTGTTGAAGGCACCGTGTGATGACAGATTATGATGCCTCTGGTTGCCTCTCGTGCTGCGCTGTTGATAATAAAGGAAATTAATGGCATTGTTTGGATAACTCCCTAATCTTTCAACATTTCGATACATATACATGTAGATATCGCAGTCAGGGATTTAATGAAAAAATATTGCCTGCTTTTCCCGCAATGTGATCATGAATATATGTATGAAAATCTCTTTATGTATTCAGAGTAGATGCTGCAGTGTTTGGAATATAATGAAGATAATGAAAAAGAAAAATTAGGTCACATATAATATGTAACTTTGATTAATGATGCCCTCCCTGCTTATTGTAAAATTGCTGGATTAATATCTCTCCAGTGCTCATTTCTTTATTCTTCCTCCTTTTTGTTTTTTACTTTTTTAAAACTAATTTTCTACTTTCTCTTCAGCTTTTCTCTATAATACTTTCTTCTTTCATTTTTCTTTATTTTTATCAAATATGTTTAAGTATTTAAAGGGATAGCTCACCCAAAAGTGAATATATTGAAAATATTTGGTCAAATTAAAGTATTTTTGAAGACAATATTTTTTTAAATATATAAGTAAGTATTATAAAAGTAAATATTTTGAAAACTGTTTTATTTAATACAATGAATGTCAATGGGGTATCAAACAATGATGATTTTCATTGTAGAAACTAAAACAAATCTTTTCAGAATCTTTTCTCTCGTGTTCAGCAGAAGAAAAAAATCCATACAGATTTAGAATAACATGAGGGTGAGTAAATAATGACAGAATTTCCATTTTTTGGTGAACTATCCCTTTAAGTAGGCTACATTTTCATCTGTTGAGGTAATAATATGAAACAGTTCAAATAATTCAAGAGGAGGACATCTGATGTTTTTATAATCAAAATATGCTTAGTTACTATGGATATTCAGTTTGGTAATCTAGCAGCTAATGGTACAGACTGACTTCTAGAGAAGAGGTTTTTTTTCTTTTTTTTTCTGTTTGGTCCGTGGAGCTTGGGAGGGGGAGCAATAGTGTTGATCTCACACGTAATGACCAGTAGCTGGTGGGATGAGTCCATCCATCTCTGTGAAGTAAACAGGTCCCAGCTGGGCTACTGCGTTCAGGATGGAAAAGGGAAGTGAGGCCGGCTTCAACAGCCTCCCTTAAATAAAACAGGCGACAGGATGCACCCACACTCAAGAGGACAGACGCACCATCCAGTGACTTCCGCTGTCATGGGTGTCAAGTCCACTATTAGACCGCGGAGTGAATCCACATGGTGCCTGCCGTATGAAATGAGACTTCCCATGTGTTTTTGGGAGTGGGGATTCAAACAATAAATCTGTACTCCAATTCAACCTGTGAGCGATCTTTATGCCTCCAGCAATAAGCATTATGAAGGGCTGCGTTTAGTTTGTAAGTTGTGTTGTTATATAAGATTGAGTGTGAAAGTGGTCAAACATGAAAACGGACGAGATAGTTTGTATTTTAAGAGACAACATATACAATCTCCAACATAACTTTTGTTGTAATACTAAATGGCACAGTGGCTAAATTGACCTTAATGTTTAATGATATAGCTTTGCCAAGTTATTGCACACACAAATTGCATTATATTGTATTACCAACAACACTTATAATATACATCTTGTGCAGAAATTTTTATTGATTAGCTGTGATAATGATTTAATAACCTTATTAAAGAACATTGTTATTATTTGATGGAGGACGTCATGACAGAGATGTCATAACCTTCAGACGTTATGTCTGAACAGAGTCATAACATAACCTTGTTTTGACTTATTCAATTTGGTGTAGTGGCAAACAACCAGTTTAATAATTTGCCTTATTCACTTGCAGATTAATTTGACTATAGGTCAACATTAGTCAAGTTATCCTCTCATTACAAAAGCATTTAGTTTCTATCTCGACAGTAGGAAATATTGTAATGATGGGCAATTTGTCAAATAATTGTCCATACTATGTTTTGACAAGACACATTATCCAGTAAAACAAGTCATTAGCATGGGAGACACAACAAGTTAATGGATGTCCTGTCCCTCAGCACCTCAGCAACTGATCTGGACAATTGTTAACCGGTGCTTGGTCATCATTCCAGTTTGCTTTTAGCAGACATATTCTGTCTCACCTTAGTGCGGCACCTTTCACATTTTAAAGAGGCCATACACTTTGCTTGCACACTCCCTTGAGGAGCTGTCTTGGCTTCATACCATCATTTCAAATCATAGATAAAAAAACATAGAAACCATATTTTGAGAAAGAAAGCTTTTTGTTGCTTACTTGTTTTAGATGCATTTAAAAGTGTTATGGTGTATTGTATATTTTTCATGTGGTTTATATAATGCATGCTTTTTCCTAGTATTTCCTTTTTAACATTACAGGCCAAAAAAAAAGAAAAAAAAGAAGCCCAGTCCCTTCCCCTTTGACATAATGCATTAAGAAGCTGTATTTGCGGAGTTCATCAATCTATTTCAGAGGTTAAAGACAGTGAACCTGACCTTCTGTCCTCCAAAAATAAAAGCCCATTTCCCTTATCACAGAACTGAGAACTGTAATTTTACAGTGGACCTAAATGTTAGTGAAGTTCAAATATCCAATGAATAGCTGCTTAATAGATTTACCTGGCATTTTTAAAGAGGACTGCATGAGATACTTTTGACATGAGTATTTATTTTGGTCATGCTGTTTTATGTTAGAGATAGGCTATAACCTTCAGACATTTCTCAAAAGATAAACTCCAAGATATACAGAAGATATATTAACATATATCTGTCTCTGTAATTGTATTTCAGATGTACAGCTAGTGAGCTAAATGAAAAACCAATCTGATGCTGCTACATTCCTGTTTTCATTTTTAGAAGGATGCTGTTGCAAAATGCATATATAATATTTTGAAAATAGGAACATTACTTAAATATGAGATGTAAATGAAGCAGGGTTAAATTGTTTTCATGTCTTGATGAGAGTGCTGCATGAATGTTGATGTACTTGAAGCTGTCAGCAGCAGGGCTGTGCGCTCAGAGATGCAGCTGATGGAAGTGGCGCCAGTGAGCGCCGATGGATCAGATGTCCAGCATTACACAGGTAGACTGACGCACCACAGACAGTTCGAACGTACTGGTATATCGGGAACAAACTAGGGCTCACGTGATGCTGGGGGTCTTCTCTGAGGAAGCCAAAATAAAAGGTTAGGTTCAAATTATTTAAAAAAAAAAACTTTAACACATTTCAGTAGCTAACTGTAAAAGAGAACGTTAATCATTTTAGCAAAGAAAGACAACCTCAACAAATCGCACACCAAAATATACTGACAAATTCATTTAAGATATCATTTCTAAATTCCTTTTAAAATACAATCTCTAATATCTGGTAATTCAAAGCAAGAATTGTGACAGACGGCTTAAATTGAATGTAAATCATTTCGATTGCAGTCACATTAATTTGCATCAGAGTAATGAAGTGTAGGCCTAGCATATAGACGCGCAATAAATAACACTTTTCAAGTGGACCTTAGTATGTTGATAATAATAATCACATAAATGTATCGTCCCAAATGAGTCCAGCACTTAACTTTTTTTTAAAACCAGATGCAGTGCACATTAATGATGTATTTTTAAGCACCAGCACACTTAAAACTTATAATTAAGTCTGCATCACTAAAAACAAAAAATGACAATGTTAGCGAAAATATATACACCATTATAAGCTACTTCATTAAACATTCATGTTGGTCATTTGGCCAGCATTAATCTGGAGCCCCATCAAATATTAATACTTAAATGCATCTTATACGTTAAATAATCACCACCTCCTTTCTTCCAGAAGGAATCGATAACCCTGAAAGTGTTTGCTTTCCGTCTAATATCGCTTATTTATTTTGTTATTGTCTGATTTAGAAAGATGAATGCATACAAAATAAAATGAATAATTAAAACATAAGTTAACACATGAACACACTGCAACGGATCAATGCATCTTGCCAAATGAATGTGGATAAATAAATTCTGTCGTGACTAACATTTAAAATAAATAATTTAAAATAGTTTGAAAACACATTTCATCCAGAATTTCCTTCGTATTTCATTATCTTGTTGAAATCTAAATAATCCATTTTTGATAAGACAATTAGTCAGATAAGTCAGAATGATTGCTTTATTCAGATTTAATTTCACAATGTAATGTAATATCGTTGACAGTATGGTTTTGATCATATTGTGTGATTTATCTGTCTCTAAAATACTGATTAACCACAGTAATTCATTTGAAATCTAAGAGTTTGTGGTCGCGAAATATTGATCTGTTGTGAAAAGGACTCTCCCAAGTATTAAAAGTAGACAACATTTCTCAACAATATAGACTGCATAGCCAAGATAATGTAATTGAAATGTTTGTTTCTTTTTACGTGTGTGTTGTTGTTGTTTTTTTAAATCGCCTGTTTTTTGCTTTAATAAATCTTCTCTTTTGAGTTGCCCTGTGCTGAAGAGGGAACTCCAGTGAGTTTCATTGAACAGAATCGTGGTGGATTCTTTAGCCAATTGGGTCTCTCACCCCAGAATTGGAGGCTTAATTTTACCCAGCCTCTTTGGCATTTTGATTGATGTTCCCGTGGCTCCATCCGGCAGGCTATAGCTATAAGGGTAAAGGGAGGCAGTAAAAAAGACAATCGTCTTCAGTCTTTCTCACACATGCAGTCAACGCTATTAGATAACGACAAACTGGACTAAACTGCGTTTTAGTTGCTGTATGATAACTGGCGTGACGTGGAGGATCCTGTAGGCTCGCAGGAGCGCGCGCCTCTCCACACCATGGATCATATGGGAGCGCATCTCCACCAGACGCACGCAGACACCATCAGTTTTGGGATCGATCAGATTCTTAACAATGCAGACCAGGGGAGCTGCATGATCTCCAACCCCAGAATGCAGGACATGGACTACGGTTTGGGCTGCATAGTCAGCACAGCCTACAATACCATGACTGGCAACTACGGCGTCAATAACTCGGCTGGATACAATGGAAACTCGTGCAGCGTTGGCTCCCTCAACGGCTCGTACAACATGAACTTGGGCGCGAATGTTAATGGGAATTGCCTTAATTCTTCGGGAGTGATCCGAGTTCCAGCGCACCGGCCGCTGAGCAGCGTTCACTCGTCCATTCCCACCAGCGCCTCTACGGTGCCAAGTATGGGAAGCATGGGCACCATTAACAATCTCACGGGATTAACGTTTCCATGGATGGAGAGTAACAGGAGATATACCAAAGAGAGATTTACAGGTAATAGAAATCAGGTGTTTATGCTTCATTGGATTTTTCGCTTTTACTCAAAAATACACTGTAAAATGTTTTCATCATGTTGTAACAATATCAGTTATCAAAGCAGTCGAAAAACTACACGTATTGCAGGTTGTAACTTTGTCACAACTTTTTCTTAAAATTTTAAGAAAGCAATTAGGCTACGCATGATTTGATTATGCAGCAAATGCACGGATTAATAATCTATAATGACTTCATTGTTAAAGTCCCCCCCTTTTTTTTACTATATTTCTGACAACAAGGACATTTTAGAACTTTCGATATAAAAATAGGCCTACTCGATATAAAGTTTAGTAAGCCACAGCAGGTCTCGCGAATTAATAAACGAGTTATCGACTATTGCAAATTTAATGCAATATAGGCCACAGAAAAATTTATATCCACAAATTGTTTCCCCTAAGGGGACGTATCAATAGTCGATATACACGTGTCAATAGTCTAGGCTAATGTTGATTTATAATGCCCGTAAATATTATACATGGCCATTATTGTTTTAGTCTAAAATAATTACACACTGGAAATTGGGAAAATGTGCAGTTGTTACCTTAATGAGCTATTGATTTTACCTTCTTTGATTCAGGCAAATTAAATAATTCTATTTTTGATCCTGATAAAATCACTTAGCCCAATTTAAACGAGGCACATCATTTTTGTTTGACAAAACATTTTACAGTGTTTTTTTACATTTAACACACGTCGTGAGGATGCCAAAAAGATAGGATATCCCTGTCTGCTTGCTTGGCTGAACTTATTTGATAAATTTCGTGATTGCTGCATGTTTTTTTTTAAAGGACAAAAGTCGCCTTTCTCCTCTGGAAGTCTCATTTGCTTCTCACTGCTTGGCTCTGGCGTTTTGCTGATTTCTTCCGCTTGCTTTCAATCTGTCTCTCAATATAGTGGCCCTCTCACCGTTCACTGTAACACGCCGTATAGGTCACCCGTATCAGAACCGAACCCCTCCGAAGAAGAAGAAGCCCCGGACGTCGTTCACGCGCCTCCAGATCTGCGAGCTGGAGAAACGCTTCCACCGTCAGAAGTATCTGGCGTCAGCTGAGAGGGCAGCCTTAGCGAAAGCACTTAAAATGACTGATGCGCAGGTCAAAACATGGTTCCAGAACAGAAGAACGAAATGGAGGTGAGCTTTTGTGATCTAATCATGGTTTTACCCTCGCATGTAATGCATTCTTTTTCGTCTAACCACTAAACTCAGTTGAGTATTTTGTTTTTAAAGCAGCCTACTCCATGAGGTCAGTTGGGTCAGTTCCATAATGCATTCCATGGGTGGTTTGTAAGGCCTGTTCATGCAGTTCACTCATTATCAAAGCAATCCAATCATAAGTAAATATTGAATTTGATCCATTTAAATTTGAGTGATCAATGACACTTTTTTTTTTTCAAGACTTAATTATGGACTTCAAATGCATTTTTTACTCCATCTCTTACTATTTTATACATTCTGTTAGACCTAGAACTTAATAGAAACAGACCTGAAAATGACAGAAATTATGTTCTCATTTAGTAACCAAATGTTGCTCTAAAGTCTTTAGTTTGTGTTAGGAGTTATTTAACTGATGCTGAAGCTGGATAATTGATGTTATGATTACTTAATGTTCTAGGCTATAACAAAAATGATTTAATATTTAATGAAATATTATAACATGAAAAATAAATATTATTGTGATTTGGCTAAATAAGCGTTCGACACTGACATCTGAGAACTTGAAATGTAATTTATATTGAATGATATTTATATATTATATAAAATATTTATACATTTCCAATTAATACATAGGCTAGGCCTATATCATAGGCCTGAAGTATGCATAGTCTTAAAAAAACTGAATTGTACTATAAACTATAAGCTTTCCATGCACATAATCTGAGATGCAAAAAATAATGCGCTTAGAACGTTTATGGATAAAGAAATAAAAGGGTGCGATTGACACCAAGTAAGGACTGTCAGAATTATTTTGGGAAATCCACGTTATGAGGTAGGCCTAATTATAATTAGAGTGATAATATATATATATATATTTTTAATATATTTTTTTGCATTCTTTGTAATAAAGATCCTATGTTCGTATTCTTTGGTTAAATTTTAAAAAAATTAAAGCACTTACTAAAACAGCTATTATAATGACTGCAATCCGCGACTAAATAACTCCTGTGATCCACATCCACACAGGCGACAGACAGCAGAGGAGAGAGAAGCAGAGCGACAACAAGCGAACCGAATTCTTATGCAACTTCAGCAAGAAGCTTTTCAGAAGACTATAAACCAACCTGTTACTCCGGACCCAATCTGCCTTCACAACAGCTCTCTGTTCGCACTTCAGAACCTCCAGCCCTGGACTGAGAACACGGGGAAAATCAGTTGCGTTCCCAACACTGATTGAGATGGGCAGACATTTATGGACGTGGATGTACAGAGGAATATCTCAACATCAGATTACTTTCTTCTTTTTAATGTAAAATTAGTCTTTCATTTGTAATATCCAACTTGTAAAAAATAATAATAGGCTACTTGATGCTCCCCGTTACAGTCGTGCAGAATAATGTTTTTTTGTTTATAATGATTTTATCTGTTCGTTTTCAAAATGCAACAAACAATATGCAAAACATATAACATTTTAATTTGTATAGGCCTACTTCCAATAGCATAACGTGTGTGGTAACACGTTTATAACTTTTAGCTATTAATAAGTCTCAAAATATTATAAATAAAATAGGCTGTTAACACATAGAAACGAACGTACGAATCTTCGTAAAATTATGGGCTCCCAAAAGCATAGTAGGCCTAATTTAATTAGGTCTGCTATTAAAATGTTTAACTTTCCGGAAAATTATAACAAACTTAATAGAAGCCTTATCGAATTATCTTGCAATTAAAGCTATATTATCCACTGCATAAATTATTACTGAAAAACATCGTGACAGCTGAAAAAATAGATTGGCCATATTGCCTAGATTTGCTCATCGATATCTTTGCACATCAGAGTCAGAATCTTGCACAATGCATTACTGTCACCATTATGAAAGCACGTATAGGCTACTTTGTTAAAAAAGCAGACCACTGCTTGATTGGTGAATAACGCAACCTCTCTGTTGTAGTAGCCTATGGAAATACGGTAAGCATCAGTATGATTGGCTATCCTTGTTGTCATTGCCAGGATTAGACACAGATAGCCTACTACGGCCTCGCTGTAGACTGAAAAGCGTGAAAAGTGATTAAACCATAGATAGGGTTGGGGTGAATTTAGGATGGGTGGGACACTTTTGCCATTGAGATGACTTGGAAAAGGTGTCCCAATCAACCTGAATTCATCATATGTCTACTTGATGAAAAAGACACCGGTGCTCTAATGTTATGTGCACTTTTGCGAAAAGCATGTGAAAACAACGAACGTTCATAACTTAATAGGCTTCTTGGAGGAATGAAAATAGCTAAGACCAATCAAGATTAATTCTTACTATTTGAACGAACTGTTTCCAATTGTAATCAGTCAATGAGCTGATGAACATAATTTTATGAATATGAACAAAGTTATTATAAAGTGTTACCAATTAATTTTTAGATAGGCTATTTTTTTTTATTCTTCCCATAATTGTAATATAGGCTACGCTTGCATAGAGGGATTGCATTTTTGCACGTTTGTTAACACTTTCATCAAATTCGTCCTGTAGGTTAAACAGGAAAAATGGGCCCATGAGTCTACATTAATGGGCCGGCTTTCATTCTTTATGCTCGTGATAACTGAGTGAGACTTATTTTTTCACCGTAGCCTATATGGTGAAGACGGAAGCGTGATATAAATTAAAGCACTTGATATGCAGAAATATGCTGTTGCAACTTTCCAGAAAAATTATTCGTTAATTATTGTCAAATATGTAATTCTTTTAACATTATTTGTAGTGCATTTATGTTTTAGCTTTCTGGATATGTTCTCAGGAACCTACAGAAGCAGCCATTTATTTTGTTCAAATAGGCTCTAACTAGACATAGCCTACTGATACAAATGAAAGAGACAACGCCGAAATATCAATGTTCAGTAGCCTAACACCTGTAGCTACACGTCTAGGCTACACGCACCCAACAGTTTCTCAAAGGCATCAACTTGGTAGCACTGTATGTTTATTCTTTTATATTGAAATATAAGCTTATGTGATACAAGGTTTTTATTTGTCCTTTATTTTCTTCGAAGATGGCGTGACCTATAAAATCTATATTTTATTATAGCTTGATATGAATTAAATATCTGTCATGTCTCAGACTGGATCTTTCTAACTTCGATTTGTTTAGCGCTCCTTGTTGAGTAACCATAGCAACACCTCTAGGGCTTGTCATTTTGTGGATAGAATGACAGTTTTGGTTGCATGATAAATGTGTGCCTTGGTGAATAGAGAGTGCATAATGTGTGTTTGTGATATTAACGATGTGCAGATGTGATGGTGTTTCTGAAACTAAGCAGAAGCTTATCCAATAGGCCTAACGTTACGTTTCATCATCTCTTCCGAAATGGCATAATGTGTCGCTTAAAACCTTCCAGAATGTTAAGAGATGGAAGTAATTTAGCCCAGAAACAGGGGCCAAAACTGTCTTTAACGGAAACATAGGCTACGGTAAAATATCTCATTCATACCACGTGGTGGGCTGGAAATAATGACATGCGACGAGAGTTTAACTCTATAGGCCCACTTTAACACATAAAGATGGTATATTCTTAATAATTATATTAATTATTATTATTATTATTATTATTTTTGACGTCCCCGCGATAGTTGCGTACGGCGTAGGCTACCTCAATTTACTGGCAGCATTTCCCACATTATCTTCATATCGGGGATACAATCTCCTGAAGACCTTGCCTTTTTAGGACAAATATTTCCGTAACGATCTGTTGCTATGTTTGGGAAGCAAACAGGCCCCGTTGCTACGTAAGATAACGTAAATGAACACTCATGAGAACGTAGCTCTCATGAGAACGGGAATCAATAGCTAGGCCTTAATATAGCCATATGCCTAGCCTATTCTCACAATATACAAAGGCTATGCCAACTAACTCTATATATGGTAAATAATTAGAAATTTAGGCTAATAGAACCAACTGCTATAGTGCACTTCGCAATTTCCAATTGTCAGAAGTTATGAGGAACATTAAAGGTCCCATGACATGAAATTTTCACTTTCTGAGGTTTTTTAACATTAATATGAGTTCCCCTAGCCTGTATATGGTCCCCAAGTTTCTAAAAATTTCAATCGGTGTAAATCGAGCTTTTGCTATCTTTCTCTGCCTTTGAGAAAATGGAGGTTCATACGCGCTGATCTTGAATCTCCTCCTTATGACGTCATAAGGAGGAAATGTTACCTCCCCTGTCTCTGCTTTGCCCGCCCAGAGATTTTCCGCCCATGAGAAAATGCGCTAGGAAGTAGGAACGCGCGCGCGCGATTTTAGTTTGTCCACGAGACGAGAGATATCATGGCTTTTGAGCGAGCGAAGCATAACAATTGCTCAATAATTGGATGTACAAATGAACACCGAAGGGTCAATACAGAGCTGGGCTTGCTGAACGTCTGAAACTAAAGTCTGGATCACTCTCTTTGGCTCAGCTACACACCTCGGACAAGTAAGTCAACTAATGATATATAAGTGTGTTGCTTTACTGTTTATGGTTAACGTTACCTAGATTTTACACGTAGAATGTGGCTGTAACATTAGCTATGCAGCTATGCAGTTTATGTGTGTGAATACACACACTGTAACGTGAGTGTTGTACACGTCTTTGTTATTTGGATAACCGTTTTCCTGTTGGTTATATGGCGCGCGCGATATCCGCATTTCAAGATCGCAGAGCTTGATGATATTGTAATAAGATAAATACAGACGTTACAGATCTCTCATGAAAAGGCAACAGTAGGTTCGCGTTAGCTACATGATAATAACTAAACCATCCGAATAAAGTACCGTATCCAGACATAATATTTTAAACTGACCATTCGGAAACGTCCTGCTGGAGCCGCTGAGTTGCAACTTCTTCATCCGTTGCTTCTCCATCTGGATCAGATTCTGGGTCAAACTGAAATGCTTGAAAGACTGCGTGTCTTCTTGCCATTGCTATATCCAACGTAAACATGCACGCCACGGTCCCGTTGCGCAAGATGGTCAAGGCCACACCCACCCTCCACCTCGCGCCGCCTTTCTCCTCCTCATTAGTATTTAAAGCTACAGACACCGAAACGGCCTGTCTGAAGGAAGCTCATTCTGGGACTGGCTTGTAGTGGCTATAATTCTGCACCGAGGCTGAATTTTTGGAAAGAGATTTCAGATACAGTACTAGGGACCACTAAGGCCTATATTAAAGCCTACAAAAAGTAGCATGTCATGGGACCTTTAAGCCAAGCCTACATTGACAGGATTCGTTAGATTCACGTATTATTTTAATGTTGTAATGTAGGCAACACGTTATAATGTCTGAGATGTAGGATAATTGCTTGGCTATGCAAATTAGGCTACAATTAGGTAGGCGTAGGCTATAAGAAACGTGATTATTTTTAAATGATTTTTATGTGAGTAGGCTACATGAAATAGACTTGTCAACTTCAAAACAGTTGCAGATTTGATTTAAAGTAGCCTTGCATGATGCAGCACGTTTTTGTTTTCTTTTTGTATCATAACGCAATTAAAGGGATAGGTCAATTCACTCAAAAATGAAAATTGTATTCCTTTAAGTAAGACAAAAATAACATTCTATTTTGTTATAACAAAATAAAATCGCGTAACATTACATCATATAATTTTACTTTATACGATTCATAAAATGTCCATTTATGTTTGTAGCTATTTTTGCAATCAGACCTTAAAAAACGTTTTAATTGCTAGGTAGCCTACCATCACAAAAGGTAATTTTGTACTTTTTGAGTATGTTCTGTAACATTAATGGTAATTCATTTCCCTGTCTCACAGGAATCATTGTATTATTTCGTAGTATCGCTTTAGGGAAAAAAATGCATGCAAAGCAGATAGAAATGTGCACGACATTAGATTCTGCACTTCTTTAGCGCCGCCTCCACCATTTCGAGTGCATTTAGTGTCGCTAAAATATGACGCAATACACGTCATTTTTCGTCGTCTAAATATCCTTCAGTTGTGTAATTTTCTGCAGCGACAAGGGAAACGTTCACAACAGCACAGCGTTTAACGCAAGATGTCTCTTTTACGTTTTTGCAGTACGACAGCTAGAGGTTTTGTTAATAGAGGATTGTTTTTAGAGTCGACTTATCCTGGTGAGTGTTTATTTGGATGCTTGCTCAATATGCGTCTAATTGTACTTATGTCACATTAATCTATATCATTTTCAACCTTCTTTATATTGATTACTGAGAATCATGTTGGAGTCTTACGAACAGCGACAGATTTGTTGAAATATTGCAATGCTGTCCCCTACAGCATATCATAGGACAGCAGGATATGCATCTGGTGGGGTGACCAAAGATAAAGAACCTTTAAAGAAAGCAAAAACCCCCCAAGGACGCTTTGACATGGACGAAAATGAATCAAAATCTAAAGAAGTCCTTAAAAGTAAGAACACACGTCATCTCTGTTATACAGTTATATTATAATCGTTGAATAAATTACATAAAGGACAGAGAGCATCTATAAGGAAGGATAGGAACTGTATCTTTCTTTCTTTCTTTCTTTATATAATTATAATAATTAATTGTATAATTAATTATGACACAAAATGTTTGTTTAATTGGTTAAATTTCTCCTTTAACAGGATTTCCAGATGATGTGAATCCAGAGACTAAGGAGAAAGGTGGCCCCAGAGGCCCTGAACCTACACGATATGGTGACTGGGAAAGGAAGGGTCGTTGTATTGATTTTTAGATTTGGCTTGTTAAAGTACTCAGATTTATTTATTTGACCATTTGAGTCATTTGAATGTAATCACTAATTCTGTATACAGATATAAATAAGAGAATTTCTGAACCAGAAATTATGTACGTCTCCCCTGATTGTATGGGCCTGCTATGTAGTAGTATGTAAGTGTGCAAAAGTAGTAACTACTTGAATGGATCTGTGTAGTCTTTAATTGCCATTTTGATAATAATCTGTATGTGTATATATGTGTATATATATATATATATATATATATATATATATATATATATATATATATATATATATATATATATATAAAATATACATATATACATTATATTTATTAGGGGTGTAACGATTCAATACATATCAAGATAACTGAGCTCACGATACAATATTATTGCGATTCTTCAAGACATATGGTAAAAGGTTAACAAAAAATATACTGTTGATTAAAATGCTACATTTGATATTACATTGTGGGTGTAAATGAATAGGTTTGGACTTGGTGCTGGTAACCCAATGCACAGGACAATGGTGACACCAGGAAAGAAATAATAATTATTCTGAAGCTGAAAATACAGAATTATTTTAGACAAATATGCTTGAACTCTGGCACTGACTAGATATATTTAAAATAATGCCGGCAACTTTTTACACAAATATAATACCCAAAAAACTGTATACAAAAAAATTAAATAAAATTGTGACACAATATATTGTTACACCCCATATATATATATATATATATATATATATATATATATATATATATATATATATATGGTGTGTAACAATATATCGTGTCACAATATATTGCAATACAAAAATGCAACAATACGTATTGTGGATAGTGACTATGTGTATATGTATATATGTGAAAGAGGGTAACACCGTGTCCAAAAGGTCTCTTTGAAGAATAAACATATTCATCCATAAAATGTAATAATTTATTTAGTCACATTTCAAACATTCATAGAAAGTTTTGTCACAAGGACATTTATGTGTTTAGTATCGTGTAATTAGTCAGTTTTATTTTGTGAAAATAATAATATATTGTTTCCCTGCATATCTGCACATTAATTGTTATGGCTACAGGTTATGACTATGGCAGTACCATATCAGCCTTTAAGCAGAGAGGGGTTAAAAGTATAATCAGGGCACAGCAGCAAAGCCTGGGAGGGATAGCCTGATCAGCGTTTAAATGAACATTAATAACTCTGCAAAGACTACAAAACTGAACAGTGGTAGTTTGGCTTATATGTTGCAGGGGATAATTCAAAGCACATTCAATAAATATACATTATACTTTGCTGTCCCTTGTGTTTTTTCTATGACTTTTGTTGAGAGACCTATTAAAGATTGTTGATAAACTATTATCTAATATAGCATGAAAAATGGCATTATTTCCCCTTAAAATTTGGCTTGTGCATTATTAAAGGACTTATTAGATTGTATTTAAATATTAAAATCATACAGCAATGCCATAATTTTAATGATATTTTTCAAATTTATTTTTTATTTGATATGTTTTTTCTAGGTAATTTTTATGTTTATTTAAGGTTTTAACATTTTATTTGTAAAATTTGTTGTTAGAAATTGGCATGATTTCAGAATGTAGTGTTTAAGGTTTAATTCGTAATATAGTTGTATTATTATTATTTATTAAGCTTCTGTCAGGGTTTAAAATTTAGACATGCTTTCGCAAACAGGGTAGCAAGCTTACAATGTTACCCAGTTAATAGCTTTTGCCGAAGTAAACGATAGTCTATTAATCAGGTTTTAAACAAATGACAACATTCTATGATTTACACATAATCATAACTCCACCTTTCGCGTCAAACCCTTTATATACTGTCTATGGTCTAACCGGCTACCCAACCTTCCTACACACACAACGTCACCAATGACGCAAAAGTCTCAGTGGCCTCAAAATTGGGATTTCACAAAGCAAAGGTTTGACTTTTAAAATTACATAAAAATAATATTTCACTTAAATTTGATTAAATAGTCTCCCGGTTCCCCATTCACTGTATTTTAAAGCTATTTTAATCATCCCACTGTACTTCATCTCAGTTTCCGCTTCCGGTCATTTCCTCCAATCGGCCATATTCCGCCGCTCAGTCTCAACCCAGTCGCTGCTCTGTTGCCGTCAGCCCATCATAGTTTCATTTCACAGGGGATGGTCTTCCATTTATAACGATCCAAGTGAACAGAGTGAATCGGGGGAAAGACCGGTGATTTTATCCAGAGACGTTGACAGAAAACGGCCCGAGATGACGACTCGATCGGAGAGGGAAAAGGCTCAGAAACTGAATGAGCAGCATCAGGCCATTCTGTCCAAAATGCTGAGAGAGGATGATAACAAGTACTGCGCCGACTGCGAAGCCAAAGGTGAGATGATCTATAAAAAAAATATCCACTATTCCTTACAACTCGCGTTTGATGTTTTGATCACCTGTACGCGTCATGATGAGTCTCGTTAAACAGCCCGTTCAGGTTTCTGCTTCACGGTCCTGAGTCACCCGGAGAAAAAAGGCCATATCTGTGTGTCAAAAGCTGCCTATTTTGACAGCATATCGCATGTGAATTGAATGATGCCCCGACCCTGACGGCTCATTGTGCTTATATCCGGCGAATCACTATTCGGCCATGCGTCTTTGACCAAAACCATTACTAATGCATGAATGGAAACCAGCCTGGAGTTGAACTAATCAGAAGGTCTGATACTGTCAGCCTGACGTTTCATATTCAGGTGGTGCTATATAGGAGAGATTAACCTATGTATGTGTACCGGCTTTGATGATGATGACACAGATGATCACTGTTCCACATATCCACCTATTTCATAATGGTTCACCTTAGTAACGTTACAGTGCATACTACCCTATTATGTGTCCACAGGGACTAGGCCTATGTAGCCAAAAGTGATACTTGACCATTAAGCACAAGTGAAGTGAAAGCAGTTTTTTTTGTTCTTGGTCATATCAATATCTTTCTTCAGATTGGTACTAGGTGACTGTAACCACAATAGCTTTTGAAGTGGGTGGTCTCACTGTGTTTTAGTTTAGGTGTGTTCACTTAAAGGTGGGGTAAGCGATATTTCAAAAACGCTGTTGGACATTGTTGATATTTGAAATCAACCCAAATAAACACACCCTCTCTTCATTGGTCCGCCTCCAAAACTCACCCTCCAATCCTAACCGCCCTGCTCCGAGTCGGTCTCGAAACCCCATCGCCGGTGTGGTGAACAAATGAGTCCTACTGAAGAGATGAGTCCGAGCTTAGGACTCAAGCAATCTGATTGGTTCAAAGCACGTTTTATGGGTAATCGCTTTAGTGCCTGGTTACAAATCATACAAAATCACTATTATAGAAGACGTTTGTACCACGTTATAACGAGTCATTAAAGTATTTTATCTTATATGTTTCATATACTAGTTTTTAACCGAAGCTATAGATTTTGAAATTAAACATTTCTAATTGTTAGTGTTTTTTTAAATTATAAATAAACAACATATTTGAGCTTCAAACAACTACATTCTCGACTGAGAAACTCTTAAAACTACATTTCGTGACACAATAACAGTAGTATTTTAAAATTTCGCGGTCTTTCTCCTCTGCTATTGACACAACTTGAGATTTTAAATATTAGCTATAGAATATGTACAATTCACGTATACAATATACAATTTAATTTAATCTTACCTTGCATATAGCAGCGGGATTTAGCATTCTACATAAAGCTACCACATAATAACATTAAAACAGTTCACGTTAGCTACAAGTTGTCGTGAGAACAGATTTAGATCAGGCATACTACTGGCATACTAATGGGGTCCTAAGCTCGGACTCATCTCTTCAATAGGACTCATTTGTTCACCACACCGGCATGCGAGGCGAGTGCACTATCTAGCAGTCATCATTTCGACTCTCACTAGCTGGCCTCCGTTACGCACACAATCCAAGAGTGGATGTCTGTTTATCATAGCAGAAGCGCAACAAAATAATGTTTCACGAAAAATAAAGTGCATATGATGAACGAACGACAAGGAATCACAAAAAAATGTATGTTCAGTCCACATTAGTAATTACAAACAAGAGTTCGTTGTTAGAGTTCCGCATCTGTTTTCAGGCCTTCCCGCTTAGCTCTCTCCAGCGCTGGAAAGCTTTTCTAATATTAACACGGGTCCTAAAGCTCTTTCCTGATCATAACTCTTCATTTTCCATTGATATTCTTCTGAGCTTTTCTCTTTTGTATTGTGTCATCTCTATTTCTGCAGTCTTTCTTCAAATCTCCCTCTTGCTCATTCTCTTTTCCTCCACCGTTACCACCCCTAATGCTGATTGGCTACACACGATTGTTGTTGTTCGTGTGTCGGTTTTTCAAATATCGCTTACCCCACCTTTAAAATAGTCATACTTAGTAGAAAATAGTCATAAATAGTTATACTTTAATACTATAAAGTCAAGTTTTTTTTTTTGTGGAATGTTGCAGTCGTTATTATAAATTATTCATTCATGCATATCATTATTTTTTTAATTCATGTGCCCTCATAATCTTTAATCAAAACAACTTTTACGATAACCTCAACAATAAAGTCAAATTTTAGATGGACAAAATCAAGTTCCGCCATTTTTTTTTTCTTGTTCGAGAAGTCGTTGCACTCGGAAATACGTCACAATAGGAAAGAAAAGACTATCGCACCTTTTGTTTCATGCCAACTTTAATGTGTGAAGCATTTTGAAGAAGACTAAAATAATGTTCAGATTTTAAACTCGTCATGAAATGAAATGATTTTCTAATTTCCTATTATAATCTATTTTCCTATGATCTATTTTGTAAGTGCATATCATAGATCTTATTGTGAACAATTTATTTGTGCATGTTTCATTATTTTAAAATGTTTTGACCTCATATTGTTCAATCTTAATGTCACAACTCGATATTCCGTCTGATCATTTAGGCTAATTTTTATTTTATTTTTTTCAATAATCCATTTCACTTGGATGTACTTCAGAATACAGAAGAAATTATTGGTTGCTATTTCCTTTTTATCATGGCTTTAATACGTCATTGTTACAATAAACATTGTCACAAAGTTGCAAGCAAGTCCTTTACTGTCACTTTGGCGTAGCTGTGTCTGTGTGCAGTTGTATTTGTAACATGGAGCTAAACATTGAGAACAAAATGCATTCTCATTTCCTTGATTTTCTGTAATTGTGGCCGTACAGTGGCAGTGACATTGCTATATTTGCTAGCTACAATCTTACCAACAGATCCTGATGCAAGCTTATAGGTGGACTGCCACAAATTCAGTTGTATTTTTCAGATCTTTACTTTAAATTCTGTTTTAATCCCTAAACAATGTCCCATTAGAAAGAGTACATCCCGGGTGGAATGTGAAGTAAAGGTGCTCAATGTTCTAAGGTTCATCATAGTCCATCAACAAAACACTGGATGACCATATTTTCCATTTCCATCGTCTGTTCTGTTATTAAACCCTCTTCTGCCTTTCCATCAAGGTCCATTATCTCCATACAGAGCATATGAGAATATTTAGGCAGGAGGCAGTCTTCGGCTCTGCGGTGCTGGATTCGGCTCTTCTCAAGCTGCCCTCTCAGCTTTCGTCTTAACCAGACCAGTTTCATCCACTCTGAGCTCTCCGGTGTCTTAAGTGCAGCCACACCTCACTACTCATATTGCCTGGCCTCTTTCTGCCTCTCTCTTACACAATTCTAGTGCTGATGGGTGGAGTTTTGTAGCTTCATTTGCTTATGAATGACAGCCTTGAGAGAGTGTTAAAGTCAGCAGGAAATCAAAAACTAGCCCATTTAAATTACCCAAAAATCATCATTTACTCACCCTCATGTCTTTCCAAACCTGTATGACTTTCTTTCTTCTGTGGAACATAATTTTTTTCCAGTGTGAACACACTGCTCACAACATGCATACTACAAATGGTATAGAGTAGGGCATTAGTATGCGATTTGGGATGCAAAAAACCTTCTTTTCTTTTCCACAGAAAGCAGATCGATATCTGATATACTGTAGTTTCATTTTCATTTCATTCCGATACTGATACAGATCTAGTTTTATTTGTAGCTTGACTCTATCTTTAATACTCTTTCTTGGTCTTATTGTAAACAATTAATCTGTGACCATTAAACCATTTTTGTACATTTTTCATCCAAATGTAGTTACTCCCTCAGAGGCTCCCCCTCTGAATGAACTTTCCTGCTTGGCTGACATGCAGGCTATTGAGATTTGCATTGTTATGAAATGCCCTATTTTCAACAGCCTAGCCTATTTAACTGCTTATTGGTAAAATCAACTCAAGTAATTTTTTGACTTGTTGAATTTCATTCAGGAATGTTGGACATTATGGGAGTAAAATGGGTTGTAAATAATGTTTCATGTTGGTTCTCTCGACAGAGGCCAACTTTAAGGTTTAGTAAGCGATTTCTGAGAAATGCTGTTGAAAGAAGAGCACCACAACACACTTGTAGCCAATCAGCAGTAGGGGGCGTGTACACTTGATGGGGGAGGAGAGACTGAGCAAGAGGGAAATTTAAAGAAAGACTGTAGAAAGAGATGGCTGAGAGACATTACGAAAGAGAAAAAATCTGAAGAATATCACTGGAAAAAGAAGGCTTTAGAACCCGCTTTACAGCGCTGGAGAGACATAAGCAGGAAGACCTGAAAATGGATGTTGTGTTGTTCCTGCTCCATACTATGTTTCACAGAAACAATATATTCTGTTGTTGTAAAGTTAGATATAGTAACATGACACTTTTGAGTTATTGTTTGTCTGAAGCTGGTTTGCTGCTGGTGACTAACAACCAACTCTTGCTTGTATATACTCTCATGCATTCTATGTTCATGTGTTTGTTTTTCCTTGTCATTATTTCGTCATCTTCACTTTATATTTTGCAAAGCATTATTTTGCTTCGCTGCAGCTATGATAAAGATACATCCACTCTTGCACTGCGTTTTTGTGCATTTTGGGCCGGAGCAATGAAGGGAGGGGTGTGTAGCGTTGGGAATCAAAAATCGATTCCAATTCTGGAATGAGATACTTAAGCTTAGGAATCAGATACTTGTTATAAAATTAAAATGATCGATTCCTTTGTGTGCATTTTAATATGACTTTAAACCATTCAAGCGCAAGAAGTCCCGCGTTGCACACACATCCAAAATGTGCGCACAGAAAGCCGCCTCTCATACCGAATATTGAGTGATACTGAACTGTATTCTCTTTAGGGCTGCACGATATTGAAGAAAATTGCGATATGCGATAACTCATTAAATAATGCGATACGATAATGCTTAAAGTGTGAAAAATAAACTTTAATTATCTTTAAAATATATTAAAAATGATATAACCTACGTGTGTTTCACATTATTTTTGTGACAAGAACATGTAACATCCCTACAACTTCTGAAAGTGAACAGCTGTTATTTTAACATCAGTGTTAACCACAGGGTTTAGGGTTTCAGGTAGGCTTGCATTAGGTTTATTTAACAACAGAAACTAAATAATCAAATGTTAAAATAAAACACTGCTTAGTTTTCACTGTATGAATTAAATATACTGATTCGTATTAAAGCTACAAAAGTTATTCATCCAAGAGCAGTGAGTGACTTTCTCTTTGTCTTTTGTTCATGACCCCAGTTATTGCAAGCCGTTGCGATATCGCGATATACATTTGCGATATTTCTATAATTTCGATATATTGTGCAGCCCTGATTCTCTTCCACGTGTTTTTGCACTTGAGTGGACAAATACACACAAAAATGTCACAGTGAAGGTAAACATTGCAGCTTTTTTCCATATGTTTGTGCCATCGCAACTTTGACTCCACATGGATGTAGAATTGAGAGACAGCAGCCATGAACTTCTGCTCTGTCAAGTAAAGTAGGAGAGGAAATATAAGGAGTGCAGTAGATGTTGTGAGTGTGGCACTGCAGGACCTGCTGGTTCTAGCCGATGGATCTGATTAAATGTGACAGAATAGTAGGGATTGGTCAGACATGGCTGGGCACAGTGCGTCCAGAGGCTTTTATTTATTTTGTGCGGTGCTGCTCTCTCTCTGCCTGATGCACTATGCCGGCTGTCACCGGCATGCAGAACACCACTGGAGAATGATGACCCCATGTTAAGGGTTATATTTGCTTTGTGTGTGAAGATTTTGTGTTAGCCTGAGTGTCATACACACACGCTTTTAGTCTTTGCGTTTATTTGCATTTCTGTGTTTGCTTATTTACACTTAGTGAAAGCGGTTTGCCCCAGCTGCAGAGCGTTAGATATACCCGTCTTTTGGAGCTTGGGGCACCTCTGAGCCACACACAGAGACTCATGTGACATGCCTGTTGTCTGGCGATAAGAACAGCCTCTATTTTTCGGTAGGTCACCTACATTTGTGCTGTGGGGCGAATGCTGCTGTTATTGAGGTCATGCATTATAATCTTTATTGGCTGCTCAATCTGTCAGAAGGCATTGACACCGACAAGAAGAAATTGTTGAATAAAGTCGTTATTTTTGTTTGTTTTTTGTACACAAAAAGTGTTCTGTGCAGATATATAGAGGTGCAGGTATGTCGTCACTTTGTAGGCCAATCTGCAGTTCGCATCACGCTGGTTCCCTCAACAAAAACCCAATAGAATTTCACAAAAAGATTATCACAAAAAACAAGCTCTGTGATCAACAAAAGTTTATGATACTTGCTCGTTTTGTCCATCAAGATTCATTGAACAACTCTTTTTTTTTTTTTTTTTTTTTATCCCCAGAAAGTTTGAGTTAGAATAGCTTATAAGACACAACAAGGCTGTAAAAGCGGACTGAGTTTACCTGTTCGACGTGATGACGTTTAATCTCCCCGACTGACTCTAGTCCCATTTATCCACAACTGTAACAGCTTGAAATGAATCACGAGTAGGGTAATACTGATGTATTTGATGTCGTAGAATAAAACGTGAAAGTGTCTTGAGCTTGTTCACCGCAGACCTTATTTCAGCCGTTTAACCAAATTCCATTGACTTCCGGACGATGGAAATGCTAACGCTCATTTCCGCGTTTTGGCCTACAAAGTGATGTCACACCTGCACCACTCTATGGGTGATGAGATTAGTCGGTGTCATAGACGTCGCATTTTTAGCTACCTCACACTTAGTGATCATCATCTGTATTGTTAATGATGATAAGCGTTCATTATCAGTCATTTTATTGTGGTTAGATGCATTAAAACACACAGATTGTTGTAGTCGAATCAGCCAATGGAAAATACATGTTTACACATTATATCTATTTAGCTATAGCCAGCAAGCAGTGAGTGTGCTCACATGAGCTTTTTTTTGTGAAACTCTGTGGGCACAGATTCTGGGAATGCCTCTAGGCAGTTCTAGTAATGAGTAATGATTCAATCATAACTGCAGGCCTCAAGACAGAAGACAGCAGAGAGTACAGAAGTGTGTGTGTGTGTGTGTGTGTGTGTGTGTGTGTGTGTGTGTGTGTGTCTTTCCTGCTTTAAGTGCTGATAGAGGTGTATATGTGTGTGCTGTATTGGTTTTGCATTGTGTCTGGCAACTGGAGAGTGTTGAGAGAAGTGTCTATTTGATAGTCTCCCCATCTTTTACTTCCTCTGCACACACACACACACACACACACACACACACACACACACACACACACACACACACACACACACACACACACACACACACACACACACACACACACACACACACACACACACACACACACACACACACACACACACACACACACACACACACACACACACACACACACACACACACACACACACACACACACACACACACACACACACACACACACACCACAAGGACAGACAGGAAATGTGCTCTTGTACTTCCTCCTGTGTGCTCTCTTTCACACTGTCGCTCACAGAGATAAGAACTGCTGAAAGCCTGTGTCAGCATCTTTGTGTGTTTTGGTAATTTATATATTTTCCAGAAGTTATGTTTTGATTAAGAGAGAGTGTGTATTTGAAAAACCTGAGAGTAAAAATATTAGGGCTGTCAGCTGAATGTGATTAATTGTGATTTAAAAAAAAAAAAAAAGCAATAAAAATGCAATTAATCACATTCAGTTGACAGCCCTAATATTTTTACCCTCAGGTTTTTCAAATACACACTCTCTCTAAATCAAAACATAACTTCTGGAAAATATATAAATTACTCCTGACTCACCCTAAAATACCACGGTACCACAAATTGATTGAAAAATAGGTTGCTGTGAAGTGTAGACATAGGCTTATGTTAACTGATATGAAAAGAAAACAAACATTAAACACTACAAGTTTGTGGTCTGTATTTTTTTATTAACTTTTTTTCAGCAAGAAAACATTAAATTGCTAAAGTACCTTTAAAGACATTAATACTGTTTCAAAAGAATCCTGAAAAAATTAGAAAATTAAGCAGCACAGCTGTTTGTTACATTGATAATAATACATGTTTTTTGGAAGGCAAATCAGCATATTAAAATGATTTCTGAAGAACTATGTGACTAAAGACTGGAGTAATGATGCTTAAAATTCAGCTTTGCATCACAGGAATAAATTACATTTGAATACAGTAAAAACAATTTTTTAACTGTAATAATAGTTTACAATATTACATGTATATTTGATCAAATAAATGCAGCCTTGGTGAGCATAAGAGACTTTCAATCTTCCGACCTCAAACCTTTGAACTGTAGTAACAGCAAATGCTGATATGTAATTAATTGGAATATCATGTAATGTAATTTGATTAGTTTTTAATTGATTGAGCCCTAATACCAGTGTATATTAATGTAGTATGTTTAGACAACCCTTCATTGTAGGCAATATCTGACCTGCATTCCTAGAAGGAACATTTCCCCTGCTACATGAAACAATGCTGAGTCTTTTCCTCTCTTGTCAAGAATGATGTGCATGATCACTATCGCTGTTGGTGCACTTCTAGAAATGCCTGCAATAGCAGCTGCTGTCTTTCCTTTGGGCTGGATACTCCACTTCTGCCGAACACACTGAGGAGTCGTTCATGCTCAGGCTGTGTCTAAACATGCTTTTGCACTAACTGGAAAAGAGATGATGTCATTTGCAAATGAATTATAACCAGAGTAATTACAGACTGACAAAAACATGAAGTGCCTTTAGACTTTTGGTCCGTTGATTCTTTTATTTTCCAGGGTTTTGGAATCTGCATATTTTTTTTACAGTTTTGATTGTGAAAGCCGAGTGTGAAAAGAAATCTGTGGAATTTCAGGGAATGTATTTAAATATAGAAAATGTATTGATAGATTCATTTTATTAGGCAGAAATATTTAATAAAACTGCTCCTTAAATATTTATTAAATGTTTTGACTAATTTAATAAGTACTTCGACAGTGATCTGTGGATTTTTTTGCAGACTTAAAGGGGAAGTTCACCCAAAAATTTAAATAAAGTGATTCCAAAACTGTGACTTTCTTTTTTCTTTTTCTTTTTTTGCAGAACATAAAAGATATTTTAAAAATGTTGGTTACCAGTCAGTTTTGGTTCCTGTTTACTTCCATTTTATGGACAAAAATTACAATGCAATGGAAGTTCTGTTCAACATATTTCAAAATATCTTCATGTTTTGCAGAAGATAGAAGGTCACAGAGTTTAGAACGGCATGAGGATGAGTAGAGAATGACAGAATTTATATATTTTGGTTGACTGTCATAGCAGGCTCGTTAAATGTACTGAATGTAACATGACATTTAGAAATGAGGCTTCTTCCTTATAGGACTTTATTTCTAGATGTCTGTTTCATTGTTACCTCTAATCAGGTGTTGTTTAAAGAATAATTCAATAAAAGTTACAATCAATTTAGGAACTTGCATATATGCGTCTCATCCAGTGCTTCGTTTTGCCCAAATATTAGCCTGCTGTTTTACTGGCGGCTCCACCAGCTGGAGTGGTTTCGGTTAGAGCAGCTGTTGTGCTGCTTTATGATGCTTTTCAGACAGATTCCATTCCACTCAAAGCCTGGATCAAATTGGGCCGCGTCCGGATGTCACTGTGGAGCCTGTGACTTCCGAGACTTCGGAAGCGTGATCCGAGAGTGTTGGTGGTGACTAATTGAGTCAGGGCCAGTTCAATTGGTAAACTTTCAGTCTAAGTTGGTGTTGTTGAGAGTCTCTTCATTCAGATACAGAAGTTACTTAATAGTTACGTATAAGGTGGTGGTAAATTATGAATATTTGAATATATTAAAGAGCTTAAAAGCCTGTCTGCCCTTCCTCTCATTAAACTGATAGTGTCTTTAAGTGGTCTGGAAATATAATTGTGTATGTGAATAACGCTCAGCGTGTTTAAAGGACAAGTTCGGTATTTTACACTTTAAGCCCTGTTTTCAGATAGTTTCTGATGAAATACAATGGTTAAGATTGAAATTTGGACAAATGCTGCTGTCCCGAGAATTTTAGGTTTTTGTGGTAGCACCCCCCACCTATACAACGGTTGCATAGGTGCACTGGAAAAATCGTTCGTTTACAAAGACGTGAAACTCACAGAGTGGTCAGGGGTGTTCACTGATATGCTCACACAAAAATCGCTGCAAAAGATGCTTTCAAACAGGTGTTTTACCATTCGTTGTAAAACTGTGGACCTATTTTTCCAAACGCCTCACACCCGTACTTTCTTCCGTTGAGAGCTTGAATAATAGACTCTCCAGCCCAGTTGGTGGTGATAATGCACCTTTGTCAATTGCAAGCAAACCACTGGCATTTCATTGAATACACAGAAGAAGAAGCGGCGGAGTAATACCGTAAAGGTGCTGCGGTCTCACAGCACGTCCTATACAAGTCAATGGAGCTGGACAAAAACTACGATAAAACCTGTTGGAAAGCATCTTTTGCAGCGATTTTTGTGTGAGCATATCAGTGAACACCCCTGAACACTCTGTGAGTTTCACGTCTTTGTAAACGAAAGTTGAATGCGTTTTAGGAAGGATTATTCCAGTGCACCTATGCAGCCATTGTTAAGGTGGGGGGGGGGGTGCTAACACAAAAACCTAAAATTCTCGGGACAGCAGCATTTGTCCAAATTTCAATCTTGACCATTGTATTTCATCAGAAACGATCTGAAAACAGGGCTTTAAGTGTAAAATACCGAACTTGTCCTTTAAGTACTTTCCTTTAGTTTGTCAGCAGGTGGTGCAAGAGAGACATTAGTTTGTTTGGCTTACAGCATAAGTATGTGGTTAAACTGTTGACTAGATTTATGTTCATTGTGGTGACGTTTTGGCTTAGTTCTCCCCGCTCTGTGGATTAAACCCTGTTGCTACAGTCTTAGCTGAATAACGATGGGAATTTAGCCTTTTGTGTCTCTGGCAGTGATTCATTTAAGCAGAGCTCGCTGGGCCTTTATCTCATATAGAGCATGAGGCTGTGTTCCAAATGAAACACTAGTGTACTACTGCACAGTATACACTATATATATTTTTAGTATGTGAAAACAAAGGTAGTATGGAAAATTTAGCATGAAAGTTAGCCTTGTGTTGTCTAGGGGTGTGTTTTATTGGGGGGAAAGGGGGGAGATTTTGTTGATAAAAAATTCAACAATATTTGTGTACATTTGTAGGTGTAAGTTTGAGCACCAAATCAACATTTAATAATTATTTCTGAAGGATCATGTGACACGGAAGACCGAAGTAATAGCTGCTGAAAATAATTATTTAATTGAAAATAATTAAACAAATATTTTACAGTATTTTTGCTGTAGTTTTGGTCAAATAAATGCAGCACTGGTGAAAGATCATAATGCTTCTTTCAAAACCATTAAAAAAACTTCCCTACTCCACACTTTTAAAGGGTAGTGTACTTGAAAACTGTTAATCTGGTATAATGCATTGTTCCAAACATACAGCCTTTAGCACAAATATTTCCATAGCTTTTAAGCACACATTTTCCCCAATTTTCCCCTCACTGAATGACCAGACATTGAAAGTAGTAGTCCTCATATTGTACTAATCTCCAGTGGCGCTCACCAGCAGGGGGCAGCACAACACCACCTAAAGCTGGAGTCAATCGGTTCATCTATCCTTTCAGTTCTGTTTAAACTTAGCCCGTTTCTTGGCTGCAGGTCACATTCTCCAAAACCTGATTTTAACACAATATTATGAGATGTGTGGATACGATTATGGATGTTCACAGAGGTCACAGTGAGTCTGCCTTTCTCTCATGTTCACTCACAGTCTTTCCTCTCCTTTCCACCTGACAGAACAGCCACTGTGCTGAGACCTTACCCCCCACCCCCCACACCCTCTCTCCCCCCCCCCCTCTCCCAAATGCTCTGTCTTTCCTTCCCTCACCTGTCAGAGATAGCAGACGCACACCTTTTCTCCCAGTCTCTGTCAGACGTCTTTCTCCTGCTAGGCTGGAATAGAGGGCTCTAATTTCATGCTCTACTACTCTTCCCTCTGTGAGGCCGAGTTCTACTGTCACTCAGTTGGACTCCACTGCCAGTTTTGAGATGCCGTGTGTGTATGTGTGTGTTCTCGTGCCTCGGAAGACTGACAGAGCGGAGCTTTTCTTTGAACAGGGCCTTTTTTTCCTCTAATGAAGGAGTTCTCTTAGGATCTCTGACTGGCTTTAATCTTTAATTGAAGTCTTAATTTATTTTGGGGGCTTTGTAGAGTGTCTTCAGTGGCGTCTGCTCTTTTGAGCTTGTATCTGTGAAGATGAAGGTTTTGGCAAATTTTGTGTGTGTATGCGTCTGTTTTGTTTTGGTTTTTGGTCTGAAAAATCAGAGCTTTTTCTGTTGTTTCTCAAAGATCGCTTTATTTCATCTCTTGTTTTTGTCTTGTACAACAATCCGTGAGTTCTATGTAAATTATGTCTCTTCTCGTTAATGATAGTGTGCAATGGGGATGTCAATTTACATAAATTCCCATAATGGATTGTTGTTTAAATTAACGATCAATTCATCAATTAATCAATAACCTTAACCTCTTAAATCCGAAGCGAGTGGCGCTACTAAGTTATCACGTTACTTAACAACCACTTGCTTGACCAACAAAAAATAGGTGTCGTTTTAAAGCTTAGAAGCTTGGCTTTACAGTGAATATAGGGATATGACCATCACTTAACTAGTGCTTTTAAAATTGCTGACAAATTATTAGTGCTTTTTTCATAGCTTGAAAAGATAAGTGCTTTACATGAAAATGTGATCTGTAAAATCATCGTACATAACAGATAAACTTGTCATTTATCGTTGAAAAGGTGTAAACTAGCAGAATACAACCAGCATATTTGTTTCTGTTAGAGACCAAACTATATCAAGTATTTGTGTGAAAAAGTGCCACCGACGCACGTGTAAACAGGGTACACATGATCATATCGTGTCGCAATCATGACGCAGTGTTTTCCAACATCATTTTAAAGTTCAACCAATGGAAACTGGGGCCGTTTCTCAATATGCGTTCTTGTCTGTATTTGTTTTCTTGTGGACTTCAAATGTCATCAGTCGCTGCCCAAGTCCTGTTCCAATTCAAAGTTCACATCTAGCCAAGAACAGTTCAAATCCCCGGATGTGTTCTTGATCCGTCCCTTTTATCGAGGATTCATCGAGAGGTGACTTGTGCGGACTTGAGACACCCAGGTATCCCAGAATGCATCTCGCACCAACCAGCAAGCGTTTTTAGGGGAGAAAATTACCTACATAATTTAAAAAATAATACTGTTATTGTGTCACAAAATACAGTTTTAAGAGTTTTTCAGACGAGAATGTAGTTGTTTAAAGCTCAAATCTGTGGTTTATTTATAAAGATAGCAGCTATTAGAAAATTTGACGTTTTTCGGATTTGTGAGATCCAGGCGATCAGAGGGCGCTCAGCGCTCATGTACCCCGCCTGGAACAGCCTTCCCTTGCCTAGTCCTTCTGACGTTTGTTGCTGGCTCTGATGTCTCTGTAGTGGTTAAACATGAGATATAATTCGTCTCATGTGTATCTAACGGGAAATCTTTGGTCTCATGAATCTATAATTTGTTCCCTGGCAAATCGTTTTGGCTGAGGGCCGAGTGAAGTTTCATAAGTTTATATATTTAGGCTATTTAACTTTACCATTGTAGCCTCCTAGAGCGCTGACTTTGTACATTTGACTGAATTGTTTGCTTTATTTCTTATTTAATAGCTTCTTATACCTTTTACTCATACTTTTATAATGGCTATTATTGATCATTAAAACTGACATTTAACAAAAAGAGACAGGGTTGTGTTTTATGTCATATTTCAGTACTGTGAAGATAATCAGAATAAATATGCACATTATTGCCTGAACCACATATTAATGTTTAATTTTTTTTAAATGTAAACAAAAAGTTTAAATTTTTATAACTTAATTTTGTTATAAATATAAATGCAGTGAAGATAATCAATAATGAATTGTTTCAAAATAAATGGCTAGCCTACCTAATCCATTGCATGTCTTAAAGACAATCATATTTAGAATACATAACTACGACACACTCGTTTCATTTTCCTTGCTTGTCTTCTGCACGTTTTTCGCACCTCAAAATTACGCACTCCAATGATGACCTGCTTAATCAACCATTGATAAGTTTTATTGATTCAATTATTATTGACAATTACAATAGATCTTCGATTAATCTTAGCATTCCTAGTGTGTGTCATAATAGTATCATATGTTTCTATGGCTGTCTGGGACACTTTGACAGGTCTACGAGCAGTAAAGTACATGTGGAGTGGCACAGCAGGTCTGCAAGGCTCAAACTGTTCTCAGTGTGACTCGTGTTCCTCCCAAAATGCTTTGCAGCATTGTTGGAAGCCTTTTGTAACAAGCCGATCAATATGGGGAAATAGAAGCTACTGTGGCTTTGTTTAAATGTACACCAAAAGCAGGAGCCTAAATTCGAATTCGGAAAGGCATGGAAAATGAAAAAAGCCCCTAGAAAGACATGGTTAGGCTTGCTACGGTACGGTACTCTGTTACAGTACATCAGATTTCACTTAACACATGGAGATAGTATGGAGAGATGACTGACAGGACGATGGCGGAGGATTTGGTGTGCAACAGATCCGGAGCGTCATTGACAAATATATATTTTAAAATGTGTGGTCAGTACCTCCGCTCCCCACAGTACGTGTGATCCCTAGCCAATAGTCTAAGTGCAATAATCAAAGTAAGGAATTACTTTAAGATATTTATAAATATAAATTATTATCATTATTATTATTTCATCACACAAAAATGGATGTTCTTTCATCAGTTACAAAAAATTACCAAAAATGATGTAAAGTGAGATACAAAGCATGTGAAAGTAGGCTAGATCCAGTCAAGGTTTTTAAGGTACCAAATAAATAAAGTTCTGTCATCGTGTCACCCTCACGTTGTTCCAAACCTGTATGACTGTCTGTGAAACATAAAAGAAGATTTTTTGATGCATGTTGGTAACCAAACAGTTTTGGTCTCTATTGACTTCCATTGCGACGTTTCTCAAAATGTCTTAGGTTCCACATAAGAAAGTCATACAGGTTTGGAACAACTTGATGGTTAGATTTTTAACTACTTCAACCAATTAGTCAGCTTTCACAAGCTTTTTATCTCAATTAGTAATTTTTGGTGCCTTTTGTCACTTTTTGAAGAACATCTGTGTTAGTCATCACCCTGTCATTCTTTCCCTGCAGGGGGAGCTGTGAGGATACACTATAGTAAAAGCAGTCTTTTTTAGGGCCATGGTGCGCTTTCCATCTCTGTATCCTTATAGTTCTTTATATTCACATCCGTCTCAGAAAAGACCTGATCCTGAATCACCTTTCCCAGCTGCCCTGCTCGCTCTCTCATTTCTGCCCCTTCTCTGTTGATCTTAGCATCACAGGGGCCGGCTGATCAATCTCCTTGGTGCATTTTTGGAAACACCAGCTGAGATTCTGGCAGGTTGTAATTTGGTTTGTGTGAAGCCCTGTGTTCACAGGTACATTTATTACATTCAGTTTATTTCAGGATTTTACCCTCTCAATCTTTCATATAGTTCAGAGGGGAGCTAGTCTATATGTATTCAGTGTCAGCGTTTCGTCTTGCGGTGAGTTTTCAGATAAATACTCTTTGCTCTGTGGGTCGCCTTGCTGCTGTTACGGTTGGTATTTAAATACGCTTGCCGTGCGCTTCTGTTTCGCACTTGGTTTTTGAGTTTATTTCCTCGTGTGTGGGTGTTTTGGGGTTGATCATGGGTAGGAAGGATCTGAAAACTCTCCCAGGCGCAGCACAGCGTAATCTCACGGTTCCAGTACATTTCTTGACTCCCATCAACACCAATTAGTTTTGTTACCATTCTGTCCAGTGCTGGAAGATGCTCAGGATGATGCATGATTCTAGGATGACCCCTTTCGCATGCTTCTGTCTCTTTTAGGCCCTTTTGCACCAAATGCAAATGTTCAGCACTAACAACAGTTTGAAAAGAAACAATGTATTCCTATGAAGCTCTTCAGACCAGCAGGGGTTTTCCTGGGTCAAAAATGGTCTTCGGTGGTGGAGGACGAGTACAGTCAATCTACACACACAGTACAAAGAAAGTGCCATACCCATGTGAACTCTGAGCCCAGTACTATCAATAAATCCAAAATAAAGTTTTAATATTAAAGCTTAACGCTTGCTGCACCACCATTTTTATATTTATATACACGCACACATTCACAAACTCTTTGGGGTCGGTAAGATTATTTGAATGTTTTCGTAAGTCTCTTATGCTCATCAAAGCTGCATTTATTTGATAAAAATACAATAAAAACAGTAATATTGTGAAGGATTATTACAATTTAAAATAATTATTTTTCTATTTGAATATTTTTTTAAAGGTATTATTCCTGTGAAGGCAAAGCTGAATTTTCAGCATCATTTTCTCCTCTCTTCTGTGTCACACGATCCTTCAGTAATCATTCTAATATGTTGATTTAATATTAAGGAAACATTTATTATTATTGTAAATGTTGAAAACAGTTGTGCTGTTTAATATCTTTTTTGAAACTGTAATATATATTTTTTAGGATTCTTTGTTGAAGTTTTATTAAATTTATTAATAAAACTTCAACAAAGTCGAAATTCAAAAATACATTTATTAAAAAAGAATTTTGATATGGCAATGTAGCCTAAAAGTTTTTGCTGTTACTTTTAATACATTTAATGTGTCCTAGCTGAATAAAACTATAAATGTATTTACAAAAAAGATATATATTTATGTGTGTTTGCTATTTAAAATGTATCTTTCATTTTATGTTGACTGGTATTTGATATTTAATTGTGCTGCCAATTTCCCCTTTTTTATATTTAAATTATATTTGCAGTCATCTAATGTCCCCATAATCTTTAAAAACAATAATTATTTATTAATATTCTTAAATGTAATCTTTAGCTAATCTCATTTTCAAATTGTGGATTGTAGATGTTATGATGCCTAGGGCATTTAATTTTTTAATTTGTATTGTTTTACTTTTCATTTATTTTGATAAAGCTGAGTTTATCTGTTATCAGCCTTAAACTGAATATAATTATTGGTTTATTGCAGTACTTTATAAAAAAACTGCTAATGACTTTAGCACATCTGATGTTTCAATATTTTTATTTTTATTATTGAACTTGGCCAATGAATTTGCTTCTCCTGCATCCTGTGCTTCTAATAGACGAGCTGAAGGGTGCATTATGGGATCTGTTGAACCAGCGTGAATGTGCATTTCATTCAGCCCTATATGCGTTTCACTCCTGGTGTGAATAGACCATTCGCCTGCAATTCGTTTAGCTTTTCCGTCTCCCGTTTGGTGCGAAAGGCCCTTTAGATTGCATGAAGTGTGTTCACTATGGCAAACAGCTGGGGGTCCGTACAGCTTGCACCAACACTAATGGGCACAACTGTGATGGACGTGGCAGAGCCGCATATCCCCCCTCCCCCCTCACTCCACTATTTTGCATTACCAGACACAGTTTCTCCTCCAGTTATGGATAACAAATACACACATGCACATCACATGGCACTCAGCCTAGTGAATCGCCTCCATTTTTCTCTCATTAAAAAAGGTGCACTTTTTTCAACACAGGCTGTGATTATTTGGTGTTGAAAAAAAGTGCAGGTTGAGATCTGTGCGATGTGCTTGTTTTCCACCATCACCTTTTTTTAATGAGAGAAAAATGGAGGCTTTTAAGAAAATGGCAGCAGCACTTTTAAAAGGCTCAATAGGTGACCTTATGCAGTACAAAAGTGTGTGTGTGTGTCCATGCCTACATTTAAGGTGTGTGTTTGATGGACTGCTGTGCCGATTCACTAGGCTGAGTGCCACTGCAGGAAACTTCTGCTGCCTCACTTCCTGTTTTTTTTATTTATTACTAGGAACCCACCGTCACATTCCCAGCATGCTTTGTGCAGTGACCTATACTCAGCAGACACTGCTCTCAGTGGCTTACTTAGAGATGCGCACAGATGCACTGTACAAGCGTGGCTTGCCCTTACAGACCAAGTGAGGCGTGAACACACACACAAACTCACACAGTCTATTATATAAACATCATCAGCGCTGTCATGCACTGTTAAAGAAAGCAGTGAGAGTTCTTTTAAAAGACACATGCATATTTCGCTGAACGGCACTGAGTGTTTGTGTTCTGGGTTACTAGAATACACACATTGTTGGACCTTTTGTTTCTGATGTCTTTTGTGAAAATGTGTGTGTATATACTGTATGTAATCGAAATTATTCAACCCCCGTTGCAAATCAGATTTATTGGCAAAATTGACAGACTTTCAGCTGTTTTCAATGAACAAATCAAACAAAAGTAATTGAAACAGCTCAACACAACTAATGTTTCAAGTGGTTTCCCCAAATTCAACTGAATATATATATATATAGTTCAGATGCAAAAGCCTCTAAGTGCCATCTGAAATTTTCTTCTAGAATGATCATTTTTATTAAGCTTGTATATTTAAGTTAAGTAATTTCACTTAAATGACAATAAATAGGTAATTTGCATTGCCATTTAAGTGAAATTATTGAACTTAAATATACAAGCTTGATAAAAATGATCATTCTAGAAGAAACTTTAAGATGGCACTTAGAGGCTTTTGCATCTGAACTCTTCATATATATATATATATATATGTATGTATGTATGTATTCCACAAACATATTAAGCAGCACAATTGTTGTCAATATTGATGATAATCACTGAAGACTGGAGAAATTCAGCAAATTTTAAATTTTTAAACAGTATTTAAAATAGTAATATTGTGAAATATATGCAGCCGTGGTGAGCAAAGGAGACTTCTTTCAAAAACATAAAAAATCTTACCGACCCCCAACTTTTGAACGGTTGTGTATATATCAGTTTTAAACTGCAGGCAGACTCTCTTAGCCAGCTGAAATACCCCTCTTGTCCACAGCCATTCATAAGTATTCGTTGTAGGTTTTGCATCCTATTCAGCTGTTAAAAGCAAGTCAGATGTTGAGAAGGGAGGCTATGATGTGGGATCCTGAAACAGAGCAACTGGCCCCTGTCCCTGGACCTGGACCAGACTGGGACAATCAGCACCAGCCTTTTGAAGTGTTACCCGAGCGTAGCTTGAGGGTCCTCCAGTTCTTTGAGGTTTCTGGGTGAAGTACAGTGGCGCTCTCTTCTCCTGTATTTTCTTCTTCCCCTTTTCTTTCTCCCTCTGTCTCTCTCTCTCCTCCCTCTTTGGCAGAGCTGATGGAGGGGTTTAGGAAGGAAGTGAAAAGAGAGAGAGGGGCTCTCGTCGCCACAGTTACCCGTGCCCCCAGAAGTGAAAGATGGAGGGCAGAAAGGACTATTGTTTATTTTGATAAATGCTTTCTTGTAGCCTTGAAGTGACATTGATGAAATGATGCAGCCAATCAATTTTCAGTGAGACAGGTGCTAGAAAGGCACAGATGACGTGTGAGGGACAAAGAGTGTGTGTGATTCACACACATCTTATATCGCCCATGTTCCATTGTTCATATGTGTTCTACGCAGGCAAATGAGCTACAGGCTTATAAATCTGGGGTGACTCCTCAATGAAGTGGGCAGAGGCAACTGTAAATCTCCCACTGTACCTACACACACCAAGTCCCAGCGAGCCCTGCTCTGGATGTTTAGACACTGAATAATTTATTTGGCCTGCATTTTAAATGAGTTTTCAGGGAAGGGCTGTCTTGCACACCTAGGGTGTCCTGTGTTTATAGGTTCCCCAAAAATGTTATCTCACTACCCAGCTGTTGAAAGCATCCTTTGCATGTTCTCCTCAGGTCTATATATAGCACGCCACAGTCTTACTGAGAACACTTTCTCTCTCGCATCCTTCTAGTGCAGCCTTGTTCACAGCATCCGGTTCCCATTTCATAAAGGGCAATGGTGAATTATTAGCCAATGTATGTTGACTGAGGGACTCGCCCGCACCGCTCTACATCTGCTGCGACCAGCTGTGGAGATAATGAATGGACTGGGGAAGATGAAAATGAGAGGAAGTAGAAAGATCATGCGGGCATGTCACAAAAATTCCCCCGAAATTGCCCCTTTTTTTACTCTAGAGGCCGTTATCAATCCCCTCAGAATGGGAGAGCTTAGGTAGGGTCATAAGTCATGACCTATCTTGGTTGCAGCCTCTGCCAGTTCCTCTCAATCCCAGCACTTCCTGTTTATGTAGACATGTCTGTCTGCAGGGCTGTGAGACAGACAGCAGTTAGTTATCTGACCTTTACTCTTGGCTGGTTATCAAGAGTCCTTGTTTACACCTGGCAATAACATCCATCTCAGTAGGGCTCTGCGGCTTGACAGTAGGCTATATACCATGCAATAGTAGATGTTATGTTAAAGCTTCAGTCTACACTGCAAGTTATGTTGCAGACAGGCGTGCCTAGCTTCATTTATTTTAATTAGAGTAATTTCATTTTGACACATCTACTGTGTTTGCTTGTGATGTAGAGAAAGTCTAGATTGTTTATGGTTGCCAGCAATGTTGCAGCAATTCAAGTGATTTGCTGTTATAGGTTTGTGTATATCGGCTATTTTATCATTTTGAATGTTGCTCATCCAAAAGTACTATTTATAATGTATTGCACTGCTACACAGTGCCAGGCAGCTGTTGATGCCAGACTTGTTCATTCATTTGGTATGTTACACTGGCATTATTATGCAAATTAAATATTTTGCCTGTAATCCCTTTTGATCAGATTTTTGTTGTGGGGAAGTTATCTGATTACATTTTTCTAAAGATTTCAGCGTATCACTGCAGGCATATTGAGAATGTATTTGTGTTTTTAGAACTACACGTTTCTGGATAAATCATGTAGCGCCAATTTACTTTCAAAAGGTGATATTCCAACTATAAACCTTTATCCTAGTTTTTCTGTGATATTTGAACACATTTGTAACACAGTAACGATACTGTGTGGTTTAAAAGAAGCTGTTTCATACCTAGATAGCCTAACTTGAATTTGAATGTTCCACTTTGTGATTTTGTCAAAGGTTTAATAGACATGGCTGAGTCGCTGTCATTTAGGAATAAGAGTGTGTGGGTTTAAATTGAGATTGCAAAAGGTATTTTTTTATTTATTTAATTGTGCAGCTCTAGTATGTATATGTTCCCTTCCTTTGTTTCTTTTTTTTTAATTTGAACTGTTGTTTTCTTTTGAAGCCGGATGCAGGGTTCTCATCACTGATATATATAGATCAGTGGTTCTTACACACCTGGAAGGAACACCTGGAAAATCAGGGAACTTCTGGAAAAATTCATAAATTAATAAAATCTTAAATGGCATGGGAATTTCTATGGTCTAATTTGTTTTAGTTATTCTCAATTCTTCTGCTCGAAATACTCTTTGTGAGTGCGTTTTCTCACAAAGAAACACAAAAGTATTTGTAAGAATCATGGACAAATTATGTAAATTAATTTCAGGGTCCCCACACCTTCTGACTAATAAGCATATCCAGCCCTCACTGCAGCGTTTCAGTCCAGCAGGGAGGGTGTGGAGAGAGTTCCTCTAGCACTTCCCCTCTGCAGGGGCACTGCACCCTTCACTGCACCGGGCTCCACTCAATGACAAATTAACCCTCTTTAATTGTGGGTGAGTTATGCAGCTTCTGGTGCAGCGGTGTGAGACACAATCTTGCAGCCTTTTATTGGGCTAATAAATCTGGGAGGGTGGCAGACGGGGCTGGTGCAGCCAGCCGGATGGTAGTTTGGGGTGGGTGAGAGATAAGAGACTGCAAACCCGCTCTCTCTCATTACCGCAGTTTTTGCCTGAGTTTTTCCAGTGTGTTGGGGGAATCTTATCAGCCTGTTACGCGTCACCCGTCCTCTTTTGTCATCTGAGCACAGAACAGAAGCAAGATAGCCATTAATATCCTGAGCAATCATGCAGGATGAATTATGAACACGCTTAAAAGTGAAGAAACGGTGCGGTATTGTTTGTTATTCTAATGGCTGTACTTGCTGTGTGAGTGCTTTTTCCATTCAGGAGCTGTGTGGGTGGCGCTGCCGGGGTCAGTGGTTTACTCTACTGTTGCATGATGGGCATGCAAAAGCATGCCAGGCATCCCGCGGGAAGAATACAGATCCCATCCCCCCCGCTACCACGGATACGGCTCCGTACCGTGAGAGCACGTGAGACTGAGGAAGCGAATTGGATGTGTCCTAAGATGGCTGACAGGTGTAGATAAAGCCAAAGAGGGCGGGTGAACCACAGAAATCCATTTCCCAGCAAACCCTGTGATTTATAGCCCGTCAGGAGCAGTGTTCTCACCAACACCAACCGACCAGCCTGTCAGGACCGCTCCAATGCGCCCGCACCCCCCAATCCATCCACTTCTACTCGCAACTTCTCACACAAAACGCTATTGACTTCTTGCGCTCAGTTTCTCGAACAGAGCTGAAGAATACTAGGGAAGTGCGAGACTAGTCGACTAAACGATGCCGTCAGTTTCGACGTCGCAAATACTAGTCGTTTATTTATTTTTTTGCACATTTATGTTTTACTTTATATTTCTATTAAGGCTATGTTCAAAGGGTTAGGGGACAATACCGGTATGGAATTTTAAACTGGTTTAAAGGGGAAACTTTACAAAATGAAACTTTCTTAACCGCAACAGATCCTATATCAATATCCTAACGAATAGAATATGTAAGGAATAGTTGACAGGCAGTTGAATTATTAGAAAATAATGCACACCGAGGTGGTAATGACGCGAAGAGGAGTTGCTGTCACACCTCGGATGTGCATTATTTTCTAACAAAAAACAATGGAAATAATTAGATGTTTTTATCCTATTGTGTACTATATTTTATTTGTTGGGTAAGTGTTGTTGTGGGTTTTTTATTCTTTTGTTGTTGTAGTCTGTAAGGACCTTTTTGAAAATGAAATAATTTGGCGAATTGATAGGGATATATTAATGCGGTCAAGACCTGCTTGGAACTACTTTAGCAGTGCGTTTCCCTGAAAAGAATTGCACACCTTAGAACGTTCGTCAACCAATCAGATTCAAACATTCAACAGCCCCGTAGTATAAACTTAAATGTATCATTGCTGGTAAACATCAAGTTTAACATACAATGTTCATGATCTCTTTCAGCGGCATTCAGTATGGGAGGTGAATGTTCGATTCATAGATTAAGTAGGTTATTTCAAATGGATCACTTGTGTAGACTGTCTTCTGGGGGTTTCTTAGACTAGTCGGTTACAAAATTTCCATTTAAGTGTTATGGGAATTAGGTGTGGCGTACATCCCTAAAAGATACATAACCTCCGTCTCTGCCTTTGATATCTTGATATCATCTTCAGTCACAGCGCTTCCTTCCACCCCCGTGCTATTATAGTCACTTCTGAGAGCTGAATATTACACACCGGGCTTAAGATAATCACATACAGTCTGTATTGTAGCACAATTCACATTTTTCTTCTCCTTTTTTTTTCTGTTGCTGATGAGATCAGGAGTCTCACAATGTAGTTTCACCGTTTTATTCCGGTACCCGTGGCTATTGACTTTCGATTCAGGTGGGCTACCTGCTGCATTCATCTGGCGCTTGGATCGAATTTTATTATCACAACTGCAAAATTCCATTGTTTAGATATGGTTTTCAGCATCACAAAACAATGGCGTTTATTCGATGATGTGGTGAGGCAGAATTACGTGGCGGAGCTTGAGGCGGCACCATGACTCAGAAGATTTATTTTAAACTGCTGTTTCTTCACTGCCTGTTATGATGGTGTTATCTGTTTCAGATAATGGGAAGTGCTTTCCTGCAGGTCTAAAATCTGTCTTTTTTCGCTCTCTTTCCCCGCAGGACCTCGATGGGCCTCTTGGAATCTTGGTGTGTTTATTTGTATCCGCTGTGCTGGAATACACCGGAATCTGGGAGTGCATATATCACGCGTCAAATCAGTCAACTTGGACCAATGGACCCCCGAGCAGATACAAGTATGAGTATTTTTGTGTAACACTGTGTTGGCTGTCTTTTCTTTCTTTTGTAGGGCTGAACGAGATGTTTCAGGCCTGTTGATGACCCACCTCTCAAACCTTTTTCTTTTTTTTTTTTTTTTTACGTCTCACATTCATTGATCACATACACTACCATTCAGTTTGGGGTCAGTGTTTTTCTTATGCTCACCAAGGCTGCTTTTATTTGATCAATACAATAAAAACAGTAATATTGTGAAATATAGGTATATGACATTCAAATCACAGGTATATGTGTGTAACTGTATTTGGAGGTCTCTGTGTGTTGTGCTGTAAAGAGCAGTGTGACTTGAAAGATTTATGAGATTTTAAGCAACCAAAAGGGAGTCTTGCATCTCCCCTTCGCATATTAATTGACATCTGGATGGATAATTAATTCTTGATGGGCAATTACTTGTCTGTTTTTCAGCATATACTCTTCCTTCACTCTAATCCATCATTCTCATTAATTTGTCTCTGACAGACTTAGACGTACGTGACATTGAACTGATAATGCAAATACGTGTAATTTGTATATGTTCGAACAGTGGTTGAGTACAGGATTACACGGTTAATTAAAAATCAAGGCCATGAACTCGCACAGATGGCTGAGTTTGTAACCCGAGTTTTATTTTAAGCCTGTTTCAGGTGAAAGTTCATGTGTTTTACTATTTTGCTTTATTAGGACGTTATTAGGAACTGGGATTTGTAGCATGATATTTTGCACTGTCACTCCTGTTGCCCGGCGATTGTACACATCAACCAATCGAATTCCACCGCCTCAAGGGATGAATGAGGTCACTCTTTATCCAGAGGTCATTGCAGTACTTTGACATTGAAAGAGAGAGATCAATTTAGCTCTTTTTTTAGGGATCCAAGCAGTATAATTAATTTATTTTATTTTATTTTTTTTAGGTCATCATTAATGCATTTTAAATTATGCTTAGGGTCTTAATGTTGTACAAAGATACACCAGCTTTACAGTTTACACTTGCATAGCAGACCTGATTGTTCATTAGTTGTGTGTTGTATTTTGGAGTTTATGTACTTTTAATAATGGACATGGACACCTCTGTTAGTGTTCAAATAGAGTTGACAAAACGGTGAAAAAATGTGTCTGTGAATTAATTCTCAATAATTTTCAGCTGAACTAAAAAATTATTTGCAATGTTTTTCATGAAGAAAACTACTTGGTTGGTTTATATGTATTTTCACCTGTTATTTCTTTGTTGTCTCTCTTTCTCTGTTTAGAGTGTGCAAAGCATGGGCAACACCAGGGCAAGACAGCTGTATGAAGCTCATCTCCCAGAAAACTTCAGACGGCCGCAAACTGACCAGTATCCTTGAGTCTATCAGTCTGTGTTTGTTTGTGTAATTCTGGTTGCAATATGCTCTAATTACCTTTGCTAGTCAGTTGGTAAAAGTCAGCATCAACTTTCTAATCCGAGGTTGTTGTGTGGTACAGATGCTTTCTTGATCCTGTGGAGAGAATTGATATGATTAAAGTGAAAAATCCCTTTTCTTGGCTCTAGAAAAGACGAATTGCAGATTTGTAATATGCAAAGAACTGTTTATTTGAGAGTTTATGCAGAGTTTGTGGTGTCGCGTCCTACTCTTTTCTTGCTACTGCCAAATTCCAACAAACTATCAGACTCTGTAGCCAGCATTAACAACTTTTCTCTTGTAAGCAACAGAGAAGGGTTTAGAGTATGTATGTACTATGTATCAGTGTAATTTACTGTTTTAAAGGCAAGGTGTCTTGCACATTGATAAATGAAGATATTCAATGTTTGATTGCCAAATACTTTTTTGGAGTATTTCCACAAATATATATGGCAAAATATTGCTCACAGTTCTTAAGCTTGCAATTGAAGTGATGTTACATTTGAATTTGTTGTGGTTGGTTCAACACTAGGGATGGGACGGTATGAACATTTCATATCACGATAATAGTGACCAAAATTATCGTGATTATCAATATTATCACGGTTTTGTTAAAACGAGATGAAAGTGTTCAAAAATAACTGATGCTCACACTGAAGACAAAGTTTTATATTTGAAAATCAACAAACAACAAATAAAACGAGCAGCTCTATGCACTTTTTTAAGCAAGATTATATTCTGTGGCATTTCCTTTCTTAAAATGACCGGCGTCAATAACAACGCATTATAACACCGCGCACATCCATCACAACGGACGCGCTCTCGTTTCATTCAAATACAACTTGCTGTCTTGCGTCTCCGTTTTCGATTGTATTGAAAATGAAATCAGAGTTGATTTATTATTTACTGAGTTTGATAATATTTCTGTGATCACGTAAGATTTAAAACATTAATCTGCATTCCGCCATTCCTTCTCCAATAAAACAACAACAACATTGCGCGCTGCGCCTGCGTCAGAGACTGATGCTGGCTGGACAGGATTTACAGTGAGTTATTAAAATCGCGATAATCAAACACGGTTTTAATGATAATTCAATTTTAAACGATAATACTAACCGTCAGTACATTTTATCGTGGTTTATAGTGAAACCGGTAATCGTCCCATCCCTATTCAACACCTAATGCTATTGCAAAGGATGTGTGCCATTTCTAGTAATACTAATCGTTCTTATCACCCACTACTCACAGTATTTGGTTAGGCAACTCAGGGACACGCCAGTGATTTTTGAACATTTCTATAATTGTGGCTTGAAGGCAGTTCTTAGTTTTAACGGAAAGGGAAGAAAACCATCAATAAATGAGATTTATATATATATATATATATATATATATATATATATATATATATATATATATATATATATATATATATATATATGAAAGAAATAAAAAGTTTGAATATCTGAATTAAGTAATTTAACAGACTTTCCAAAGATAGCCTTGGTCTTCTGCTCCCAAAAATACTACATATTTTCCACCATGAATATGCATGCATGAATATTCTCTAGCTTAAGAGCTCTTTTCTTTTTTTGTCTTTGAGACATTGGATACCATTATGTTTTTTGAGACATTTATGGCGCGTTTCCACTGAGCAGTACAGTACGGTACGGTACAGTACGGTACGGTTCGGGTCTGTTAACCATGATCTGGCTAGCGTTTCCACTGCCAACAGTACCCTTACTTGATGGGCGTGGTGTTTCGATCGACGTCATTTTCGCGCGAAGAAGAACATAGTAAACTACAATGGATGACATATACAGCAGATCTTGTTCTTGCTCCTCGACATGTTTGTCACAAGAAGACAAGCGCCGACATTAGGCATTTCTCAATATTAAGTACGCAAAGTTTGTACTTGCCATGTGCGACTCCTACATGCAAATGGTTCAGCGCGTTCTTAAAAGGTCACTCAGCTCGCTCTGCTACTCCGGTTATCTCTGTTACTCTGTATGTACATTTTAAGCAACAATAAAACGAAATATTATGTTATAAAACACTACTCTGCCTCTTTTCGTTTTCATTTAAATAAATTAAACATTATAGGGACACAAATGTGGTTCATGCACAACGCATATTGATTATTCACTGCACGTTATACGTTATTCTATTTAACGTTATAACAAAACGAAATTTAAAACACAACCCTAACGTTACCTCTTTTCGTTTAAATAATAAAAAAAATTACACATATTACAGGCAATATATGCATTTGTACAAATGTTGCAATAAACATCAGTGATAATCTTGTAATAAGAAAATGACAAGAAACCATATTTCTTTTTGTAAAATTTCAGTTTTATCAATAATAGCCAATATAAAAGTTTAAGTAAAAGGTACAAGAAGCTATACAATAAGAAATAAAGCAAACAATTCAGTCAAATGTCCAAATGCTGCGCTCTAATCTAACATTACAACAGTAAAGTTAAATACAAATAGCCTATAATATGAAACTAAACTTAGCCCTCGGCCAAAACGATTGACAGGGAACGAATTATATATTCACGAGACCAAAGATCGCCCGTTAGGTCTGCACAAGACGAATTATTATATCTCATGTTTAACCACTACCGTCGGAGTCATCGGCGAACGTCAGAAGAACTTAGCCGAGGAAAGGCTCATCCAGCCGGGAAACATGAGCGCCCGCTGATCGCATGGATCTCACAACCGGGGAAAAACAAATCATCTTTATAAATAAACCACAGATTTGAGCTTTAAACAACTACATTCTCGCCTGAAAAACTCTTAAAATTACATTTCGTGACACAGTAACAGTAGTATTATATTAAACTGTATATTAAAAAATGGCGCTTCTTATGTTGTCATTCCCCTCGTAGCACGCGCAAGTGACGATTCTCTGTCAACCAATCAACGTCCTGCAGTGAGTCTAGCTCCACCTTTTAGTACCGTACCACTGTGCTAGGTACCCCAACGGAAGGGTACCCAAAAAGTGGTACGGTACGGTTCGGCTTTTTGGTACCATTCTCAACTTTTGGCAGTGGAAACGCAAATAAAAGGGTACCGACCCGTACCGTACCGTACTGTACCGCTCGGTGGAAACGCGCCATTAGTTCCAGGTGATGAACTTTTGCATTACAGGTTGTTCAAACTTGGAAAAAGGGAAAGGATAATTATTATTTAGTTTTTTTACTTTACTTTTATATGATTTTGTTTTTTTTAAATGTATATGAATAAGAATGCATTTAATTGGTACAGTAAGAAAAAAAGCACTGTCGTGGAACTGCACTGATTGTTTGCACATATTACCATGATTTTTGGACATCATCTACCTTTACAAAGTTTGGGGTCATTAAGATATATATTTTTTAATAAAAAAAAATAAAAAGTTTTTAGCAAGGATGCATTAAATTGGTAAAAAGGTACAGACAAATTTCATGACATTTATAAATATCTTTACTATTTCAAATAAATGCTGTTCTTTTGAACTTTCTATTCATCAAAGAATCTTGAAAACAATTGATCAGTTTCAACAAAATATTAAGAGGCACAATTGTCTTCATCATTGATAATAAGAAGAAATGTTTCTTTAGCACAACATCAGCATTTTATAATGATTTCTGATGAATCATGTGACACTGAAGACTGGAGTAATGATGCTGAAACATCAGTTTTGCCATCACAGGAATAAGTTACATTTTAAAATATTTTAAAACTGAAAACAGTTATTTTACATTTTAATATTTCACAAAATGGTTTTTACTGTATTTTTGATCAAATAAATGCATAGACTTACCGACTCCAAACCTGCGAACAGTAGTGTATTAATAATTGCACAATTCTATGAGGAATTTCAGAATAAATGGGTGATACATTTTGATTTATAAATTTAATTTGCCAGTTCAGTTCTGTCACAAAGTATATACACATATCATATATATATATATATAATGTATATGTATGTATGTGTGTGTGTGTGTGTGTGTGTGTGTGTGTATAGTTAACACAGTTGGGAATTCCTGTTCTAATATTGGTGGATGTGTGAGTTTGGCAGGCAAAGCCTGTGTGACTTCACACCTCTGGCTCCAGAGATCCAGAGAAAACAGCTGCTGTTTTCAGCACATCACACACAGCAGAACTGAACAGGAACTTCCTCATCTCTGAGGCCTGATAGGAAGTCTCTTCATGTCTCTCATTCCTCCACCTCATCTCTCTTGCCTCGGGTATCCTCCTCCGTCCTATTTCACACCATCAGTCTAATTGGGTGTGTGTGGCGGCCAGGATAATTCCATATTCTCCTCATTGGCGCCTTCAGAAACTCTAATTGAATTTCCCTGGCATCCGTGGCCCGTTATCAGCTCTCCTGCATTTGGTGTGGCTATGGAAATGGCTTCATTTGTATGCTGACCGATGAGGTACAATATTCTTAACCGTCAAAATGGATTAATCTGGACAGCGGAGGTGAGCTTCCTCCACAAACTGGCTTTGATGGAATTTGCTTTATCACAGGTGTGGTTTCTTCAGATGGAAATGCGGATCTTTTGTGCTCCTGTGTGAGGGTATCTAACGCTCTCTCACCCTCTCTCACCCTCTCTCACGTCCCACTTATCACAGCTTCTCTCTCTAATGGAAAAGTTGGTTGTATTAATATAAACGTCAGATTAGCAAAGAGAGGAAATTTGAAGTTCTTTCTCTTTTGTTGCAGAGATACCTTCATTTGGTGTGCTTGTAGATTCTTTGTTTCTTTCTCATTTTTCTGTGTGTGTTTAACTGCATAGAACTCATTTTTCTTTCTCCTATTTATGCCAGCACTATGTTTTTTATGCATCATCTTTCCTCCCGGTTTCTCTCTGTAACGTTTGCATCATGTTCTATCTCAGCGTGATGCAACAAAGCATCTCTTGCATTTTAAGGAAGCCCTGCGTAATTAAGTGTCCCTGAGGATTTTAATTAGCTGGTTCAGGTGTGTTTGATTAGGGTTTGAGTTGAACTTTGCAGGACGGTAGATCTCCAGGAACACGTTATGTTCTGTTCACTCAAAAACAGTAGATGGAGCGTAACAGAATGGAACTGAATGCAAGTGTCTCCACTCGTTTAAAAATGAGGTGTTTTAAAGGGTATTTATGTAAAGATGCGTGAAACTTTTCCAAGATGGCTTTATGTGGTAAAACTGCCTAATAGCTACAGCACAGCAAGCTGCCTGCATGTTAATTAAAGCAGTACTGCAATATATTTATATATATTAGCGCTGTCAATGTTAACATGTTAATGTATGCGATTAATTCAAGCTCAACGCGTTAAAGTAATTTGTATGCTATACCATGCAATACTCATGTTGTGTTTTCAATGAAATATTAATGACAGTGTGTGCTTTTAAAACACGAGCTCTGTCATATTCTGTGATTGTTTCTGAAGAGTGCGAGCCCTCACACACCGCGCTGTGTGAAATACAGACTGAACAGAATGTCAAAACATCCCACCGTTGTATGGCCAGATGATAAACAAACTACGTTTCTCATCTGGATAAAGCAAACCAGCGTTTCGCTAGTAAAGTTTTAATGGATGGAGGATTGCTGTATCTTAAACATTGAATGTATTCCTCCTTGTAATTTTGTTTTGGGATAACCAAAAAATGTTATGCGTTGATTAATCAGATGGCTAATTCAGTGTTGGTGCTTTTGGCAGTTTTAATTACTGTACTGTTAAAAATGTTGGGGTCAGAAATTTTTAAGAAATTAACTTTTATTCAAGGAAGCATTAAGTTGATCAGAAGTGACAGTAAAGACATTTACTATATTACAAAAGATGTATATTCAAAATAAATTCTGTTATTTTGACCTTTCATCATAGAATCCTAAAAAAAACACATCACTGAATTCACAAAAATATTAATCAGCACAACTGTTTTCAACATTGATGATAATAAGAAATGTTTCTTGAGCACCAAATCCGCATTTTAGAATGATTCCTTGAAGGATCATGTGACACTGAGGTGAACACTGGAGTAATGATGCTGAAATTATGCTAATAATGCTGTTTTATTTATTAAATAAATGCAGCTTTGATGAACAAACTTTTCAATTCCAAGCTTTTGAAAGTTTGTGTATTTTAGCTCTTTTATTATTATTAATAAATGATTTTTTTTGGTCACTCAGTGTACCACTTAAAATTCTTCCTGGACCACCAGGTTGAGAACCGCTGATCTTTTGTACTGAATGTTTTCACAAGGCTTTTGTCACTTTTCAAGGCTTTTCTCTTTCTTGCATTCTTTCTCTTCCTGCCACCTGCTTCTTCACCCTGATTCATATTTCATCAGATGCATTATTGTATTGTGATAAGGGATTCATGAGAGTGTAAATCCAATAAAGCTGCATGAACCGGTCCTCTTAGCATTTACCTGTCACTGTATAAATTCTCACTGTTAACAAAGGGTGAGATTCGGAGAGTGTGTGTTTTGATTTCTGTTTGGCCCCAAACTGTGTGTGTGTGTGTGTGTGTGTTTGCTGTGAAAGGAAGTGTTTCTCTTTTTCAAATAGTTGTATTGAGTTTGTGGTCCAGGTGAGGTGTTGGTGCTCTGGTGTCTTTAATGATGAGGAGAGATAACAGCCAGTCTGAGAGGGCCAGCTTTACTGCAGGAGTTACATTGTAGCTGAGCAAGATGCCAATTAAAGCTTTCTAGCCAAACTGAGATTTGCCATACCTGAGATTTAAAAACCACATCAAAAAGGAAGTTTTGTGGCTTTCAGTCTGTGTTTGTTTACTTTGAGGACATACAAAAATGAGGTATGAGGAAGTATATCCCATCAATCATATGAAAAATGTGAGACAAACCATTTCATGGGGTCTTCAACATTAGCTGACATCATGTTTCTTGATGTTTGTCACGACCTTCTCTCGGGTTACAGAGTGAATGCAAACCAGGCTTGTTTAAATGCTGTGATGTTTAAAATGATTTGTGTCAGTTATAATAAGGCTTGAATTTTCCTTAGCAATGATTCAGAGCTGTGGAGTTCTTCATCAGGGACAAGTACGAGAGGAAGAAGTACTACGATAAAAACGCTGTCAATGGAGCCATTGTGAGTATCAAATTGCACCCATCCACTGTTGCTATCAAACGTGTGTGTGTGTGTGTGTGTGTGTGTGTGTGTGTGTGTGTGTGTGTACGCTGCACTGCAATGTTTTTTCTTCAGGTTCATGACCATTATTTGTTTAAATCCTCAGCAAAGTTACGTCACCTGTTTTTTACTAGGTCTGTGGCAAAACAATCATATATTAATATATTGTGTCCCCCCCCATTATTGAATTGATATATCCTTATTTATTTATTTTTTATTTTTTTATGTGTGAATTTATATCACTTCCTATAGTTGAAGTAAGAAAGAAGCAGTTCTAAACATGCTATTTATTTATTTATTTATTTATTTATTTATTTTCTCTATTTTGTATTTATTTATTTATTTAACCTTTACCCATGTGTGAATTTATATCACTTCCTTCAGTTTAGGATTGAAGAAGCAGTTCATATAAATAGTGGCAGTTCTCTGAGGCATTGTACTGTACTGGACTGAAGGGAAGCGATCTGTGCGACACATTTTGAAACTGATCTTGCAGATTTGGTTGCTCTCATGCGTTTAGCAAAGTTGCGATTCTGATGCACTGCAGCCTATTGAATCGTAACATTGTATATAGTGAGCCAGCACTAGTTTACTGTATATTTTATGTACTGAAGTCCTGATTTTGGTGGCCAGTTGTTCTGATCATTGAGGCCTAAAATTCACATTACACAGCCTGGTGGGTTGCAGCTGTGCTTTACGCGCTGGAAATTGATTGACAGGAGCCGGCAGCCAATTAAAGCACTCTCACTCATGTTAAATTACTGTCTGTGATTTCCTCTCTGTTCTTGGTTTGCGTTGACCAAATCTTTAAGAACGCCTCAAAGAATAGTAATTGACCATCCTTAGCATGCTGTGCAGGACTTCAGTCTCATGATAATGCTTGAGGAGCTTAAGCAATCTAAACAAACAGCCTCCTTTTGGCCTTTTCTGATTGCTTTGGATCAGGAGAGACTGAAACATGGTTGCAGCGTGAAAGCTTTTCGATCAAACTCTGCAAGGCTGCCCTGTCCAATTACAGTTCTCTTTCTACTTACCCAAGAAGAGCTCTGCCTCTCTCCGACAGGCCTGTCTGAGCCAGCCAATTAAAGCCCCTGCCTGCAGAAACAGACAGCCAATCAGATTTCAGCAGAGGTCAATGCGAAGGTGGGCAGCCGCTGATTGAGGAGTCATAAACCAGACGTGTACAAGCAGCATCAGTCTGTGTCAGAGAAAAGATGAAAGAAGAAAGAAAAACAGATGAATTAAAATTCAATACTAAAATGTAAAATAGTGGCGTTTTGTGCGCCACACTGTAAAGATGAGGCACTGCCTAAAGAAAGACTGTGATTCCAGGTCGTCCTCGTTCACCCACTCTGCCAACGGCTTTTAAATGCAAATAAGTGATTAAAAACAACTCATTATCAGTTTAAGGCATTTTGCTTAGTGTGAGGAGGGGGGTCTGGATGAGAGAGAGTGTGTGTGTGTGAAGAAGAGAATGAGAAGCTGAGAGAACAGTTTTGTGAAGTGAGGGACTGTTATTTGATATCAAAGCACAAGACTTCTTTGCTCTTTGTGTGTTTAAAATATATTAATGTTTAAAAACTGGTTTTGGTTTGTGTTGTTAATGTTAACTAAAACTATTAAATTGGTTTTGTTAATTGAAATGTAGCTTAAACAAAATAAAATAAATGAATATTAGATTAAAAAACCATGGCAACATTTCTAATTTTCATTTAAGGTTTTGTTGAAGTACTACAATTTTCTGGGTCCCATCCCACCAGTTGAGACTGTTTTAAACGATATATGAAAATGAATTGTAGCCCTACTGTTAATATTTGCTGATCGTGTATGAACAATGTGTACGTTTTTATTTAGTTACCTCCTTTAATGCATCTGCGTTTGTCCTTGCAAATGCAGAAGATCTTTATTAAGCACAAGTTCCGGCTTTGACAAGAGGGTGTAACTGAAGCCATTCCTAATCATGCACGTTATTTACCTCTCGCCGTTTAACCTGCCTAAGCTAGAAGGTAAACGTTTAAGCAACACTATTTAACAAAGCTTAAGATTCTGTCATTATTTACTCGCCTTTATTTCATTCCAAACCCATATGACAGACTTTCTTAAAACACAATAGAAGATATTAACATCTTCCATGTCATATAAATTGAGCCTTTAATGCTGTCAGAAGTTATACTAGTTGATTTATCACTTGCGTTACTATTCTAAATTTTAGTAATGTTTGAGAAAGAAGTCTCATGCTTATCAAGGCTGCATTTATTTATAAAAAATACAGTAAAAACAATAATACTGTGAAATGTTATTATAATTTAAAATACATTTTCTTTGTTGATTTATTTTAAAATGTGATATACGTTTGCCTGTGATCAGGGCAATCATTACTCCAGTCTTCAGTGTCACATGATCCTTCAGAAATTTGATTATTATCAATGTAAAAAAAATAGATGTGATGCTTAATATTGTTGTGGAAAGCATGATACTTTTTTTCAAGATTTTTGAAGAGAATAGTTCAAAAGAACAGCATTTATTTGAAATAGAAATATTTTTATATAATGTAATATAATTGTTTTTACTGTAATTTTTTTAAATTTTTGAGTGGTATTTTTTGTCTCCGCTCTGGAGCTTGGTTTGATAACAACTTGCCCCAGTGATGTCTTTTAACTCTCATCATGTGACTGAGCCTGAGATGGAGGCATCTGATGAGCAGCTAGGCCAAAAAAAAAGAAAGAAAAGAAATCAATAGTTGCTTGCTTCCAGCCCAGGCGGAAAGAAATGCAATATTGCAGCCTTTCCTTGCTTCAATTACTAAAACAAGCTCGAGAGAGTCTAACGGACCATCCCTCGCTTTCCTTCTCCTTGTCTTCCTGTCTCGTGGCAGTAATGAAAGTTCTGTGTGTTCTTCTGTGGCAGTAGATGGGGAATAAATGTGTCTTATTGAAAGCCTTATCTCCAGTCAGCGTGCTGAAGTCATGTTCCCTCCCTGCTGATTCGCACCATTTAAATGATTGTGTGTGTGAAGCCAACAGCGAAGCGGAACCTCAGAAAATAAATGTCCCAGGATATTAAGCGTCCTGCACTTCCTTGTTTTGATGTTTTCAAAACATGTTTTTTTTTTTTTTTTTTCATGGTTTTTTCATTATTTTGATCAAAGTGTTTCCGAAGCCATGGAAAATGCGCAAAATGAAGAATCTCAGTGGGCCGTTTTTAATATCAAGAACAGAATATATAAAAGATGACAGGAATATGAACATCACAGGCTCAGCTCTGCTATGGTAAATGTAACTTGAATTTTTTTATTTAAATTTTTTTTTTTACTGTCAGTTTCCCTACGCCACAGAACTGTCTGTGTGAGCGTGAATGTGTGAGTGAGATATCAGAGCGTAACTAATAATAGCTTCAGCCTTCCGCACCCAGCGACTGGACCATTCTCATACTTTTCACTGTCTCTTTTCTCACTGCAGTCATCTAAGCCTTATTCAGCCCCAAGTGACCTGGCCTGCTTGGCCGTTTGCACTGCATTATGGGGCATTTAGCTGTTCGCTTCTTCTATTACTCCCCAGCTAGAAAGCTGGAGACCTTTGGACCTCACATCGATGCTGTTACTTCTGTGAGAGGATGGGAGTCTTCACGCCTTCGGCTAGATAGAGATGGGTTCTCCCTTCACACTCCAGGCTGATTGCGGTCTCTGCTTATTGACCGCCTCTCTTCATCTCCTCCTGCTTCCCGTTCTGGACTTATTTCCCCAGACGGGCACGCTGGTATTAAAGGGATTGGGGGAGAAGAGGAGGAGTATTGTGTGGTGTTATTTAATGGCTCTCTAATGAATATGGGCCCATGCTGCTGTGGAGCATAGTGGTGATGCTAACCCAATGAAAGCAGATTATGAGGGGCATCCATCAGCAGGTAATGAACCGGTCCGGACAGTTCTGTGCTAACTCGAGCTGTAATGGACCTACTTGTTCAGCTTGGGCTCTGTGGACGCATGCTGCTTGACAGCATTACTTCCATACTGGGACAAAGGGAAAGTCATCCGTCTTCTTGTCCCTTCCTTTTCCTGAAAACTCCCTCGCCAACGTCACTTGCTTCAAAGGAATATTTTGGGTTTAATACAAGTTAAGCTCAACCGACAACATTTGTGGCATTATGATGAATACCATATAAATAAATAAAATGAGGTTATTGTGAAGCACTTAGAATGCTGTTATAGCATTAATGTGAAGCTTAAAACACTTTTCATTTTTATGGTAAATAAGCATTATTTTTTGTGTTAACACACATGTATAAATTTAGCTGTAAAGTAGTTTACTTGTTTTTTTGTTTTGTTTTTTTTGAGTAATTCTGAGGTTTATGGTGTAACATTGTAATGGCAAGTCATTAAGTTTGACGTAATGTTTCACAGACATGTTCAGTAAACAATTTTAACACTAAGATCATGTTAACACATTGTTTAAAACACGTGGATATACTTTTAAAAAACTGAAGCATAATGTTTAAAATGTTTGTAATCAACAATATGCCACAAATGCTGTCTGTTGAGCTTAAACAAGCCAAACATTGCTACACAATTACTAGTTTGGCTATTTTTGAAGTGTGCATCAATAAAACCTAAAAGTGAAGACCTCATGAAATCAAAATTGGGGTTGTGTGGGCTTTAGTCCCGGTCTCTTAGCTTTGAAACCATTAATATTAAGGATGCTACTACAATCTTTTTTTCTTGTCAATTAACCTATCATATTTTATTTTTATTTTAGTAGTTCTATATTACCCCCACCCACAATAAATCTATCAATTATTTTCTGATAAGATTATTAACCCTTAGGTTAATTTACCAATAAATAACCATAACTTAAAATGTTTTCTCATAAAAATGCTTACTTTACGAAAAACATTCCCAGCATAAAAAAATACTGACGAAGACAAAGAACCGAACTGTTTGTATAATCTTTATCTCCTGTTTTTAACAAATAAAGTATTTTTTTAGAGTGCTGACCTTTTGGGGATTTTTGTACTGATATATGTCTCAGCACCTAATTAGCTGGGAGAGCGCGGTGAGTGTTCTGATTTTAATTTTCTCACCCATGCTCCTTTCCATATTAGTGATGTCCAGTTCATGAATGAATCGTTCTTTTGAACTGGTTCTTTTTAGTGAACTGGTTGAACCAAATTGGACTGAACCGTCTGAAACTGTTTGCGGCTCAAGTCGGAACAGATCTGATGGTTACTCAGTCAATTTATTTTTGGGCGTGCTTTCTAGTCGCACAGACTCAAAATTATCCAAATATCCAGAACTATGATCCTAAAATGCTTAATTTTTTTCTTAACTCATTCTTTCTGACATATCCGACTTGAACTGTCTGCTGAGGGTTTCATAACAGGGGCAAAATGTATGTTTGTGATGTCTTGTTCTCGAATCACCAGTACACTGAACTGATGAAACAGAGTCGGGACTCTGACATGTCTGCCAAAAACCAATTAGGTGCTGGTACGAGCATGCATAAACCGAGCAGTTGACTAGAATGATTCACATCATTATTGGGTGCTTTAATGATAGAATTGCGTTTTTGTAAATGTTATTGCATGATTACAGAAATATTTCAGTGATTTGTTTTTTTTTGAACGAGTACATTTAAGCGAATTGTCTGAAAGAACCGGTTCGTGGAAAAGAATCAGACTTCCCATCAATACTCTTCCACTTCACCCTCTTACTTTTTTTCCCTCCCTCTGTCTAGTAGGGATTGGAGTAAGAATATTGGCCCTGACCCATCCATATCTCCCCTTCTCTCTTTTTCCCCCCCAAGAGAAAGAGGCTTTGTGGGACTCTGTGAAGGGGCAGGGCCATCTATCTGCCAACAACTACCCTGAGTCAATGAAACAACTACCCTAAACAAACTACTCTAAGCGAATGAAAGGGGGCACAGTGAGGGGAAAGGGAGAAGACAAGAAAAAGAAAGTGTGTGTCAAGAGCTTGATCTGTATCATTCGATGCTTGGAAGATATTATAACGGGTGATCTTGAAAGCGCTTTGTATTAAGAAAACATGAACACGGGGGTGATTTTTAAATTTTTAAGCGGTTTGACTTAACATTTTCTGTGAAAGGTTTTTTGTTTTTGGCAGATGACTCAAACCTGTATTTCTACATATTTGAGCACGTGGCTGTGCAGGTTACATTGTTTGTATACATACAGTGCAAGTTCATAAAATGAGGGATTAATATTCATGTTGAGAGTAGGGGTGTGTGATATTGACAGATTATATCTCAATATTATCAGGGATTTTATCGCTAACAATAATTTGACAATATTTTGTTTAGTGTGTTGGTACCTTGAAAGGAATAGGACTGCCTTGGACAGCTGACTCCCGAAGCTTTTGATATTCTTCATATTCTGTGTGGTGGTCAGTTTGCCCCAGTGACAGAAATCATATTTTTTTCAATAAGATTAAATTGATTTTTTTTACCATTTGATTACATAATTTTTAATGATGTAATCAATAAATTCAATTTAGTTCACATGCACGCTAACCTACTAAGACTACATCACGTAATGTATGCGTGCACTTTCTGTGTTTTTGTAAAGTGAGCGACATACTCGATAATGTCACACTTCGTTAAAACAACATTCACGATATTATTGTAGACAGTGTATATATATCGCAACCCCTATTTGAGAGCACATATTAAGTTTTGTTTCTCAACCAGTGCAGTCTTTTGGTATACCACACAATATTAATCATAAGAAGTTTGTGCATAATTAGACTTCGGTATTCAGACTTCAGGAATTCACACCTGCTATTGCAATCGATATAACGCTAAAGATGAGTCAGACATGACTTAATTATTAGTCAAAAGGCATCACTTGCTGGCTTGCAGTTCTCACTCACCTTGTTGAACAACAGCTGCTATGCCTTTTTGTTATTTTTGCTTTCATAATTAAACGGCGTCAATGAGATTTTAAATGTTTCATATCCCTGTTCAAATTGCGCTTTGTTCTTTTCAAAATAAAATAGAAATATAAGGCCATGCAGTTCTGGAATACAAGCAGTAATTGAACCACTTTGGCTATTTTGTCATATTACAAACGATGCTTTTCTACCCCAGACAATACAATTCTTAATGAAACTGAAACTAGAAATCCATATTATTGAACTTGGCTGAGCTTTTGATACGTATATATGTAAACCTATATGAGCAGACTTTTCAAACATCATTTGTTTGATTGATGCAGTTATTTGCAGTGGCTACACTTGTAAGTTAACTCTATTGATTTGAGGCAGTCTTGGCCGTGCAGATTGACAGAATGACTGCAGATTCGGCAGATGGACTCATTTCTTACATTTATGGAGTCTGCTGGAACATCTGGAAAAGTCTGGGCTATTTTTAACCAACAATGTGTCCTTGATGATCAATGTGACTGCTTATGCAACTAGATCAAGATACGTGGATCCTCTTCCTGATTTGTATATTTGTGCAACCAATTTAAATGCAGAATTTTTGTCTTGTTTTCCAGTAAGAATATCTAAACATCCTTAAAACAAGGTAAATTCACTTGAGAAGTAAAACGGCATACGTTAAATATATCGTGAACTAAGTTCCTAGCCCTTTGGCAAATAGTTTTTTTTTGTGTTTTTTTGCTGTTGCTGTTGTTGCTTTTTAAGCATAAATCTTATTGAGGTTTACATGTGAAAATAATGCCAGTGGGGAAACAAAAACTTAATTCTCAAAATATATTCTCTGAAAACAACTCTTAATATCTTAAGCGTTTTTCCTTTACGAGTGACTGTTGTTTTAATGATGTTTAAATATTTTTACTTACACAGAAGTTCTACTGAGTTGTTACATTTTGGCAGTATAAAGTGTGTGTGTGTCAGTATATAAATTTTGCTTTTCCAAGTCTCCCACAGGCTGAATAATTATTCACTGTATAGTGATTGCTGCAGCCTATTAATTCAGATGTTTCTCTCTCCGCTCTTTTTATTCCACATCCCCTCTTTATCACTCTCTCTCTCATTCTCTTTCAATTGCTTTCTTTTACCCTCTCGCCCTCTTTCTTTCTCCTCTGCTCTTGCAGAAGTCCTCTGATGCTGCTTTGCCCTCAGTATCGCCTCCTCCTTCGCAAGCAGCTGAGAAAAGTAAACTGGAGGTACTGTAGTCTTGTGCTTCTCTGTGCTGTGCAAATCACTGATATTGGTGCTGAGCATTCTGGCTGCTTTCCAATTCGCATGCCTTCCATCCTAAATAGTTTGCAAGTTTAGAATTATAAACATTCCAAATTATATTACCGGTATATTGAAAAAATGCCAAACATGCCCAAAGACATTTTTTTAAATGTACTTCCATAAAGCCTAAAAACAAAGTCCCTGTCTATTAGCTTTGAATCCATCTATATGCACTAACTTGACACATTTAGCTTTTAGCTGGACGAAAACAAACTTGAAAAATCGATGTTGTTCTAAGACCAATTGGTTACTGGCCTCTTTGATATGCTGTATCTAGATGCAATTTTTTGAGGTGATATTTCATCACAAAACTATCTTTACTACATACTCTGAGTACACTTTCACATCACCAACAAAGTAGTATGCGAATTGGGACAGCCCTTTTTATGCTGCTAATCAATCACTGAATCAATGTTCTATGATATAATGTGTTACGCAATCCCCATGTCCATGTCCAGCTTGGTTTATGTTGGTTAGTGCTAGACTAGCACATCTTAGCTGGTCAAGTTGGTTAGCCACCATGTTTGGTTAAGATAGTTTGGCAACAGCATAGAAGCACCAACATATGTTGGTGGCCATTATTATTATTCTAAATAATATATATTATATGTAAACTTTAACAACAATTATTATAAAATGATAATAACTATTATTGTCATTATTGTATAAATTATCAGTAATATTATAATATCTAAGAAATAATTATAAAATCATATATACCAGTACTATTTAATTTCCTACTGCTACAATTTCCAATACATCTATTTGTGAAATGGAGCATGTAAAGCGGATGTAATTGTTCAACCAGAACCGTCTGACTATTGACAAGTTAGCAACAGATTATATAACAGCCTGTAAGAACGATAATTTAAACCAAACAAAGGGAAAGATGAAAGAACCTATACAAATCACACTGACGGGTTCACATCCATTGTTAAAAAGTGCTGTGGTTGTATTTGATCGTGTGTGTGTGTGTGTGGAGTGCACACTGAGATGCCTCTGTGCTCTGCTGTGGAAAGGAATCGATAGCACAGCTCTGGCAGCATGCAGAGGGGAAATAGAATAATCAATGGGCCCATAAAGAGCTCCAAACGGCCAATCCGCACCTCTCCTCTAGGCCTGTTCTCCATTTGTTCCTTCTGCTGGTAATCATAGTGCCAGTCAGACACACCAACACGACTGCAGAAAACCCCCTCTGATCCTTTACTCCCACACCTGAACCAGCCTCTCGCTCAGCGTTTTTGCAGCAGCAATTGATTTGCGCTGAGAGAAAAGGAGGGCTGATGGCTCGATATCAAGGCCAAACCTTTATGATGCAATTGTTTGGCTTCGCCATAGTGTTGGGAGTTTCAAACTGTGCACTTTGTTAAAAGCTATTGCAAAACTGTATATGGGTGTTTCCTCAACCCCAGTCACTTGTTCCCAAAATTGTATGTGTGTGTATATGTATACATGTTATCTCTTAAACAAAAAAAAATCATTGTACTAATTTTGTTTGTGAACATGTTAAAAACTTAGATATTTAAATTAGTATTATTTATTTATTTATTTTGTTTATATTATCAATTTTGTTAATTATTTAAATCAATTTTAAAAAATTGTGACTGTCCTCAGTTGTTGTGGAATCATTTACATCTTGGCAAGCAATTTTGCTAGGAGTTAGTGCACTTGGTTTCCGGGGACAAAATAGTGTTGGTAAAGAGGATGTATGATATATATATATATATATATATATATATATATATATATATATATTTATATTTATTCTATTTAAGAGATACATTAAAATGCTAACTCTAAATTATCCTTAAAAAAAAAATCTCCAATTCAATTTTTAAATTACCATTCCTTTTTTTTCTTTCTAGCTGTGCACTTTCGTTTCTCCTTAAAAGCCCAAAATGAATTAGCAAATCAGTAAAATCATGTAACGTGTGTGTTTCGTAAAGTAGGATGTGCTTGATATTAAATGTAGGGCGGGCAATGTTTTTCATAAACACTTTTTGTTATACTGGACTGGTTGAAACTCTCTTCACATCCTGATAGCAATCAATAATAGAAGTGGGCTAAAAACAAACAAAATTACAAATGTCTTCTGTGGATGTCTCAGGACCAAAAAAATTTCATCCAATCATTGCATTTGGTCCGATTGCAATAATAGTATGTCCAACCTGCCTGATATAGGCATCTTACAACAGTTTTCCAGCATCCCTCCACCACCCCAACTCCTCACTCTCGGCTGGTTTCTATCCCAGCCAGGAATATTGGGGGAGTATGCCGGGCCCATAAAGGGGTTTGGGCCAAATTTCGAGCTCGAAGCCCTCCTTTTGTACAGCACGCCTAATATGCATACTCTTCCACCACAAAAATATGATCAGAAACAGTACATAAATTGAGATGTGGTGAAAATGACACTGTGAAGGTCATCTCTGTCTGTCGAAGTTTTTCTGTGATTTTCCCATAGTTGTAGAAAACTAAATATATAGCATGTGTGTGTTTTAAGCTTTGGTAGCCATATTTAAGCTGTCAAAGTACAGGCCTCAAGGCAAAATGGTAAGCCTTGTGCCCTAAAGTCACCTCAGACTTGTGGCTGACTCTGAACTTTTTCTCCATGTTCAATTTCTTGTGTGTGTGTGTGTGTATATGCGTGATGTGTTTGTGTCTATGTCCTATCTCTGAGTGCAGTTTATCCTGACACATTATATTTTCTGTTCCTCATTCTGACACAGAAAGAGAGAGAGAAGAAAAAGGAGGAGAAGAAGAGGGAAAAGGACACAGATAAAGGGAACAAGCCAGCAGTTTTTGAGAAGGTAATCAACCTCTGATTACTTCTGTAATCAATCAACGGACCAAATAGACTGGAGCCATTACCTTTTTAATGAGAGCTGTGTTTTTGAATCATTTTAAGTCATTCTGTTTGAAAAGCAGGTACCTGATATTCCTGGGCTTCTTAAATATGATCCCAGTGGGAAAAGGCTGTACAAATATGAATTATTTATTTTTCTGGTTTTCTTGATTTCCAATGCTTGCATTTTTGCAAAAGTGAGTTTTTGAGAATCACACATGAGTAGGACAGTGTACAGTGACCATCACAGTCCTGTCTCTTGTGAGATCAAACACTCTGGGCACTTTAGTTTAATTTGTCTTGCATATTCATACATCTCTTTGCAGGAAATTAGTTCACTGGAATCCAATGTTGTTTTCGTCAACGATGACGATAACGAAATTATTTCCTTGACGCACCTTTTTTTTATGATGATAACGCGACGATGACTAGCTAAAAATGGCTCTAAGGTGACTAAAACATGACGAGACGTTTTCGTTGACGAGACGTAACGAAAATGATTATAAGTCTGACGTTCAAAATGCATGTCATTTCTGCCTATTTTGCGTGAAATCTGTCTGTTTTGAGCTAAAAAAGTATCAGCAATGCTGCCGCTTCCTATCCTTGTTTTGGGTACGCCCACCACCCGGCTGCCGCCATGCCGCGCACCAGATTCCACACAACAACAACACACCTGCGGCTGCGGCTAGTCACTCGCCACACATCTTCAATATGAGGCGCCGGACTGGACAAAAGCGAAACGAACTGCGCGAGCGAGAGACCGAGTGTGTCCGCGCGCGCGCGAGAGAGAGACCAAGTGTGGCTAATTGGTACAAAGTAATATATAATTATTATATAACTTAGGTTATAACATAAATTATAACATAAATTATTTAACTAATTATATAATAAAGCCACAATTGCCAAAGTAAGTGTTTTTATTCCTGGCTTTTTTGGAGTAAAACAGTGATTCCACTGTTACCACTTTATCTGTGTGTAATGTTGTAGTAGCTCAAATTGAATTGAGTTACAACACTCGAATTGCAACACTTGCTACAACCTGTTAAACCTAAGCCCATTTCCAATACTTTTTAACCTAAATTAATTTGACTTTTTTTTTTTTTTTACTAAAACTTGACTAAAACCTTTTTGTGTTTTCGTCGACTAAAACTTGACTAAAACTATCAAGTTTATAAGTGACTAAAATGTGACTAAAACTAAAAAGCATTTTCGTCCATAAGACTAAAACTAAAAGGGCTGCCAAAAACAACACTGCTGGAATCTCTGGGTTCATTTTAGTTAAAAAACCTCATGTGGGGGATTGTGTATAAGGTGGTGTGAATGTGAAATTGCTGAGAAACTTAATGCGAATAAAGTGATGTAGACAGTGGTGTAAATGGTGCTGAAATCACATTGACATATTAATATTATTTATTCAAATTTCAAATTTAGTTTGCATGTTCTGTTTGTGGCTAGAATGAGGTTGAGTTGACTAAAGTGTGTTACATTGATACTAAATAGATCCCAGGACGTTTGTAGAAAAGTATTATATGTAAAAAAAAAAGTTAACATTTACCAAATTTGACCTTTTTACCATTTGACTGCTTTGTAAAGACTGATTGGAAATCATGAGATTGATCAAATTATTTTATTTAGCATATCATTTTGTGATTTAAAAGAAATATATATATATATAAAATATAATTATATATTATTATACTCTTATATTTATATATACACAGTACACACTACAAATAAAAATGTTGGGGTCAAGAAGGTTTTAAATTTTTTTGTTGTTTTTTTGAAAGAACTCTCTTCTGTTCACCAAGACTGCATTTTATTTGATCAAAAATGCAGTAAAACTTGTGAAATATCCTTACAATTTTTAAAAAACCTTTCTATTTTAATATTTTAAAGTGTATTTTATTTCTCTGATGGCAAAGTTGAAATTTCATTATCATTGTTCCAGTCTTCAGTGTCACATGATCCTTCGGAAATCATTCTAATATGCTGATTTGGTTCTGAAGAAACAATTCTTATTAGTATCAATGTTGAAAACCATTATGCTGCTTAATATTTTGTGGAAACGGTGATATAAATTTCAACGGTTAATTTTCATAATTTAAAGTGTCCTTGCTTCATGAATTTTTTTAACAAAAAATAAATCTTATTGACCCCAAACTTTTGACCAGTGTTGTGTGTGTATATATGATGTTTATGATGTATTCTAAATTATGAGTGTCAAAAGAATAGCATAATCAAAAAATGTATTAAATTGCCACCACATGGATACTTTTGGCATTCAGAAATTAAGTTAGCATTTTTCAAGCTATAGTCTTTCGCATATAAATACGATGACTTCATTGAAGATGTATTGAACGCAATTGCCCGCACGGAAACGACCACACTGCTGTTCATTTCACAGACGAACCCCCGAGTGTCTGATCTCTAGTGCTTTGAGCGGTATCGAGCGGGTTTCTTCTGCGCCAGTGGACACGTAGAGTAACAGATATTGCAGGCTTGACTTAGGGTGTACTCACACTAGGCACGGTTGCCATGAACCGGGCCCGAGTACGATTGTCCCCCCTCCCCACTCCCCCTCTGGCCTGCACTCACATAGGGTTTCAGCATTCGTGCCGGAGCACGCTTACTTCATTATGGTGCGACGGTTTCGGGATAAACAGGAAGAGCGGCGCTCTCACTGAACACAATGGAGTCCAGCACGGTTAGCGCTCACACTGCATGCGAACCGCGCCCGAGTCCAACTGAACCGTGCTCTGGCCCACCTCTTCCAAGCGGGCCAGGGCCGGCTAATCGAGCCGCGCCCGGGCACGGTTCGGAGCACTCACACTAGTCAAACGAACCGCGCTTTGGTGGTCAAACGCACTCGGGCACGGTTCAAACTGGCTAGTGTGAGTACACCCTTAATCTCTCTGTACTGCAGAGATGTTGAGCAAACAAGCAAACACTTCATAGATGTGCTGAAATAGCCACAGCAGCAATAATTTAAAATTTTCGTCTAGTCGACAGTGCACTTTCACAACTCTGCGGCACAAGAAAAAAGAAAAAAAACATGAACAGGCATCTTACATTTGTACTTGTGTAATGATCCTCTCAATCCAGGCACCTTGCTTTCCTTCAGGCTACACTTCATAACCACTCGCAGTCACACACACCTTCCCCTCCCCTGAAGCGCAGTTTGGGGTCATCTGGGATTGTAGCGCAGAAAACAAACGCAGGGAAAAAAGGGATAAGAAATTGGCAGTCGAGTGTGAGAGAAAAAAAAGATTGTGTGAGGCTTTTGGGAATGTGTATTATTGTCATCTAGCAGTCAGAGAGCACAATGGTGGTACTTGATTGACAGGCGGTAGTGCGAGGCTGGATGGCCCTGAGTGAGAGTGGAGAAAGAGTCACGGAGAGGGCAGAGTGCTGTGCTTTTTCTTCAGTAGTGTCTCTCGCAATCTTTCTCTCTCTCTCTCTCTCTCTCTCTCTCTGTATGGCTCCTTATCCTTCATGCTCTGTTGTCCTGCACAAGTGGCTCTCAACTAGGAGTATGCTAAACTAGACGATAGGTTGTATGAATGGCTAGTTAACTGTTGTCTTAGGGTGCTTTTTACTTGGGCATGATTGCTGCGGTCTGAGTACGAGCGGGATTGTTCCCAGTAAAAATTCGATCTGTACCATTCTCCACCCACGGTTCATCTCAAATCTGACGACGCATCTATAATATGGTTTGTTGAAAATAGGAACGTGTAAAACAGACACACAGAGTTTGGCTAATGTATGTTTCTGTCGATGGATACGCATTCTGGCTTCCCCTAAACTGTGTTCAATGCGAGTGCCGTATGTTCTAATATGACCAGTCACTTCCTCATCATCACCCAGGTGTTGAGAGCGCTAGCGCAGGTGAGACCTGAACAGCACATGTTGCTATAAGTGTTTAAACAAAATTTGTATTTAAGCCTTGCCAATTTAAACATTCAAGCTCAAGAAGTTGCAAAAATGAGAACTCAACTTGCATGCTGTGAGAAGATTTGTGTGTGCACTCTTCCGAAGCATGCACAGGGAAAGCCTCGTGTCAGACAGCGTGCAAATATTGCGCTTGAATGGACAAATTCACACACAAATTATGTCAACATGCCTGTCTTGGCAAGTATCCTGACAAACATAGTAGGTTATGTCTTAAGTGAACGCAAACAGTCGAGAAAGACAACGCTTGTGATGTGTACGGTATCAGTGTACTGGATCCATGCATTGTATTAAAGTGACAGCAGCCTAATATTACTGTCTGTGTTTTCAATGTTAATCAAACAACAAAAGACAAGAAATAACTCACTGCTCTTAATTTAATAGCTTTTATAACTTCAATAATGATTAATCTTTAATTTATACTGTGAAGATTATATGCAATGTTATTTTACATTTGATTACCAGGGTTTGTACAAGGTGCTTAAAGTGCTTGAAGTACTTGAATTTGACTTTTTGAAATGTAGGTCTTGGAAAACCCTTAAACAGTCATATTTATGAAAAGCCACTTGCAAAGTGCTTGAATTATTGAAAGACATTTTGAAATTAGTGTTACTTTTTTTAGACGATAGACAATATTTCCATGCAAAATTAACGCTACAGCCTGTCTCATATAGATATAAAGACATTTTGCATGGCTCTGAGCGTGATATTGCTTATATAAATATCCAAGTATATGATACAGCTTTAATTCTTCAGGTCAATCATATATTCATGAAAAAAAAAAAATCAGTTTGAATAAGGAATTTTTCATAGAATCCTTTCAATTGTTAAAGTCGCCACAGTCATTGCATACTTTGCATGTGCTGCACTTTATTATTATATTTTTATTTATCTTTTGACCTTTTTAAGAATTTGAAAGATAATAAAGATATATCGTTTGATAAGGTCATATCTCTGATTGTAGTCTTTGCTCTATTGTATTTTAGATGAGATTGCGTAGGTGTTTGAATCGAGATTGCAATCTTTTAACGATCAATCGTGCAGCTCTACATTCAATCAAATCATGCCACAGTTCCAGTACAACTGAACTCAGACCTACAGGTAATCTTTGGTTCGGTACCCTGGTGTGCTCCTGGTCCTCATGACAGCTTCCATTTTAACAATTTGTCATGGGAACTGTACCCTGTTTCGAACTAAACTGGCAGTGTTAAAGCACCATTAAAGGGTAACTCTCGCCAAAATGCAGTCTAGGGTCTTTTTGTTAATCTACCCGAGGCAAACTTTCTTTTAAAAGCATAATTAGAATGGAAACGCCACTTAAGTTTGACCGTATTTTCGTTTTCGGTCAAATTGCCTTTTGAATGGGAGTGCTTGGGGCACTTCTATGATAGCGTCAAAATTCGCTATTTTTAAAACACTAAGAAGGCTCGACACAACATGAAACTTTGCGCGAAGTATCACCAGGGGCTCTTCACATGAACTCGAGCATTGAGAACATTGTGTACACAGAGTCTACTAAAAACAAAGATTTTGAACAAATCACTGTAGCTGTGCAAAGTGGGCAGGTACTGCTGATCAAATCAGAATTTAGAGTCAGAAATATGAGTCATAATTGACCATTGTGTAAATACAAGTGTTTGGTTGGATGAACAGCCTTTGCAGTCAGCTAAAATGGACATGACAAATGTTTTATTTATTTTTTAAATGTTGTATATTTTGCTGTCCTAGCTGTGCCCCATTATATGATTAGTTGCATTTTGTTTGCATTTTATTTGCATTTAAAATTTGCATGCTTCAGAACCAACCTGCACTTTTTTTGGCTCACAACCCACTAGTCCAATATCCTGCTTTCTTGCTATCTGTCTCAACTATGTGTGGTGGTATGTTGTTTGAATTGTGGGTCACAGTGGAGAAGATTGAAAAATGCAGTGGCCTTTGGAAGTCCAGCTGCAATCTCTCCCCTTTCTGCTCCACCGAGTCAAGAATATTCACTGTCTTTGTAACTCCTGGAACACGACTAAGCATTAAGAGAGACTGAGTTAACACTGCAGGGGCACCTCCTGTTCTAGAGCAGTCTCGCACCGTTCCCAGAGGGAGAGGGATGAGATGAGATGAAGGCAAAAGTGTGAAAGATGAAGGAATGGAGGGAAAGATCCTGACAGGGCAGTTCAGCAGCTTTGTGCCTTTGGGGCTGGTGCCTGTGGCCATATGTGACAGCTCATGTGTGAACATGAACCTCCACACACAAAACCAGTGCACTAATATATAACAAACTACGTTCAGTTTGCTGTAGTGGATGTCCCTCTGTCTGCTGTCAGACTGGATTGAGATTAACTTTGTCTTTGAAACCAAGGTACCAGAGGTTCATACTGTCTCAATACTAAATCGATACCTTAGCCCTGAGGTTTCCAAACTGCCCCATAAGGGGGCACAAAGGGTTAGTAGGATGTCTGTGTTATTTATTTAATTGGCTTTTTAATTTGTGTAATATCTCATGTTTAGGCTTGCTGCAATAATCTGTTACCGGTGTTTTGATGTTTTATAAAAAAAATAAAAATAAAAGCGAGGAGCTGACTGTCAAGACGATGGCGGAAGATTTGGTTTCAAAGCAAAATGTAAATGCACCTATTTGGCAATATTTTGGATTTAAACCCAAATTTTGTGTTTTTCTAGTTGTTGTGTTTTTCAATAATGATAATACATATTTGCAGGTTTAGCTTGTGTCTGGAAAATGTGTTTGAAAACAGAAACCGGGCCAGATTTGATGATATGGACACACCTGTGGGTGTTTTTTTTTTTCATTCAAATAAATGTAATCTTACCGCATTACTTTATCTCTGTGTCTGATTCAAAGCGGGCAGAATGTTTAATCTAACGAGGCGTGATTGACGAAAATAACTGTCAATTTTACCCTTCCGATTAAATATTGCACTGCAAACATCAATAACAGCTTTAAGTTTTCAATGCTGGCAAATTACCATGGTATTGCGTTTTGCATCGGGCGGTTCTTTGCCTCCACGTCGTGCATTAAAATCGTTTAATGCACAGGTGTATGTAGGTATGTAGGTAGGTAGGTATGTAGGTAGGTATGTAGGTAGGTATGTAGGTAGGTATGTAGGTAGGTATGTAGGTAGGTAGGTATGTAGGTATGTAGGTAGGTATGTAGGTAGGTATGTACTGTAGGTAGGTATGTAGGTAGGTAGGTATGTAGGTAGGTATGTACTGTAGGTAGGTATGTAGGTAGGTAGGTATGTAGGTAGGTATGTACTGTAGGTAGGTATGTAGGTAGGTATGTACTGTAGGTAGGTATGTAGGTAGGTATGTACTGTAGGTAGGTATGTAGGTAGGTAGGTATGTAGGTATGTAGGTAGGTAGGTATGTAGGTAGGTAGGTATGTAGGTATGTGCATTAAACAATTTTAATGATTTTAATCATTTATAGCTAGCGGCTCAGAAATGTATGAGGGGTTGCACAAGCCAAAATCCATTCTTCAACTGTCACACACATACATTCTCCTTTCACATATATATATTTCTATACGCACACACACATACATTCTCCTTTCACATACATACATTTCTACTGTTACACTCATACATTCTCCTTTAACATGCATACATTTCTACTCTCACATTCATTCTCCTTTCACATACACATATTTCTACTGTTACACTCATACATTCTCCTTTCACATTCATTCTCCTTTCACATACATACATTTCTACTGTCACGCTCATACATTCTCCTTTCAGTACAGTTTTTACTTTTTGGAGTATGTAGCAATGGACATGAAATCAGACAATTTTTTAATAATGTGCTGGAATGTATTGACCATGTAAAGAGAAACAGATTATTTTGTGCATGATAGGCTGCATTGAGAACTCTGTGATCACATTCAAACCCTATGTGGATTTCTGTCAGTCTCAAGATTTGTTGAGGATTCAAGAAAAAGAGCAGCAGTAAATACATTGGAGTCCTTATATGGATGTCTAAATGTCGTGCGGACTGCTCATGAATCCAGACAAAGAATCAGGTCTGAGAACAGTTATGTCCTATTGCACACACAGAAGAGGCTGTTTTTCTGGTGGCACATATCATTTTTATTTCTGTCACACACTGTACAATCTGCAAATTCAACAAAGACAACAATAAATTTGTTTTTGTTTCACAGTGTTGAAATAGCTGGCAGTGCGACTTCATGTCAAAAAGTGAAGCACTCTTTCAATAAACTCACACTACACATTTATCTGATACTGTGGTCACAGAAAATGAAACGGCGTATTCCACCAAATAAAACAATACTGACATTAACATTTTAGTAATCAGATAAAGCTCAATTAACACACACCAACTCTATACAAGCACTTTACGTAGCTATTTAACTTTATAACTGTAAACTCTCTTTACAAAATCATTGAGTGCACTGAAAATGTATCTCTTTTAAACATTGTCAAGTGACGTCGCGATCTCCCGCACGACATCCGACAGTGCGGCCGCGGATATCCGCCTAAGTAGCTAGTCGGATGAGAAAGTTCTCTCGCTGCTGTTCCTGAATTGACCGTAATCATAGTAATAGGCACACACCCATTTTTTTGGCGGCTGCCTTGACCGTGTATTTTCAAACCGCGGCTGGCTTGACTGCAGTCCGGTGACCTCGATCGCCCCAGACCCCCCTTCCGTTTTCATTATACGCCTTCTGTTTCCACTATACTCTCTCTCACACATATACATTATTCTCTTATTCTTTTTCAGACATCTTACATACATTTATTATTTATAATATTAAATACTTTTAAAACATTTGCATAAGAGTAAAATGTATATATGTGAAAGGAGAATGTATGTGTGTGAGAGTAGAAATGTATGTATGTGAAAGGAGAATGTATAAGTTTAAGAGTAGAAATGTATGTATTTCAAAGGAGAATGTGTGTGTGAGAGTAGAAGAATGAATTTTGGCTTGTTTGGCTCTTAGAAATGACACACTGCACCTTTAAGAGTAAGACAAGTCTGGCTCCTCCGGTTTTTCTCTGTTGAGTGCAAACATCATTCCACAGCTAGCTATCTATCAAACCTTAATTTGGTCATCCCTGAATGGCTGAATGAGATGCCATGCACGTCTCTTAAAGCGCTCCTGCGGGGAACAGGGGTGCCTGCCTTGTGGCATCTGATACATATTTTCCCCCTCGACAACCTTCATTTGTCTGTCGTTGTGAGTTAATCTCCATACATATTTCCTTTGCCATCAGAGGTGCTTGCTGGCTTATGTTAAAATCAGCCAAGCCGAGGACCTTACAATGATATTCATAGCCTCTCCTGAACCTCCACAACTGTGTGTGTGTTTGTGTCGCTTTTGTCATGCCCCCCAGCATGACCTCTCCTGATCCATAGTCTGTGAGTCACATGTTGAGATCGCCAGAGCACTGTGTGTTTTAGGGAGTGTGAAAAAGGAAAAACCAGAGAGAGAAACCAGCACTGACCCCAGGTCAATGTAGACTGATTAAAATGGCAGTCTGGCTTCATGTGTGAAACAACGAAGGGATTTATAGCGAGTCTGACACTTAAAACAGCCTTCAGACAACATCCTGTCGGCACAAGAGAAAGGTGAACGTCTTTCGTTATGTATGATGGTTTGTTTAGCTGCATAAAAACATTCAGAGATGTTTGTGTGTTTGCCAGGCTGAGATGATGTAGAACCAAGTAAATTCAGTTGGCTGTAGCTATTGCTCCATCTGTCTGCTGTAGGGTTGGATTGATACCAATACTTTGGCCTTGGTATGATACCAGCCTTTGGTACCAACCTCAGTATCGATGGCAACCAATAAACAGCCTTGGCCGACTGATTAAATGATTTTAATAGAAGTGTTCATTTAGTGTTCATTTGCTATTAATCTCAGTGTTTGTAGCATCCACTTCCTTTTTTAAAAGAGAGAATCAGCAAATCGTCCTATTGTAAAATATATTTATTTGGTTAAAATGCCTACCTGGTTTTGATTTACTTCTGTTCAGAAGTTTGGGGTCATTTAAGATTTTTTGTGTGAATAAATGAAATTGATCTGAAGTGACATTAAAGACCTTTACATTGTTACAAAATATTTATATTTCAAATAAATGCTTTTTTTTTTTTTTTTTTTTTTTTTTTTTTTATTAATCAAAGAACCTCAAAATGTATCCGTTTTCACAAAAACATTATGCATCATAAAAAAAAAAAACTGTTATGATAAACAAATTCTCTTGAGCACCAAATAGGCATATTAGAACGATTTCTGAATAAGGATCATGTATGTGATACTGAAGACTGGAAGGCTGAAAATTCAGCTTTGCCATCACATGAATAAATTACATTTTAAAATATATTCAAACATAAAACAGTTATTTTAATTTGTAATAATTTGTAATTTTTTACAATATTATTTTTGTTTTACTGAATATATTTGATCAAATAAATGCAGCCTTGATGAGCTTAAGAGAGTTCTTTAAAAAAAAAATCTCCCTCAGCAAATGAAAACTGCCTGCTCTCCACAGCCATTACTGGAAGTCTTTATTTTATTAGTGGTGTTTGCTAAGACACGCATCACTGTTGTTCATACTTCAGGGTTTGGTATTTAAACAAACAGCTAACTCAAGGTATTAAACCGCACGTAATAATAATAATAATAATTCCTTACATTTATATAGCGCTTTTTCTGAGACCTCAAAGCGCTTTACATGAAAGGGGGAATCTCCTCAACCACCACCAATGTGCAGCATCCACCTGGATGATGCGACGGCAGCCATACTGCGTCAGAATGCCCACCACACACCAGCTTACTGATGGAGAGGAGACAGTGATGAAGCCAATCAGTATATGGGGATGATATATATACGTAACACGCTCTGCACTGTTTGTGCTACAGAATGAGTAAAACCTTACATCGTGGGGCATGTTTCAGGTATTGTTGTGATATTGTTTTCTAAGTGATCAGACTCGGATGATAAAATCCCATATACTAGAGCCAAATCTAAGGACCAAAATATTGTCGAGACTCCGGTGGTCTCTTTTGGCCTAGTATGGCCTACAGTTTTGGTTGTCCTGCAACACTAATCTAGTCATTCTAATCTATATGAAAGCGAAGTAGCATTTTAAGCTGTAATTCTTCTGTTTTCTTAGACATAATGGTCCCTTATATGGACTGAAATGTACAGCAGATGGTCTATAACATTCTCTGGAATAGTGCTACAATAGGATCAGTTTTTGATGGAGGCTTGTTATTATGATATGCTGCTCATAAATGAATGGATGTGATTCTGTCTGGACAGTTAATTCCAGAGGGGTCATGCCTGTTCACAAGATCATGTCTACTGTCTGTCATTACTGTTGGAAAGGTACGAATCAAAAAGTAACTCAGCTGTTACTTAAATAACCTTCACCATCACAGTCACATAAAACTCAGGAAGGGAATTTACAAATTACACAATATTGTTCTTAAAGGTGCTCTACTTAAAGAGATAGATCACCCAAAAATGAAATTTACCCCATGATTTATTCACCATCACGCCATCCTAGGTGTATATGACATTCTTCTTTCAGACGAATACTATCGGAGTTATATTAAAAAATGTCCTGGCTCTTCCAAGCTTTATAATGGCAGTGAATGGCCATTTCTGTTTTTGAAGTCTATAAAAGTACATCCATCCATGATAAAAGTGCTCCACACAGCTCTGCGGGGGTTAATAAAGGCCTTCTGAAGTGAAGCGATGTGTTAGTGTAAGGAAAATCTCCATATTTAAAACTTTATCAACTAAAATAACTAGCTTCCAGCTGACGGCCTACTCAAGTCGACTTATACAAAAAAGTAACCCATACTCCTTTTAATACAGTAGTCAAGTAATACCATTTTTTATATATTTGTTTATATAACACATTTTTTTATTGTTGATGTAATTTGTATATTGCTTGGTTAATGAATTTTGATTTATCCATCCATCTATCTAACTTTCATTCATCCATCCATCCAAACGAAGACGTTTCCTTCCTGTCGATCATTTTGGATGTTCCATATTTGCCGAGTTAGAAATTGAGATGATGGTAGCTGAAGCGGATCATTTAAGTTAAGTACCATATTGAGCTTTATAAGCAGTTGTTAGGTTGTCATGTGAAAACACTATTTTGCTATCATTGTATTTCACAGAGATGACTTGCTGCTTCTCTCCATCTGTATTACAGTGCTCTCAACAGTGTGATGGTATTTTTGTAGGGTGGGTTTGTGAACGAGAGGTTGTCTCTAATTCAGTAGTTGGTGAAAAGTTCCAGAATGGCTAATATTGTTTATAGCACTTTTAACAACCAAAATCTCAGCTCCTTATCTTTTTGTATTTTATTGTATTTTAGGGAAGAATAAACATTAATAAAATGACTCTTTTATTTGATTGAATTCTCCTCCTGCAGCAGTTTCCAGAATTTTCGAGATCCTGGAGGGCCTGAACACAACAGCAGCTAGTTGGCTTGTGCTTTGAGTTTATTGGATTGCGATTTGTTTTTCCAGTGACCCCAGTAGACTGTTTCCGGAGGGCAGCGACTGCCCGAGTATCTCGTCCTGCCCGGCCGTCTCTCATTAAAAATCAGTGAGATGCTCATTAGGGCTTAAGTGGAATTAGTATGAAAAGCTCTCTCCCTGCGCTAATGAAGGCAACCGCGCCACAATTGTTTTCATTTGCCATGACTCTCCCTGAATGCAATCAGAAACCTTGACCGAACCCCCTGCTAGCTCTCTCTCTCTTTCGAGCGCGTTTTATCCCATGTACTTTTCAAGGCCAGTAGGCAAGGTAACTGCACAAATTATCTCTGCATTTACACACCTGTCTTTTTTCGTCATGTCCAGAATTTGTAAACGTTTCATAGATATAATAAAACATCCACTGTTGCTATGCTCAACATAATTTCCCCTTTCTCTCATTGGCGCGCTAGGCTATGCTAGCATCTGCTTTCTCTCCAGGGTTAGTGCCCACACAACACCAAACACCGTGTGTGATTCCACATGTGGTGCCGCAACATGTTCCTGTATATGTTTTTTTGGCTCTGTGTTGCTCATCGAGTTGAAAAGTGTCTCACTTCCTTCAAACACCTGTCTTGCTTTCTCGCTCACTCATCCTCCGTTCTTTTCCCTTTGGAAATGAAGCTTACGTTTCAGTCTTTTTTTCCCATTTGAGCAATGAATAAATTATGAAAGAAGAAACACACAGCGTTTGCCGATCTGAAAATGCTGCTGTTATTGTTTGGTACACATGCATGTGTAGTGTTCTTTGTTTGTGTGTAGGATTCTGGGATTTGTGTCTGTTATTGTATGAAATAGGAAGCCATCTGTTCACCTGAGAATCATGCTGTGCATGTGTGAGACATTGGAGTAAGTGTGTGTATATGTGGAAAGCTCCACATATTAATCACACTCGTGTTTGTCCTCTTTGAGTGTGTGCATGCATTTCTTGCTCAGATCTTTCCATCCCCCTGCTGTTCTTGTGACAATCTGCTGTCAGGGGACTATGAGCAGTTGGAGAGGATGGATTTCCATATTACTCGACCATACATTGATTTACTCAACCTCGTGTAGAATACGGCACATCCAGATGTGCAGTCGACTGCTGGGGAGAGAGAGACCCTTCCCAGCCTAAAGATGGATTAAGTTTTCAGAGCCCCTGCTCCATAATACACAATGGTTTTCAAAATTTTGACCCTGTTGTCCAGCACAATATTCAAAGACAACCCACCCCCATATAGGCTAAGATATTTCCAGCATATCTGCAAACATTTTGTCAAAGCTGCTTGTTTTTTTTTTTCATTAACAGAAACAGAGTTCATTCCAGTTCATTCCAGAAATTTAATTGAAATACTTTTAAGTCAGCTCCATTGACAGTTTGCGGAGGCTCCATTGTTGAGAACCACTTCTCTAATCTGAGCTGAGTGAGATTTGTTGTTTCAAGCTGACTGTCAGGAAGTCCCACGCTTCAATCGAAAAAGCCAATCGCTTTAAATCTTGTCGTTGTCGTTTCTCTTTTGCGACTGTTCCTAAAGAGTGCTCAGATAGATTTTGATCATGCAAAAATTATTTCAACCCTACAATGAAGGGCAGCTGGATATCCAGGCCCTCTGTTTTGAAAAAAATAATAAATTATGAATGAGAAATTCAGAATGCTAAAATGTACCACCTAGCCTAGTTTCCCCAAAACATTTTTGATTTAAAGTTTTTTTTTAATCGTTTAAACTATTTAAAGTATTTAATGATGTAGCGAAATTGAAATTCTTTGGGCAGGCTAGTATTTGTGTGCAGTCTGTTTACAAACAGGAAACATTTGGCAGAAATTAAGCAAGTGACTAAGAGGAGTATTTTAGTATAAAGATTTTATAAATTTTTGTTTACTGACTTTCAAAAGTTGGGGTTAGATTAAAAAAAAAAAGTTTTTTGAAAGAAGCCTCTTATGCTCACCAAGGCTGCATATATTCATTCAAAAAAACTGTAAAAACTGTAATTTTATGCATTTATATTATATGAAATATATATTTTTTTAATATTTTTTTTGGGTGGGCAACACCAAGCCAACAAAGAATACACAGCACACATCACCTCCTGCCAGGAGACTGTTATCGAGGTGCCAAAGGGGATACAAGTGGCATATTTGTACGTGTCATAGATGCGTTAAGATTGCAGGTGAACAGGTGAGATCCCATAGATCAATAAGTTCAGGGTCTTTTACATGCTAATAGAGCAGGACCTGCTGTTAGCATAATGCATGCGTTTAATTGAATAGTTGCTTTTGTGTAAGAGCTATGACCCTGATCACTGCATTTAATGAAGACACACACGTGCATCTCACTAGTACAAGGCTGCATGAGTGTTTCATATTTATGTGTAGTGCCAGCAGGTGCTATTTTTCCTTTGTAGTCTTTGTGAGGTAAAATGCATAATTAATGCAGATGAGATATTTAAAGCTCTAGGCCGGGCACTAACCAGTGTGATGCATATCTCCTTTCTCTCTTGCTCTCTTTCTTCATGTACACTACCATTAAAAAGTTTGGGGTCGTGAGAATTTTAATGGCTTATAACAGGAAAATTGGGAAATTGTATTACAATTTAAAACAACTCTTTTCTCTTTGAATACATTTTAAAATGTAATTTATTCCTGTGATGCAAAGCAGAATTTTTAGCAGCCATTACTCCAGTCTTCAGTATCACATGATCCTTCAGAAATCATTCTAATATGCTGATTTTGTGCATTTCTTATTATCATCAATGTTGAAAACTGTTCTTCTCAGTTCTTGCGCATGTGTCGTGGCGCTCTCGTGAACTCACATCAGAGGCCCACACGGAAGAAAATGAATAGTTGAATCATTATTTTAGGGTTTTTTTGCGCACAAAAAGTTTTCTCGTCGCTTGATAAACTTAAGGTTGAGCCACTGTAGTCACTTGGACTATTTTAACGATGTCTTTACTAACCTTTCTGAGCTGGCAGATATCAATTACCAAGCAGCCTATGAAGGAGTGAGACAGTCCTCAGATTTCATCAAAATATCTTAATTTGTGTTCTGAAGATAAACGAAAGTCTTACGGGGTTGGAACAACATGAGGGTTTGAGTTTATTGGATTGCTAATTACTGGATTGATAATTACTGACAGAATTTTCATTTTTGGGTGAACTAACCCTTTAATGCGATGCATTTACTGCCTCAGATGTGACCATTCTAATGACTGACAAAACAAATCTCTGACATTCGCTGGTGAAAAACCTCGTAAACACCTTTCGAGCTTGATTTTGGAAAAAATTTAACAATATAACGACACACACAAGTGTCTGACCATACATAGTCACAATACTAACTTTGACAACATGGTGCCATTTAAAAAATATGCCTGCCTTTTATTTTTTTAACTTTAACATTAACACTTACCTGCTTTTTTCACTGGTTTTTCACCATGGTAACATATCATTGGATGAATTCCTGCGATCCAACATCAAATGCCAGCACACTGCCTTGCTACTTACATAGGACGACTTGACAGCCGAGCGTGGGCATTTCACTCAGATTGGATGTCAACATCACATTTGCATAGGCCGTACTATTTGAATTCAAGATTGGTTGACTGGCAAATTTAAATCTTAAACAGAACGATAAAATAATGTTATTAACCGGTTAATGCTAATTTCAAATAAGTGTTTCTGTTCAGATAGTTTGATTTCGTTTTTGTTTGTTTCTGTTAATTTTATTCGTTTCCATATATATATTTTTTTCGTTCTGCTCATCATGAAATGCTGAAAAACATAAACTGAGATACCACTGTTCTGACAGAATCCTGCAAAATTGAATGGAGTTCTTTTAGGAATGTACATTTTCCATGTTGAGAGAAACTGAGATAGACTGTCACTTCTAAACTCCCATGTATCTTAAATCTTAAAGTTTATTTATTTTTTTATTTTTTTTGCAGAAACAAAATATAGAAACCAGCCAAATTAGTCTGAAATGTAAGTTACTTGATCGTAATTACTTGTTTATTGAACTGTTCCATAAAAGCAATATCACACTTGGAGTCGTGCTGTTGTAATGACTCCCTACGGCCGAATCCCAGCCGAACAGAGAACTAGAGTAAATTTAAATGTATTCTTCATGAGTTGGTCTCGCCTCAGTGTTACCTCATCAAAACGTTGAGTCATTCTGTCTAAAACCGCCTCGGCACAACCTCACTTGTCTCTCTCCTCTCTCTTCATTTCCCACTCATAGTCTGTGTTGGAACTGTAGATGCTGATTCACTCTCCAGCCTGAGGACACCAAATAATAAGAACGTCGGTCACATGATAATGGCCGTTCCTCCCTACTCTTCCTGCCTAATCTAGGCTAACAATGACCTTGGGCCTGTGCTTATACCACACACACAGGGAGATGGGTTTCTGGTTTGGGGATACAGAAAAGATTGAGAATGGAGAGGTGATGAGGGAGATGGAGAGAGAAATGAGGTTTGGGAAAGATGGAGATAGAGAGAGAGAGGAAGACAGAACAAAAGGAAAGGAAATGAGAAAGGGAGAGAGAGAAGTGTCGAGGGAGATGAGAGAGAGGTGGTGTTGAAAGGAAGGGGGAGACGGAGGAGAGGAAGAGGAGATAAAAGACGAAAAAGGTGTGCTGGTGCAGGGCGGGAGACTGGCGGTTGGTGTGAGACTGAGCGTGTGTGTGTGTGTGTGTGTGTGTGTGTGTGTGTGTGAGAGCGAGAGATTCTCACTGGGCTGCTCATGCAGGGAATGGGATTTCAGGATTCACTGTCCACTCTGCCTAAAGGCCTGTGTGTGTGTGTGACAGAGGAAGTGTTCTTGTGTGTTTCTGGTGTATGTGCAGTATAAAATAGCTACAAAAGATACTATGGGTCTGTGACTTCACCAGTGGTTGTATCAAAGATGGGCGCTGAGGGATTTGTGCCTCCCAGACCACATGCACACAGCCTTTGAAAGTCAACATGAAATCTAAACAGACTCCATTTACAAAATCAGTTGTGCATATTAAATCAATGACTTGTCATTTCAGCTGACGTCACCAGCTAGCAGCCCAAACAGCTCTGGGTTTGCTTTTATTGTTTGTCAAGCTGCATAATTTTGGCAAAAATATTGTCATTGTTATTATTACTAAATAAAATTATGAATTAAAATAAGAAATATTACTATTGTGATATTTCACTGTAATAATGTGGGTATTTATGAAAAATTTAATTAAATAATAATAATCATTTTTATTTTAGTATTTAGTATTTTATTTTGGTATTAGTATTTTCTTTTTTTTTTATTTCTTAATTTTCAAATGTTAAACCATCAAACTTTTATTTTGCTGGAAAACCACAGGGAAGCTTCTTTGGTGTTTATAAACAACCGGTTTATAAGTGTTTCGCATTAAAAGTTAAAGAAGATGGTTGGTGCATGTTGCGTTCCCAAATACATGTTTACGCGACCCAAACTCAAAGCAGATGAGAAATTAGACACTGAAAACCCCTGATCGTGAGCTGCAAGTGTGGAAATGATGACACTGCTATGCTTTCATTTTGATACAGATATTTAATTTATTCGATTAAATCAGCCTTTGCGATTTTATAATTGCACAAAGCCATGTCGTGATTTCAGTTGTATTTCGATTAATTGTGCAGCCCTAATATGAAATATGTCCAATTTTGGAAGTAGAAATAGGTTGCATGTTGTAAAATTCATGTTGACTTTAGACTTGGAGTTCTCTGACTCATAATAAATGTTCAGTTGTAAGGACACACACACACACACACACACACACACACACACACACACACACACACAGCTTCTGTTCCTCCAGGCCCTCCTCCACACCTGTGCTGTGCCCACTGCTTGCCCGTCTGTCGTCTGTTATTTATAGAGCACGACTGACCTCAGATCAGACTGACTAAGCTCAGATTGAGTTTTTTTCTCCCAGAATGAACCTCCATTAGTCTGGAGTCTCTCTCATCACTTCTCATTCAGTGTCTCTCTATTTCTTGTTCAATGAAATAAAAAATAAATAAATATATATATATATATATATATATATATATATATATATATATATATATATATATAATCACTATCTTTTAGTTGTGCAGGAAAATTATCGCAACATCCCCCAAACAAGATAAATATCCGGAAGTAAGAATACCATTCATTTTCTCCATAGGGAAACAGATTTTTAATGATAACTTGCATTAAAGACAGACCTACTGTGATTTCTGAGGTTGATAATCGATAGTAAATGCTTATGTTGAAGCCATCAGCCTGCATTATTTCAGCTTAATTTTTTATTATTATTGTGTATAACAAATCTTGGTGGCAAAAAAACCGGCATTACCCATGATTGTGTCAAAGAAGTCTCCACCAATCAGAAACGAAACAAGCAAATTGCAAAACTACTTAAATATGTAGAATCTCAAACTACTTAAATGTTACAAATATTTCGATAACACTTTACAATAAGGTTCCACTTGTTAACATTAGTTATCTATATTAATGAACATAATTAACATAACTTTCAAAGTATTTATTAATTTCAGTTAATGTTGTTAATTCCAACATTTACTAATACATATTTAAAATCAAAAGATGTATATTAATATTAAATGGACCTGAGCTAACCACTAACAATGATCAATTGTACTTCTAACGAATGTTAAAAAAGATGAATAAATACTCTAACAAATGCATTGCTCTTGCTCATTGTCAATTAATGATAGTAAATACATTATCTTACCAATATTATATTGTGTGTATATGTGCGTGTGTGTGTTTATTTATATATCTATATCACACACACACACAATATAATATTGGTAAGATAATGTATTTACTATCATTAATTAACAATGAGCAATGCATTTATATATATATATATATATATATATATATATATATATATATATATAATGCGATGCATGGTGGAATAATGTCTTGGACAGCCAATTGAGGGAGGAGAAAGTGAGAGAAAGTCTTTATTTTAAATATATAAAGGAAGATAGGAATGGCATCAGAAAATAAACAGATTAGAAAAAAAGATTTACTGAGGCACTGGAGATGGCGAGGTGAATTTTATATTGAGTGAAATGAACAGAGATGGAGGAGAGAGTCGCCCTGCTGGAGGTGGAAAATGCAGTGATTTGCTGTGGTGCTGTAAGTTGGCACACTCAGGCCTGGCAGAATGAGTGCTGCTTTTGTTAAGATGTTTTTTCTCGGGTGTCAAAGCACAAAGGACGCACACACATATACGCTATACATGCATTAATGTACCATAACACCTTTAATAAGACCTTCACAAGACCCTCTTTGTGCTTTTAAGTGTATATGCAATGACATTTGCGATGCATTTAAATGTATTTTTAGTGGCACATACAAAATGTTCCTGATACCAGGTGCTGTTGAAGGTAATTGGCTTTTAAGTCTGTGATAAGCATTTTGGTTTGCTGACATGTCTTTGTAGAGTGAGATTATTGAGGGATTTTAGTAGCAGAAGTGTAGCGGAGCAGCTAACATTGCTTACAGCACCTTTAGTGTCTAGAATATGGAACGTCAAAGTGAATTAGAATATTCAACGGAAAACAAAACAAAATGATCCAATGGTATTTGGGTGGTGCCGCGATTGGCAAGCGATTTAATCAGTGTCCGACTGAACACTGTGTAACACCGACTATCACAGCAATATATTTAAAAATAAATAAATAATTAAACATATATATATATATATATATATATATAAATATATATATATTTTATTGATTACTGTAGTACAGTGGTTCCCAATTCTGCCCCTGCAGTACCCCCAGCACTGCACATTTTAGGGCACTTTTACACAACAGCGATGTACTACAAACGGAAAAGTTTTCCCTTCGTGTTTTTGTTGTTGTTGCGTATACAGGCGACAGCGTTGTTAAAACAATCCCCGCTCACACAGATTCACACAGAAAATGGTTAAAAATGCGGTGTTATGCATGCCAGGCCAGTAGTTGATGTCACTTTGTAAAGAAACACTATGGTCACAGTTTTCACAAATTCGCATTTTTGTAGTTTATACGGAGACAATAATGGTATCTTTTTCAAAAACACATTGAAACCACTTTTCAAAAGTTTGCGGTTTCAGGCCCCCAAATTGCCATTGTCGTGTAAATAACGGCTAAAATTCATACGTTTTCAATTTTTTGTTGAAAACGGGGTTGTGTAAACAGCCCCTAAGATTTCCCTAATCAAACACACCTGATTTAACTCATCAGCTCATTAGTAAAGAACTCCAAAACCTCAAATGAGTGTGTCAAATTAGAGAGACTTCAAAAATGTGCAATTGGGAGTACTCCAGGACCAGGGTTGGGAACCACTGCTGTAGTGCTTTTATATCCCTGGTGTGTGTGTTACCTGTGAGGCTGCGGCAAGTGTGTGACTTGGAAAGGAGTGTACGTATTAGTCAACAAGCTATGTGTGAGCCAGTAAATGCATAGATCACAGCTTGTCAGCCTGCGCGGTGCGCTGCATATTGCAGGAGCATAAATCAGAGGAAGACATGATGACACAGAACTCAAGATAACACCCATACCACAGCTGAGATATGAGGCTATGAAAGGCCTGTCTTCATTTTCTTGATTCGTTTTAAACCATGTAGGCTGTTTTTGTTTAAGCCTTGTACTGAATTTGAAAAACACATTAGTCTTATATTAAATATATAGTTTCTGTAAACAGAACTCGTTTTGTTCACCCACTCTGAGAATTTCTAAGTCTTCCGTAGTCTATTTGCAGCTTATTCTGTCCAAGAGCTCCCCATTTATAGAGACTGTCGGACCAAAATCTAAAGCTAAATCTAATTTGATTTTTACTTTCCAAAATCCGATTTTTGAGCATTTTCGATTGAAATCCGATCAGATTTACCATGTGTGAATGGAATTTCTGGAAATCCATTACAGTCTGACTGCTCTGATCGGATTTCGTGTGGTTTGTCACTTTCTCACACCACGTAAAACGTAAACATCAGGTGTTGTTATAGGAAACATGCTGAAAGTCGCTGCAGAAACAAGGTTGTGTTGTTGCAAAGCGCCGGACCAGCAGAAAATGACAATATAACGGAGACATGTTTTGAAAACGGCGGAGACGACAGAGTGGAATAAAGCCACGCAAACCAGCCACCTACAGTTTTGCCACTACCTCAGAAGACATAGCAGTTCAGCGTGGCGGCTATACATTGTCATCTTGTAAATAAGACAACATCTGTATTACATACTCCTCCATGTTGTGGTGGTTGTTTTTGTTGTTGTTGTTGGGGTTGGGGTTTTTGGCTACCAACTCAATGTCATAGCCATAGAAACAAATACAGATATTCTGGAAAATGAAAGAGCTCGATGGACACACAAATCATATCTGAACAGTTGCGATACACAATGTGCACACTCAATAATTTTAGATCAGATTTCAATCGGATACACAAATAATCGGATTTATAGCTTTAGGGGCGGTTTTATCTGAACTATCGCCTCTAGCACAATACAAGATTTTGCACAGTTTCATATTGGTAACAATTACTATAAAAATAGTATTTTGTTAGAAAGTTTAAGTGTGAGGAAATTGATAGCTTAGTTTAATAGGTTTCTTGTGTGTCTCTGTGTCTCAAAATTGACATTTTGTTCTTAAAAGGATAGTTCACCCAATAAAAATTGAGAAATGTAAATTCTTAATATCATTTATATACCTTTATATCGTTCCAAACTTGTATGATTTTTTTTTTTCTCCATAGAATGAAATTCAGTGGGGTCCAATGTTGTTTTGTCTTTTTACAAGATGTAAAATAAGTAAAATCACTGTAAGAGCTGAATAAACACAGTATAAGAAGTGTGCATTAAAGTCTTATCCTTAAACTCTCTCTCTCTCCCTTTCATTATCATCAGCATGCACAGCGAATTACACAAAACACTTGTTACAACTAACAGTAAACAAATATATACACACCTTTTCAGGGGGTGCTTAATAAACTGGTCAACTTTATATCCGTAAAACGACTCGATGAGCTGTCATAAAGTGTGCGCTCTCACTTTCATTTCTGCCGTGATCAGTAACGTTAGGCCAGTCGCTCCGGAGACTGTAAGCTGGATCACGAACCGTTGGTACAGATCCATCCTCGAGTAACAACGAGAGTAAATGAAGATAGCTATGTTCATTCTTACATCCAACAACAAAACACCTCAATCACTTTAGAAGACATTCTTGTCTACAGCTGCTCCGGCATCGAAACAATGGCGGACTGTGTACAGCTCACTCAGGGCGGGTCTATGCTAAACTACAGTGTCAGTCAACAGTTGTGGGAGGGACTTGTGCAAAAGTACGTCACATTGCCCCGAATCTGATAATGGCTTGTTCTGAGACAGTGCTTATGATTTATGGGGATTTAAAAAAAAAAGCACTGGGTGCATTTTTATCATTATAGGGTGGTTGTGTTCACACACTGCCAACACATATTTATGTTCAAACGCCATGTAAAAGTGAATTTTGCATAATAGGTGCCCTTTAACTATCACACTGGCATTCTCTTTCCCCCAGCACCACCTTTATCTCTGCCTCCGCCTTTCAACAACACATCTGCCTCCAGCCCCCACCGCTGGCAACCTTAATGCGACAGGAGCCACGTGTACGAGAGTGAGAGAGTGAAGGGCGCCCTAAATGAGCAGCGTCCTCTGACAAACAACACTCTTCACCTTAACTAGACATCTCCCTCCCCCACCATCCGCTCAGTCACCCTGCAGGGACCCAGTTTAGTTTCACACCACGCGCAATCGCATGCACACACACACACACACACACACACACACACCTGCAAACAGACGATCGATAGCATTGCCGCAGGGAGTCTGATCAATATTGCCTGAATTTGGAGCAGCGGGAGAGCGGTGAATTAGCCGAGATGTTTCCCGCCGAATATCGGCATCAAGGAAGCCCACGCGGCTTACGCGGTCTAAAATGTGTTTTTGTATGATACATTTGTGTTGCATTCATTTGCATCTTTACACATGCGAGAGCTCTCAGAAAATCCACTACTGTCCACTTAAACAGTCACCACATTCATTAAAGGTGTCAGATGCAGAACCGAAGCACAAAGATGTCATAAAAGAACATTTTGTCCTGGTGGGTTTGATGCCTCGTTTCTAAACCTTCCACTGGAGGCGGAATATTAGCGAAGTTTGAGAGTAACGAAACCACGAAGGCACTAGGTGGGAATCATAATTAGATCTGCGGCAGCTTTTAGGCGTTCGGCTGTGGAAATGAGGGCTAGGATTTCTCAAGCCCTATGGAGTTCTTCATGATAAAGATAAGCATTTATGAAAAGTCTTAATTAAAAGTTTATTGCCGGCGGACGGTCGGGTGATGGTGGCTGTTGCCTTTATGCATCTGTTTGTGTGAGGCTGCAAGAGAAAGATAAGATCTCACAAACCTGACTTGGATGTTGCACGGCCATATTTGAATACATCTGAACACAAACATAAAAGCATGTTGCTGTAGGTACGATTCTTGATTTTGTCGAGTGTCATGAACCGAGACCTGTGAAAACGGCAAATCCAATTACTTTATGCAAAGTGAGATTAGTTGTTTTTTTATTAAGAACAAAATAAAACTCGCATTCAAATCTATTAACGGCGCCTTATGCGCTAAAAGCAGATTGCTTTGATGTGGCAAGAGCAAATGAGTTTTGGAGAGCCAATCAGAGGAAAGTGCCTCAAAAAATGCATCTGAAAGTGGCGAGTAGATGTAACGCCTCTTCTGAAAGCAAACGAGGAACTTCTAAGAGCCTTTTTTCTTTTAATTGTTTCACCGTCTCTCACTCACCCCCTCCTACCACTATCTCCCACCATTTCTCTCTTTTAATAAGCCATCATTTACCAAGTCTGACGGCGTCCTTAAACGTGTTTTGCATTGAACTCTGGGCCTGTGGCTTGCCTGTCTGCGTCACAGCAGACCCCAGAACAGGATCAGCTCCCATAACACCGGCTATGCCTGATGAAATCTCTTCCTCTCCTGACCCATGGCCTGATGTGAAATGGCCTTGTATTTTTTTAATGTTGAAATGCTTTCTCCTGTCCTTGTTCAGTGTGCAGAGACTGATACAAGTCATTTGTATGTTTACTTCCCAAAAAGGGGTTTTGATTCCCAATTTGTTTTCAATCTGATTCACCACTGGATACCAAAATAACTTGTTTTTGCTTGGGGTTTTTTAACTCCCCAAAAAGATTGCAAAACTCATTTGTTTGTAAATCGGACTCTTGTGCTGAAGATTCATCAATAGTGGCAAAAGGTCTATCCAAATTCACATACTGTCTGAGCAGGTACTGCAGATGAGATGAGAAACAAACTTCACAAACGTTAAAAAAAGGATGTTCTATATCAGGGGTCAGGAACCTTTTTTGACCAAAGAGCCAATTTTTCATTTTAGATTAATGCAATTATGAAATGTAATTACACTGTTTGGCCCTAACTCCTTAACCAATCCTTAAACCTACCCATAACTCCAAACCTGTGCCAAACCTTACCTGCCTCAATAGCTGCAAAAGTGTTTTGCAATACAATATGAACATAAGTAAGGACACCTAATTTAAAGCGTGACCAAATTTGTATCCATCCTTAGTTGTAGGAGAGTAGGAAAGCAACACAATTTCTTTACAGTTCTGTTTGGTGCTTCTGGTGGCACAGAAATCACACACTTCACCTTCAGAATTGCTATTAAACTCAGTTTATGCATTTCTCAATGTTTATTTGGACACCTCTACGAGTTTGAGACTTCTCTGTGCAGCCGTGCATTACGCGACTTTAGATTCAGGTTGTATATGACGCTGTAAAAGTGTAATTTGCTGCCCGGTGATTCACATTTCTTTTATTATTAATGAACTTGCTTGGAGGTTATGAATGCTTTGATTCTCTGTGGCATTGTTTTATTGTGTGGGAGTGGGGGTAAAAAACACTGAGAGAGACTGTTTTCAGAGCACCACTTCAACCATCTTTTCTCATATGTGGCCGAAGGGTTGGTCTCCCCCCTCCCCCTCTTCCCCATTTACACCGTTAGACCCTGCAAGCTGAACATTGCAGTTGACCTTTGCAAAAACAATTTGGAAAGCGTGAGGATCCAGTAGGCGTGAAAATGACTGTGTGGTTAGAAGCCTGGAGTGCAGAGACTGTAACTCCCACCCTGTGAGTATGTGCGTGTCCTTACCGAAATTGAGGCCTAACCACCGTATTGACTTGAGGCTTGAGGTGCGAGTGAAGTGGCTCTGGGGGTTCAGACAGCCCTCGCTGAGCTTCATGTATACTGCAGTGAGGGCATCATCATTAACCTCAACATCTCAGCCCATCCACTCAGAATTCACATTAGCTGATATACAGGCCAGAGTGATGTCAAGATAAAAGGTGAGGGAGAGAGTGAGGACAGGGGGGGTTTCTGGGAAGATGAGGGTGCAGGCAACCTTTAGAGAATGAGATCACACATCAGGAGGGCCGTGACACACACACACACACACACACACACCTGCGATTCAGAGGATGCGCTGCAAATAATGATCCATCACTTTGACAAACTGGGTTGTACATTTTCCGTCAAGCTCTGTTTTTATTTTCATTTTCCTGAAAATGATATAGATGCATGGCATTTCTTCTTGATATACCCTATACGAATATTTTAAATAATGATGCTGTTCTTTTTAAGGCTGGGCGATAAAACGATAATGATATGTATCGCGATAGACACGTAATCAATATCAATAAAAAATGCGTTCGATAAAACGTTCGATAAAAAAAAAAAAATTCGGCGGACGAAACCAGAGGTTGCCAAGCAAGTTTGGTTCCACGAAACAAAAGCACTCACTCTCTGGTAACCTAGCAACGTAGGGGGTGACACGCTAACAGCGAGTCATGTAACAGTATGGTTGCGCCATATCATTGTTTCGTGTTGGGATTCTTCAGTAACAGAACCGGCGTAGGGTGATAAGTGGAAAATGAGTGCAGCAGCGAGCGAGGAAATTGTTGATAAAACAGGAAAAGTCAGCTCGCCGGTATGGCAGTTTTGGGGATTTAAGTCTGACCGTAGTCAGACAAATGTCGTCTGCAAATTATGCAAGACCGTCGTCGGTTTCTCTGTTTATATTTAACACTTTGCACTATTTTATTACACTTTATTAAGCATTTCTTATGTATTCTTTAATTTTGCACCTTAATGTTAAGAGATAATTGTTTTCATTGTGATTTTAGACTTATGTTTGCATTTTAATTATTTGAGTGTTTTCCATGGTTGTGTTGACATTTCTGCCTTTATAACTGAGGGGATTATAATCAGAGGGAGGTTAAGTTTAAAATAAAAATGTTAAATGTAATATATTTTTCTCCTGGTCCTTATTTTAAATGGGTCATAAAAAATATCAATAATTATCGATATCGACCGATATGAAACGCTTATAACGTGATGCAGTTTTCAGCCATATCGCCCAGCCCTAGTTCTTTTTTTATTTTTTCATCAAAGAACCCTGAACAATTTTTTATCATGTTTTCCACAAAAATATTAAACGGCACAGGTTTCAACATTTGAAAATAATAAGAAATGTTTCTCGCCAAATCTGCATTTTAGAATGATTTATGAATTTAGCTTATTATTACATACTAGTTATAATTTAAGCCTATATCATTTTGTTTTGGTCTATAATGACAGTGGAAGATGGAAAGAATTAAAGTCAAACAGTCCTGCAATTCTGACTTTATTAATTTGATCACAGAAGCAATTCATTTTGAAGTCAAATTGTAATCATTGATCTCCCGCTATATCAAGTTACAATGTTCAGTAAAATATTTGCTTGGTATTTTTAATGACATTTACTATTTATATTGTAATTTCAGTTTAAATATATAAAAATCCCTAAAACAAGATGTAGGCTACTTGCTTGTGAAGCAAAACTGCATGAGAAATTAAGACTTGCTTTTAATTAATGTATCTATTTTTGGGTGTATTTTTTTTCTAACTGTACTGCTAGGTTTTTTTCACTAGTTTGAAGTATAAGAGAGTTAAAACAAGTGAAAAGACAAAATACACTTAAAGATATATTTTTTGAAAACTCAATATCTTATTCAGTGTTGCTTGAGAAAATCTTGTTACTTGATTTTTTACTGGAAAACAAGACAAAACAGGCTAATTCAAGTTATTTAGTTGTCAGTTTTTTCTGTGTTAATATAACAATAACTTTTATGGTAAGAGCTCTTTTAGCATTACCAAGTGCAGTGTTGTAGATTTTTGGTGTTTTCCTTTATATTTTGCTCTTAAAATAAAGACAGAAGTTGCTGTAGTTTTGCTATCTGGCCACCAGATTCTTTGAACAATATTTCATGAATTACACTAGTAATGTATAATTTTTCTCCCCAATTCCACACTCATATCTATTTTTGTAGGGGCACAAGCTATTTGACCATTTTCTTCAGTTCTAACCCTATTAGCTTACTGTGGGATTTAAAAATAAAAAATAGGGAAATGCAATAGACTAGATAACTTATTTTATATGTATTATATTTATATTTATAATAACTGAAAGCATATTTAATTGTCTGTCAATGTTTTTAAACTTCAGTATATTACAGAAATGTATAATTAATGCAACATCTGCTGTAGAATGTTTGTGCTCCATTACTTTTTCGCTACCACCTTCCTTTTCCTGCTACGCTGTCAAATGAATTAACTGCAGCCACCATTAAAAAAAAAAATCGGTCTGGCAACTAAGGATTTTGACCCCTCAAAGTTTGTTTCCATAGCCTTCACAAAAGCAGTGTCTAGGGAAGAACACTGTGCATGTGTGTGTATGCAAGCAGGCAGGCGTGGAAGTATCAGTACACTGGAGTCTCCTCAGTGTGATGTGTGTTGACAGTTTGTGACGGGCCAGAAGCTCGGTCCTGAACCCCCTGCAGTGAATCATTCACAGAAGTGAGCCCTCGCACCAGCGTTCCCTCCCTCTTCCCTCACATCTATTGTTGATCTGTTGAATTTTCATGCCTGTCCATCCCATCTAATGCTAACAAAGGCTTTCGACTGGAAAATGCCCACTACCCAGCACATACATAATACAGATTACAGTGGCCATGTTTACTGCGAAATGTTTGAAAACACACACACACACACACACACACACACACACACACACACACACACACACACACACACACACACACACACACACACACACACACACACACACACACCCACACCCATACATATGCAATACATTGAATGGGCTTGCAGCACATAAACAAGCTCTTTTCATCTTTTTCCCTTCATTCCTCATCATCGCTTTAGGCCATCAGCAGGCCTGCAGATTTATGCTGAATTGTAATGTTAGTCATTCATATAATTCTACACATTTCCTGCCTTTTACGTATTTGTTTATTAAATATTTTGGCCAGTCTTAATATGCAGTCATTACTCCAGTCTTCAGTGTCACATGATCCTTCAAAAATCATTCTAATATGAAGATTTGGTGCTCAAACTTTTCCTTTCCATTGCTTAATATTTTTGTGGAAGCCATTACTCTTTTTTTTCTTTTTTTTTCAGGATTCTTTGATCAATAGAAAGTTCAAAAGAACTTTTAAATTATTAAAACATTAAATTATTATCTTTGTCACTTTTTATCAATTTATTGCGTACTTGCTGAATAAAATTTTTAATATTTAAAAAGAAAAAGTGTGAATGAACTTTTGAATGGTTTGCAATTTAATTGAATTTACAATTAAATCCTTTGAATTGCAAACAAAATAACCCTGAAAAATATTAACAATGGACTGAAAGTATTTTTTAGAAAGAAGACAAATGGAATCAAATATTGAAATCACAGTATGCTGGGATCTGACCCGCTTGAGCTGAAAGACTCTTAGTTTGCCTTATATTATGTATATTTGGATCAAAAACAAACAGCAAAAAACGTATTTAAATTTTTTATTTTTTGTGTAAAAATTGTGCACTCCTTTGTGCTCCTATTAAGAGGGTACTGCACTCAGCTGTTTAAAACATCTCTTTTTTTTCTCTCTTTTTTTAAACATCTGTTCTGAGAAATCTGTGCAAATCTCCCCAGGTTCAGTCTGGGCCTGACGATCAGTCTGTCATTCGTCCCGTATCTCTGAGTTTTGGAGCTACAGCTGCATCGAGCTGCAATGTTGCCCTTGTGCTGCAGGAAGCGTGGACTCTGAGAGAGGGAGAGATAGAGAGAGAGCGAGCGAGAGCGTGTGGATTAACAGCTGATTAAAGTGGAATTGGAATAAAGTAATCAGTGGTGTAAGTGCCTGTGCTGATTACGAGCTGAAGACTCCTCAGGCCACCCCAGTTTAGATCCCTGATAAGCACAATGATGAACTATAATTAAAGATAAGCATTTTAAATGATAACCGAGTCCTGCTCTCTCCCCCTACAGCACAGGTCTCCGTCTCTTCATTCTGTGCATCCGCTGGCAGATGTTGCCACGCTTCCATTAACCGCTGGCTGCGGTTTGTGCTGCTTTAATTACTGGAAACTGAATGAGTTTGACTGCTTATCATGTTCTGTAACAGGGGTTTAATTTATTACATCCACCTTTAGTGTTTGGCGACTAAAGCCCATAACACTGCTTGGCCGGTCAGATTAGAAGTTTGGCACTAATTGTTGTAAAATATTAAATAGGTTTGCATTGTATTAGTTGGCAATCTTTTTATTTGTTAGTGTTAGTGCCAGTGGGAACTGGTCTAACAAGCCTTCAAAGCACTTCTCGCCTGTCTTTCTGTTTCACAAATAATTAATACCTCCGCTCTGGCTTCTGTGGAGTGAGGACTTTGTCCCGGACTGGAACTGTGCTACAGGAAGTGGCATGTGCCCACTCATAAGCTCAAGCACACACTGTACTTTCAGAAGAGAGCTTCCAGTATCATTATTTCTGGGCTGCAGAAGTAGAGCAGAACTCTTTATTAAGAAAAACTCTTTTGTTTCTCCTCAAGATGCCAGATCCCCTTCTTCTCCCCACATTTCTTTTCTTTTCTTTTATCTTCTATTCATTTGTAATCTAAAGTTTGTCACTTAATATTTTTTTTCTTTTTTATTTCACAGAAACTAAAACGCTATTTAGGTATTTTGTGTTTGTTTATAGTATGTTGTGCTTTGTTGTTTTGTGTCTTGTCCATTTTGTTGGCTCCCTTTGTACCTTTTAAACCATAGTTTCTAGTTATTGATAATAGCTAAGTCTGTTAGTAGTCTATATTTATAACTACTGTAAACTATAATAATGGTTTCCTTTTAAAGTTGTATTGTAGAAAAAATAACTGTAGTAACTGGTATTATGGCAGAAACTATGGTTATGGTAAATGTTTTTTTCAACCCACAGATTGTCTTTGAATATTGTAAGTGATGTCTTATGAAACACCTGTCTGCCTCCTTACAAAAACTACACAATTTCTTGGTCTTTGAGCACCTAGAAAAATAACATAACGGTCCATTAATCAATACGAATACTCGTATCTCCCTCTCCGATATTCATATCTGGAATGCATGAAGTTGTGAGCGCCCAGCCGAGTGCGTTCAGCTTTTGCATCAGTCCAGAATGAAGTGTAGAATGAGTGGCCCTGTTCATACCGCCTGAACGCACATGAGCATCTCCCTCTGATCCTGTTTGCATGGCGCGGGCACATCGAGTGTGAGGGAATGTGACCCAAATGGAATTATTCTCCCATCAAAGGGAAGTATTCATGAATTAGAAATGACCTTGATTGGAGAGACCCCAGAGACACAACGCCACAGTTCAAGCAATTTCACACCCGTTCACTCAACGGCTTTCGAGAGAGTGATGGAGGCAGCGAGGAAGGGCTGAGAGAGGATGAAATGAATTGAAAGAGGTGTGAAGGAGTAAGAGAGAGCGAGTATAGATTAGATGTGTATAAATGAAAACATGGCATGGAGAAAAAGCTAAAAATTATAGACTACTCTTCAAATTGGTCACAGTGTTATTTATTTATATACTATTATAGCGTTATTAATATTTTAAACTAGCTTTTTTATATATATTTATATAGATATATAATAAATGTGTATATATATATATAGAGAGAGAGAGAGAGAGAGAGATAGAGAGATATAGATATTTCATTTTAATTGCAATTCCATTTTTAGCAATTTTGTTTTGTGCTTAATATGACTAATTAGGTTCAATTTATTTTTATGTTTCCAGTTAGTAGGTTTAGGGCTTCAAGCAAAATGAACAAAATGTTAATGGCTTTAGTTAATAATAACCTTGTAGTACTTTTTTTCTTTTTTTTTTAACTCTTATTTTTTATATTATTTGGGTTAATTATTTTGGTCTGCTCGCCTCATTAATATAGTTTAATTTAAATTAAGTGTGACCCTTACTGTGTGGCCTTGCTGAGTATCCCTGTTTTACGAGGTGTAATTGTGTTCCATATGCCTTTTGTATTTCAGTTTATTTGTCTTGTGGATGTGTGTATTGTTTGTTTGTCTCAGGCTGTCGTGTTTCCATCATCTGAAGCACAAATACATTTTTGAAGGATTTCATCTTCGAAGTTGTCTTCAAAGTGTGCGTGTGTCAAAGTCAACAAATAGTAGAGCACCTAAGCCCCCCAATTCATACATAATTCAACCAATGCCAACCATTTTAAGATTACGGATTTCAATCATAGGGACGAATAAAAGTTGTGCATCTTTTTGTTTGCGAAGGGCAGCTGTAGCTCACCTTCCTGCCAATGTGTGTGTCTGCTCCTGTGTACTACAATAAATAAGGTCACAAGTCAAAGACTTGGCTTTGTACACAAAAGCTGACATGCAAGGCTGGAGAGGCTTTTCATCACTAAAAGATTAAGATTCAATTCAATTTAATTCAATTTCCAACCTTTTCCCTAGAGCTTAGGGCCCAGTGATGTATAAAACATCCTCCTGATAGTTTTTCTTTTTCTTTTCTTTTTATTCTGGAGCTTGTAAAATTATGAACGATCAATGTAAATTCTCATCAGAAACTTCATTTGACTGCTTTGGAATCAGTAAAACTTTTTCTTTTCTATTAGGCAACTATTTTCTTTTTCCCATTTAATCCTCTACCCACGATGCACCTGGCTTGACACTTCACCACAAACCCGAGCCTGCAGATGCTCATTAGAGTGCTTGTGTCAGTTCTGTCCCGTTTTTCAATCGCTCAAATCCAATCTTTTGCCAAGAACAATTGCGCGATGATGACGTTAAGTGACACATCTAGACAAATTCGCATTTATCATTCTCTTTTATTGTGCTAATAATGCAGATGTCAGACACTGGTGGTTTTATTCAGATTTGATAGTGCAGTCTGGTTCGGTTTGTGTTTTGCCCTCTTGTTACCTTTCGTCTCCCTGGTCTTTTGCCTCCCCCTGAAGAAAAGCGCAACACAGTGCTGTCCTCTTGAGTTTACTTGTGTGTTTTTGTATATATGTGAGTGTGTTTTTGTGTAGAATGATGTTTTAAAAGGCCTCTGTCTGGCTTTGATCCAGGCTTTAACCCAGCGCCCATCGATCGGCCGTTCAGGCCGGATTACGCTTGGCTTCTCAGCCCGTGATGCTTCTTTCTGCCCGTCACAAATCACAGGCCTCAAGAGTGCCTTTGAACTGCATCTCAAAAGTGGAATGGTCAGTTAGCACCTGTGAGGTGCAGCCGGGCACGAACAAATAGAGCGAGCAAGCTATTTCGGCATGGCATTGCATTATCTATTCACACAATTTGCAGCGCAGGATGTTCAGAGCCGTCAAGTGCCGACTTGCAAAGATAAAACACGGTAGCTGTGTATACATAGCATCTAAAGGCTGTTTTTTGGTGAAGAACAACATTCGAATCAGAACAACAACTGGTTCGGAATTGTAATCCAAAAAAGCTTCTCAATAACACTTTCTCTCTTATCTCTTTTTTTTTTTTTTATCCCAGAAAAGAGAGGACAACCAGACAGATTCCAGACTCAGTCCTAAGAAGAGCGCAGAGCCCGCCATCGACCTGTTAGGCCTTGGTAAGACATGAATAATTGAAATGATTACTCATCTCATTGCCGATCAGAGAATCGGATACATCTAAGATAGGCTGGAAGAAAAAGAGACTTCAAGGTCATTTTAAGGCAAAATATTTCAATGGGAGGGAAGTGGCCGAATGGAAGCGCTACTTTTCGCACCTAACGTGTGTCTAAGTATACAGGATTTTACACACAAATCAGTCCTAAAGAGTTCTTAAAATATTTCAAATGATTGTTCTTAGTTTTTAAGTGTTTAATTTTTCATTTGTTTACACAAAATAGTATCTTGTAACATTTAAAAGGGCCTTTTGGCCTGTTTTTCCTAGTTTAGCGAGTACTGGAAGAACGGTTCCAAGACAATGTGTTGCTGTACACCAAAGCGACTTATTTTTTATTTTTTAAAGGGTGTGTTAAGGCTCGGATAGAGGAACACACTGACTGCTATTACTGTCTAGATGAGGGTTCAGGGAAGCACACTGCTAGTTTAGTCCTGGCGGTATTGATCAGGCCGGCAACTCGAGCCCTTGAGATGACCAAACACAATTGATGTTATATTACTTTCTGGGAAATGAAAGTTTCTATTTGCTGCCCTGGAGCTTTCCTTTGTCGCTCAGTCTTGTGTATTTATCACTTTCTCTCCCTCTCATTCAATATTTCTCACTCTCTCAATCTCGGTCTGCTACCAAGTTGTCCGTTATGATGAGTGAGAGAGACAGAGAGTTGGTGAGAATAGATACATTTCCGCAAATGTGTGTGTCTGAAGCAAGGAGGTTACAGAGTTTAGATGAACGTCTTCAGCCGAGGGGCAGTAGGGGTCAGTGCTGATGAAGAGAGGCTGGAGATGATGGTGTTGAGATTGAGACATGCGTCTTATTGATGTGTTTTTGCTCAAGGCCTCAGCACTTGCACTCAGCATCTCTTCTCACTCTTCCATACCAGCAACAGGCTCCAGCACTGTTCAGACTAGCAAGATATCTATCTCTCTTTCCATCACTGTTACTTTAGGGCTGTTGATAAATAATTGATCAAATTACTTGCATTATATGCATATTTGCATTTAATCTAGGCTTAATTAAATTTTTTGGGCATCTGTTTACAGCTGGTATTAACGCCTGGATTTTATTAAGGGAATTATTCATGACTGCATACTTTGAATGGAACGCTTATTGTCATTTTAAGTGAGCAACTGTATTGTTTTTCAACAACATTGTGGATTATTTCATCATGCATGTTTCATTTGTACTTTTTTTTTAACCTACATTTTTTATCAAAATGTCATAAATCAATCTTCTGTTTAAACTACAGACTTCTCTTTGGTTTTGATTGCTCCAATCATTTAGCTTGCTCAAATCCTGCCCCTTTCTTTCCATTGACTGCCAGCGCACATTCAACAATTGATGGATAGAAGTCCTGTCCTGCTTTTTTTTCTTTTTCGATAATCCATTTCACTGAAATGGCCTCACGATTCATCATGTGACACTGAAGACTGGAGTAATGGCTAATGAAAATTTTGCTTTGCACCACAGAAATAAATTAAATTGTGAAGTATTTTCAAATAGAAGCCATTATTTTAAATTGTAATATTATTTCACAATATTACAGTTTGTTCTGTATTTTTGATCAAATAAATGCAGGCTACATGAGCATAAGAGACTTCTTTCAAAAACATTAAAAATAGCAATGTTTCCAAACTTTTGACTGGTACTGTGTGTGAATATATATGTATGTATGTATGTATGTATGTGTGTGTGTGTATATGTATGTATGTGTGTGTGTGTGTGTGTGTATGTATATATGTATGTATGTGTGGGTTATTTATCTTATTTTGATCAATTCATCCATGCAAGTGTTGCCTTTTTTAATATTTTTTTAATCGTGTAATTTTTTATCAAAATGCCATAACTTGAACTGAAATACAGACTTTTCTCTGGCTTCATATGTCAGACAATCATTTCATCTGCATAGATCCTGCCAATTTCTTATCAATTGCAAGTTCTGCCTTCATCCAATCAATAGCCGATGGATAGAACCATGTCTCCGCCCTACTTTTATATTTCCGATAATCCATTACACTCGGATGTATGTTAGAAAAAGATGTAACTACTTTCATTACATTGCAACTTTGACATTACAAAACTCTTTGTTGAAAAAGGCATGTCATTCAGCCTTTCCATGTTGACATCTGCCTAGATTGCCTACATTCTACCAAGTTAAAGAGTTTGTGCCAAAATACTGTAGTTTGATTGGTCGCACAGTCCGTTCATTCTTTATATTAACTCTGCATGCTTAGTTGTTTTTTATTATTTGCATCTAGCATTATATTTCCCTGCTGTTCATAACCGGCGACCCACAACCAGATGAAAGCCACTGATTTAGACTCCACACATAAAGGTGTTTGAAATAGAGTCCAGTGCTTTCCAGATGCTGTGCTCTTTTGCACATCTCTATTTGTAGGTTCTCTAATTTCCTCTTTCCTTTTTCCTTCCAGTCACACCCCCAGCTCATCAAGCATTGCATCTCTCTTCCCCACACCCGTTGCTATTCCCTCCAGTTATATTACTTTGAGCTCTTTTATTTTCATGGATTTTATCAGTCATAAAGAGATGGCAGCAGCTCCTGACTCTGCGCACTGTAACGTGTGAACACAGACAGAGCTCTGATGGAGTCTTTGACTTTAATGGAATGAGAGAGTGCGTGTGAGCGGCAGGCTGGCGTCGGAGGCGAGCGGGTGCTTTTTCTCCAGCGTTGGCGGAGGCGTGTGCGGAGTGTGATTAGATTTCCTGCTCTCTTGGATGAAGTCGATAGGTAGCGGGAACGGGAAAAGCAAGCTGAGCAGGCGGTGTGGGCTGCTTCCAGATGAACGCTTTTATTTCTCTCTACAGAGACAAAGACTCTTGCAAGCAGGTTTAGCATTGGCATTGGTCATCACTGCTCAGTCAATGTGTCACATGCGTCTGAATTGTTTCGTAAAGAGTCTGTACAGCTGATGCATCTCCGACATAATACTCCTGCGGTTCGGAGAAGATAAATAGTGTCCCCAAAACGTTTTTGGATACTTAAGTTCACAAACAAATGAAACTTAATTTCTTAGATATTTTTGCCATTTCTGATCATCTGTTGGTCCTAGCTAAATAATCACATAAACTATGGACTGCATTAAGTTTGACTACCAGAGAGTGTCTAAACGACTTCATTTCGAACAGAATATAGTGTTTTATCATTTTAGGTAAGACACAACAGGTGAATAGGGTAAAAAAAAAAAAGTTTTAACTAATAGGTCTCACCATACTTGTTGATTAATCACAGTGCATTAAGACGATTGTTTTATGTTTTAAATATGCACTAATTTTCATAAATGTCCCGAACAGAAATCTGAATTGGATAAAGCCAGGTTGAATTTTCTTGTTTCATTTTGGTGAGATTAGAGTTACAGATTTTTACACAGGGGAATTTGGATATCTTTTTTTATCTCTCTATAAATCATAAAATACTGGCAATAACCCGAATAAAAATGTTTTTAAGAATAAAATGTATGAATCAGTTGAATAATATATGAACAAAGCCCACTGTAAAAACGTTCAGAATAGAACTGGAACATTGTTCTTGTAAGTGTTACTGAAGTGGAGATTACTGACTCGGTGCATGAGAAAAAAACTCATTTTGAGGAAACTGGCTTTAAATATGCGTATCGTACTTGAAAACTTCAGACGCGAACAGATAAAGTATAATAGTCTGAAAGGAGGACATGTTATGGAAGCAAAATAGCCCAAAATTTCAAAATTGACCAGTGGATGAAAAAAAAAAAAAAGGTTTTGCTTAGTGTCTTGCCTTTAAACCTACCAAAAGTTTATTTTCCTTGAAAAGTGTGCTTTTTCAGTGGTCTTTGGCAGAGTTGTTTAATGCAATCACTTATTTATGTCTTTGTGGCCACTGTATTTCTCCAACTTTGGTGTGAAACCAATTAAAAATCCACAGTGACTGTCACTCTGTGTAATGCAGTATACACTTTTCCCTTGTATGTAATGACATTTTGGTTCTCTCTCTTTCAGATGCACCCACAGCTAGCTCTGTCAGCAGTGGGGCAGGAACAAGCAGTGCAGCTCCAATCAGTGATGACTTAGACATCTTTGGACCAATGGTATCCAACCCTCTGCCCTCAAACACCAACACAAACCAGGTACATGAGTCCACTAATGCAAACATCAATTGCGTGTGTGTGTGTGTGTGTGTGTGTGTGTGTGCGCGCGCGTGCATGCGAGTGTACGCACGCACTGAAACTCATACCTGCTCTTTCCTGTTGTCATGTCAGTCACGCTATTTTCTCAGTGCTGGTTAGTTGGCAAGCATTGGCTGCAGTGTCCATTTTTTAATTATAATATACCAACCATATTAGGGAAATTATGCTACCATTCAAAAGTTTTTTTTTTTAAGGAAAAACTATTTTAATACTTTAATTCAGCAAGTTAACTTGATCAAAAGTGACACATTTATGTTTAAAATAGTTATTCTTTTGAACTTTCTATTCACAACAGAATCCTGTAAAACACAAAAATAGTAAGCAGCACAACTGTTTTCAACATTGATAATGATAAGAAATGTTTCTTTAACATCAAATCAGCATATTACAATGATTTCTGAAGGATCATGACACTGACGGAATAATAGAATAATGACTGATGAAAATTCCGCTTTGCCATCACAAGAATAAATTACATTTTAAATTGAAATAATTTTTAAATTGTAATAATATTTTACAATATGTCTGTTTTTACTGTATTTTTTTATCAAATGATTGTAGCCATGGTGAGTATAAGAGACTTATTTTAAAAAAACAGTAAAAAAGTTAACCAACCTCAAACTTTTGAACGATATTGTACATCATTTTATAGTTCTACATTGTGACAAATAATTTTGTCACAATGTGGAACTATTTAAACAGCTGCAAATTAACTGCAAATGTTTCTTTAAAATGTTTTTAAAATAAATTGGGACCAGCACCTAAATTATTAATTTGTGTTATATATTCATGTGAATTTTAACCTTAAATCATGATATTAAATACTAAAACTAATCGTCAGTGTTATGTCAACTCTTTCGGTGTATTTGGTCATTTGTCATGGCATGAGGTGGCTAAATTGACCAGCACGCCTCATGTAAGGGAAAAGAGGTACAAATATTAAAAAGAAGCATTTTTCCTGGGTCACAAACATGCATCTGTTTCTGCCTGCCTTCATTCAGTCTAAAATCAACTGACTAAGAGAGACAAAGAAAAGGTCAAACCCAATTGTTTTAATTTTCTCCGCAAACAACATGATTACATTTTGCCTGTCTAGTTGTGCTGACAGAATTGATTTGCAAGGTCTTCCTGGCCAAAGGATACAGCTTGAATAATGAGGGATATTTGCATTTATTACAGCCCTTCACTGAGAAGAGTGAAGAGGAGAGATGTTTAATAATGTCAAGAGAAGAGAGTGGGGGGAAAAAAGAGTGGAGAGTGTTGAGAGTAGAGAGAGAGAGAGAAGTTGGTAAATGCATGTCAGAGATGGACAATGTGTCTGTTCCTTATTGGTTCAAGATTTGTTTTTGTTTTTGACTGATATTGTGTATTTAACTGTACATGCCCACTTCCCTTATTTTTACATTTGAATGACCCTTTGGCATCATCTAAGGCTCACTTAATACACACTAGTAATTTAATAACACTCTTTAATGTAGTCTTTAGCAGACCTCAGAATGAATATCCATTTTAATGTGCCTGAATTCACTTGTTGCAATGAAAACTTAGTTTTTAGTGTTTCATTTAGAAAAAATTATGTCGAATTTTACAGCTGGCCATTTGTCCAGTATGGGCCATGCTTTTTTAATGATATTTTAAATATAATAATAATCAACATTAATATTCAGGGACAACAAGTAACTTATTTTTTGTTTGATGGAGGGTGGTAAGGATCCTGGATACAGTAAAGGTGGGTACTGGACCAAAAAACACTGAGAACCACTGATTAATACACTTAGCCAATCAGGAAGCTGGAGGATCCCAGCATGAATAGCAATTTGTCTTTGTGGAAGCTCGTCTTCACCCCTGAGATCCACTCTCACTAACCCACATTGTCTTTTCTCCTTTTCTCCCTTAATCAGGGTTGCGCCATATTTAATTTTGGACAGGAATAAAAAGCCAGGGCCCGTATTCATAAAGATTCTAAGAATCCTCTCAGAAAACTCTTAATTTAGCTTAAAAACTTTTACGTAGGAGTCTTAGCTTAAGAGCAATTCGGGACCGATCTGAGAGCAACTCTGAGTAAGGAAAAGACAAAAACTTTCATCTTAGTAAGGAGGCGGGGTTGACCCCGTTGCTATGTATGACACAATCTTTTGACGACTGTGATTGGTTGGTTGTCCAAGGGAAAAAAAAGTGATTTTAAGTATAGGGTCTATTCTAAGCCTTCACTTTGAAATTACATGCGTAATTTTTCCTATTTGACCGTTCTCACACACACACACACACACACACACACACACACACACACACACACACACACACACACACATTATATATGTGTATATAAATCCTTTTTATTTTTATTTACCATGCTGTTAATTTCCTATAAGGTATTTGCTTGGCTTAGAATGCTAAAAATTGTTCCAATCTGTCCAATTACACTAATTGCTGGCATGTCTATTTAAGTGGTGGTTTGAATGTTGGTTTTTATGTATCAAACATGGGATTTTCCCAGTTGCCAAAATATCGTAATGTAGTGATTACTTTCATTTCTGGCGCTATGGCATATGCGCTGTATCGGAGATATTAGCGTGTCTTTAATAAGATCAGTCACAAACACGATCCCTGCACGATCTAATCTATAGCTTCTTATTAACTCACTGTTATTCATTGTCTGCAACACATTTCTTCTCCCTCTTCGTCTTTCTGCCATTTTCTCCTCTGCTAAAGAAACTCTTAAGCCTCTTAAAAGTCCTCGTCCGTGCTCCTAACAATTTTGACCTTAAGACTTCTTTTAAGGGTTAAGATGCTTTCTGAATTACTTTTTTCTTTACTAGGATTTTTTCTTTAATTTTAAGAGTAAACGCCCACATTTCTAAGAATTTTCTTAGAATTTTGTCACTAGGAGCTACTCTTTGCATTAAGATTCTTTATGAATACGGGCCCAGGGCCCGTATTCATAAAGATTCTAAGAATCCTCTCAGAAAACTCTTAATTTAGCTTAAAAACTTTTACGTAGGAGTCTTAGCTTAAGAGCGATTCGGGACCGATCTGAGAGCAACTCTGAGTAAGGAAAAGACAAAAACTTTCATCTTAGTAAGGAGGCGGGGTTGACCCCATTGCTATGCATGACACAATCTTTTGAAGACTGTGATTGGTTGGTTGTCCAAGAAGGGGAAAAAAGGTGATTTTAAGTATAGGGTCTTTTCTAAGCCTTCACGTTGAAATTACATGCGTAATTTTTCCTATTTGACCATTCTCTCACACACACACACACACACACACACACACACACACACACACACACACATTATATATATAAATCCATTTTTTTATTTAATTAATTTCCTATAAGGTATTTGATTGGCTTAGAATGATAATAATTGTTCCTCTCTTTCCAATTACACTGATTGCTGGCATGTCTATTTAAGTGGTGGTTTGAATGTTGGTTTTAATGTATCAAACATGGAATTTTCCCAGTTGCCAAATATCGTAATGTAGTGATTACTTTCATTTCTGGCGCTATGGCATTTCTGTGCTGTTTCGGAGATGTTAGCGTGTCTCTAATAAGATCTGTCACAAACATGATCCCTGCACGATCTAATCTATAGCGTCTTATTAACTCACTGTTATTCATTGTCTGCAACACATTTCTTCTCCCTCTTCGTCTTTCTGCCATTTTCTCCTATGATAAAGAAACTCTTAAGCCTCTTAAAAGTCCTCGTCCGTGCTCCTAACAATTTTGACCTTAAGACCTCTTTTAAGGGTTAAGATGCTTTTTGAATGACTTTTTTCTTTACGAGGATTTTTTCTTTAATTTTAAGAGTAAACGCCCACATTTCTAAGAATTTTCTTAGAATTTTGTCACTAGGAGCTACTCTTTGCATTAAGATTCTTTATGAATACGGGCCCAGGCTTTTAGTGATAAAAGTACACTGTGTTCAAAGGATTGTACTGTTGTTTAACAACATACTGATTATTCAGCTGAAGAATACATGTGATCTATGAGCTTTATAGAGCATATGCTAGCCTCGTTTTCATCAGTTAAATTCAATATGGTGTCTACCCTGACTAAGGTCTATTCCCTTCCTCCTTTCACACTTGTTTTGGCCGTCATTTTCGGAATGGCTTGAGGACGATTCTCTTGTTTTTGATCTCGGAAGCCTGAAGCTGTGCTGAAGTCAGAAAGGTGGCTTGACAAAAAGCTTTTTCCCCTCTCTGTGTAGAGCCGCTGGACTGACTTGGGACTCCTCAAATAATTGATGCCCTCCTGCTCTTCTTTGGCCAAGCGGCAATCAGCCCTTCCTACACAATGTACATTTATACATGCATTCTGCATTCTCCATGGAATGCTAATAAAGAATAAAAAGGAGCTAAAGATAGATCACTTGAAAATAGTAAGCGAATGCTCAGGCTTTCACAAAGCCTTCGGTCTCAACAGCATGCTGTCAATCTCTGCTATTATTCTCCAGATGAATTGAGCGGCGGTGGGTGTGTGATGAGGGAGGATGGCAGCATTATGCCTTGATTCCTGTTTCTTGTGTCTTTTAGAGTCTTTGTGTGGAAGATGTGTCTGAAAGAGCCGCACACTAGCTCTTTAAAGGATTTGGAGGCATTTCGCATATCTGAAGATGTCACTTATAGAAATTGGATTGCTTGTGTATGAATGAGGATTTGTTTTTTCCCAAACAGTCATTTTTGGAAGCAAGAACGCCTGCAGGAAGTGCAAAGAGAAGCCTGACCTTGTCTCCATATCAGTGTTGTTATTGTTAAAGTCAGCATTAAAGATTACAAGGGTGCATAGATGTAAAATAATAATAATAATAATATAGCTGCAAGCAGCGATACGGGGCCAAGCCCCTGAAGCAGCAGCAACAGCAGTGAAGAGCAGGAAGGGTAAAAACATCAGAAATTGAACATGCATGAAAAAACAGCTAGTTCAGAATGAACTCTCCCCTGACGTGAAAACCTGCCAACGTGAAATTTCTCTGGACTTGTTTCTGTTTGCAATAGCCCTACTGTGCTGTAACATGGTGTGTATAGCCATGCTGGGCAACGCTGGTAAAATGACGCTATCTTCTTGTTCACTGGTCCTCTCCCTACTATCTGCTCACATGCTGTGATAATAATAGCTTTGTAGGACTTCTTTATTTTGATAATAGGTCAAAAAAAAAATCTGATTCTGCTACATAGAACTGAATGAAGAATAATATATTGATATTAATATATTGATATTTAATATTATTTTAATATAGGCCTATTTTCTGTCCAATTTTTGTGTTACTTGAGTTAAAAGTGTGGATATTTTATTGTATTGGCTTAATTGTTTTTAATTCAGATTCATTAAATGATTGAATTGAATTTATTGAATTTAATAATACAATTATACAAAAATAATTTAAAACGAGTAATTAATAATAATAATAATAAAAAGTAATTTCCATGCATCCAGAATTTTCACTTCGGTGCATCCCTAGAATCAAGTCCAAATTAAGAATTTTTATATAAATTTGCTGCATGTTATATTTGAGTTCCTTTCTCAGATAGACACCATGTCTGGAACTGAAACAACTTTTGCACCACTTCTGGCCACAGTACCTCTTGCGGTCTGGGCATGTGCCACACAGGATTCAAACCTACGACCAGAATGGTTCGGGATTCGTGGCACGTGATTTAGCAGGTTGTGCCACTCAGCTGAATTACAAAGCTGCAGAGGAGAGGCTTCAGTGTAAGAATGAGCACACAAAAGCATGTTAACCAGATTAGCATGCTAAGCTATTTTTATGCTAATGTAACTTATGGTTAGCCTGATAGCTGAAGAGCCACATTAGAAGGAATGGCATCTGGTTAGCATGCTAACCAATTAGCATGCTAAGCTAACTAGCATAAGGCAACAACTACAGGCAATGTCAACTTTGGAGACGAATATCTCGGAAACGGTTGTGAATATCAAAAATCCGCTCAGTCATTTCTGTTTGGCTTCGTCCGGAGATCATCTGATCACATTTTGGACAAAATTTAGCAAAATTTGAAGGAGTAGCAGCAAAAAACTGTTTTGCCAAAAATATGGTGGACAGTCACATTGTTGGAAAATGACAAATGAGATGTCGTCCAAATCTACATAAGCCAAGGAACATAATGACATGATGCTTATGATGTTTGTAAATAATAAAAATATACAAAATAGTTACTTGAGTAACTCTGGAGCTCATCAGAAATAGAAACAGGCATTCATCAATACTGCAACCCTATTGGCTCTTCCTACAATGTTTATTATTTTGAGCAATCTGGTTTTGTGCATCACACATCAACACGGACAGGGTATTATGTTTTGACCCTCACGCACCTCTTTTTTTCTCTCATTCCTTTTGTGGAGCGTGCACAAAATGGAAATCAGTTTAACACTCAGAATAACACAACAATAATGAGACCAATAAGCATGCAATTGGTACACTGCAGACGTCACTGTTTGGAAAAGAACAACAAAAGTGGAGAGAGTGGGAAATGATTGTGAGACGATGAGGGAATGCATGTTGACTTTTCTTTTTCCCTGCCCCGATACCAAGTGACAGCATGTGGAAACAAGCAGCCGACAGGCAGGAGATTTCTGATTGACTGGCATTAGAGCCTGAATCAAGGCACTCCCAGTTCTTCTTAAGCCTAAGGGAAGAGGAAGATGAGAGCTTGAGAGACTGTTGGAGCCTTTGATGAGAAACCGCCAGGCTTCTGTATTCTCCATTCCTTCAGTGTGACTCCAGCCGGTGCATGTTAATCTGTCCTCAAACTTCCTCTTTTCACATCTCATCTACTGCCAGCTTTTATATCACCCCCTGAGATATACACACGCAGTCTCCTCCGCAGGACCCCCCTCCCTGCAGCTTCTGTGTGATTGCATTGCACAACTGCTAGCCAGTTTTGGTATCCCATGATGCTCCGTTAGCAAGAAATCCCTCCCCGTTATTGACATCCTGACCAGCCTGTTTCTCTGCAGCTCCCTAATCAAGCTGTCTGCGCACATAAGGGCTGTGAGGATATCAACATCAACATTTTGTGAGTGTTGTGGAAGCAAAACATCCCTGCTCGTTTGCATCATGATCATTCGCTGTTTGCATATTAAACACATGATGTTTGTCACTGTTGTTTGGAGTTTGTCAAACTGAGGTGTTTACATGTGACTTTTGATGCAGGGTTATGTCATTTGTGTACCATGAGCTAGAGATATAAAACTTCTAGCAAATACCGGTAATTATGGTAGTTATGTCTGATAACTGATATTAAAATAGCCAGTTTTAAGATTACATCCTTTTTTTTATTTTTTTTATTAAGGCTTCACTACATTATAATGTACAGTATGAAAAATGTGTATTCTTTTTGATATTTGCTGAAGATTAACTTTGAGTGTTAGATGATGGAAATGGCCATCTAAAAATTGTGCAAATGACCATGAACAATTTAATATCCAATTTTAACATATACTGATAAAGAAAAAAATCTCTACACTGAAAAAGTTGTAGGATTTACTTTGAAACAAAAATTTGTTAGTAAAATATCTACAAAGAAATGGCAAGTAACACATTTAATTAACCATGCATTTTGGAAGTAGAAAGACTGTAGGCTAATAGTGTTTTCTTGTAAAAGCTACTGCAATAATTATAAATTATTATAAAAATAGATTTGAGCATTTTAACAGTGTACTGTATATGCTGTTAAATATGGTACCATATGGCTCTACCGTGACATGATTTGACCCAAAAATCACACTTCCATATCTTGCAAATGACCCTCTTAGTATTTAGCTGCTTATTATTCTCTTAAAATTAGGATTTTTATGCATTACAGGGTTATTTTAATTCTCTAAACCTCTTCCTGCTCTTTCATTGATGCAGTGTGTACTAGACTAGGTCATGTTATTGCAGAAAGGTTTGCTTTACTTTAATCATTTTGCTTAGTACCGTCTGTTAGCTGTTTTCTTGCACTGTTTTCTCACCCCAGAATCTGCTGCACAGGATGTATAGCATGCTGACTCACAAATGAATCATTCAGCTGTTTTAAGAGGCACAACTCATCAGAAAAACCCACTGTCGTCCCTTTAAGAGTGCAGATTTTGATCCGCTCATGTTCTTTTGAGCTCCGTGGGCCCTCCCGTTCAACATATGGGCATGCCATGCATTCAGCGCTGCATGCATACAGCACAGTGGAAAACCACATCGAGTCCCTCGGAGCACATGAATGTATGTAAGCTGTATCTGCTCACACTAGTGAGCTCCAGCGTAGGCAGTCTCAGTGTTTCGTGTGCATACTTTAAGCACAGATGGTCTCTCAGTAGGACTTATGCCTAATGAAAGCTGAGCTAGTTCAGTTTGTACGCCTCTACAAAGAGAAAAGGCTCTTGAGGTGGTCGGTGTGCTGCAGGGTGGCTGCTTTGTCCAGGTTTTAAATCTGGCTTTCCGGTCACCGGTGTGCTGCACATTTTTAATATATACACACACACACACACACAGTATATATTATACATACACACGCACATACATACATATGTGTATGTTTGTATATATGTATGTGTATATACTGTGTGTGTGTATAAATTATAATAAAAATAAATATATATATATACACACACACGCATACATATATTTATTTATTTTTATTTATTTATTTATTTATTTATTTATTTTTGCAGTATGCTTTAAAATATCTGATCTTGTATTTTAAAGTCTGCTGTCTGTGAAGTAACTCACTGGCAGACGTATCATCTTGGTTGAGAGCTATTACTGCCACCGGTGGCAGAATCTGTGCTGTACATGGTCCCACTTTGGTCCCGTGTTTATCCCTGTTGTTAATCTAATCAGCGTACTTCTAGATGCCTTTGTCCACTGCATCTGATTAGAACAACAAGTTCTTGCAACGACTTCTGCAAGTCAAAGGGTAAAAGGAGGTCTAATGTGCCTGAAGAAAGCTGTCCATTAACATGGGAAAAATGCTTTTTGCCAGATGGTTTAGTTAGGTCATCTACTAGCAGGTACTAATGGGGCCATGCTAACCAGCATCTCTTGATCCCTTGTCTGTCCTACTCATGAAACCTTTAGAAACCATCATATTTCACTATCCCAAGGTCATAGAAAACATTACCGACGTGTGCATGAATGGTTGGTTCTCACAAAGAACCTTGCTAGGACTGCTCGAGGAACCGCAGCAATGGAGGATTAACTTATTTCATGCTCCAGTCCTGCACAATGGAAATGTACGCATGTTACCAGCTCTACCTTAAAGCCAGAGAGCTTGAAAACATAGCCAATCTGCTCACACATCTCAGGAAAAGGTGAGGCTGTCGCTTGTGACCACATGCAAATTGTTAGGATATTTAAAGAACACATGCATATTTTAGGATTCAGGGACAGTAAAGAGTCAAGTGTATTAATTTTTCTCTTCACCAGATGTGGTAAGCTAGCCTTAATTGGTCTTGCTTTTTTTCACATATACAGTGTGTGCATGTATGCATGTTCTTGCTTTTCCAGGGCAGCTCATTTTCTTAAAGGCATTCTCGAGTCAGAACGTCCTTGGGTGTCTAAGCAGGGTGTTAAATGTTATGGCAGAGTGGCATCAGGCTTTATTCTCAGCCATATTTGTCAGTGGAAAATACAGCTGAAATATTAAATAACCCTAACCCAACCCTAACTCTTTGTGGTCCATATATATTTATATACAGCCATTTTTAGCAGGTACTCGCCATAAAATAATATCCATTTTCTATGGAATCACAGGAAGCCTTTACCTATTGAAATGTTAAATTAGTGCCATAGTGGTCTTTAATACTTATGGTGTTTTTGTTAATGTATGAAGCAGAAGGTGGAATCATGCTGCTTTTATGTGGGAATAGTACCTGTACTTAATGGCACTATGACTGAAGTCGAGACCAGCTGAGTATCGATCACGACAAAGTGAGGCAGTGGATATATTACTAGAAGGCTGACTGGAAAAACATATAGGTCAGAGTGCTAATGCAGGCTCAGATTTCTCCATCTTCTATCTGTAACCACTTGCTAACACAGTTAACTGATCCCAGAGCAGCACCGCAGGGACACTGTTCTTCACAATATCTGTTGGACCAGTGGAGGTCATGAACGCAATACAACCGGAAAATCTCAATGGCTGATGGGATTGTTGTTTGTAATGAAATTGACAGAGAACTTCATAAATGCTCTCAAACCTTTCTAAAGGAATATTCTTGTCCTTGAAGAATTCTTCTAAATGCTTACTTTTAATTTCAAGGTCTGAAATCGCAACGGAGAATTGTGAAAATCTGGCATCAAATGAGTTGGCATGAGTAGTTTTTCGGATTTTTTGGTGCAAACAGTTTTTCTGTTCATGTTTGGTAACGTCATATTTGGTGTGAACGTGCCCTAACTCTTCGTTTATTTTTCCCCCCTTTATGTTGTTGATTGTGTGTCTTTGTGTTCCCCAGATGGCCTCTTGTCTCATCCGCTCTTTCCTGCTGACTGATCCTCAGACTCTGAGCTGCAGTGGGACCTTGGCAGGGTGGCACTGCCAGACTCTGATCTGGCACATACCCAGTTTGCACCCACTGCTGCGAACAGCCGTCTTCACTAAATCCAACCTAACACATTTGTGATTTTGGGGCACTTCTGTTCTTTTGTTTCTTCTTTTCTTTTTTTGTGCTCAGGTTTTTCTGGTTTCCCAGGCAGAAGGGTGCTGTGGGGAAAAGTGGATTAGCCCAGCCCACAGCACCACCAGAGTGCTAATTATCTGTGTGGGGCTGCTAATCAGACAAAGCCCACTCTGTTGCACATAAAATCTCTCTCTCTCTCTCTCTCTCTCTCTCTCTCTCTCTCTCTCTCTCTCTGTGGGGTATGAGTGAATTGTGTTTGGGGGTGGATAGAGCTGGAATATGCATGGTGCTCTGTGAATGTCACAGTGAAATACAGGCTGCACTGTGTGTTTGTACGGTGCGTGTGTGTTTCTGTGCTAATGTGGGGGAGTGAGAGATCAAATATTCATGGTTTTTGGTGCCACGCTGATTGTTGATGGATGAGAAGTTGTCTTAGTTGTTTTCGTTTAATACACGATACGTCACTATTCAATACATTGCAATGCAATACAGTGATGTAATTGGACCGCTATCAAAAGTGCGGCAAACACAAGATTTGGAGAGTAGATTGATGAAAAACGTACTTCACGGCCATTTAAAAAAAAGAACGATATTTTGATCTTTTTTTTTGTCCGTTCAATAGATTTGTATGTTCTATCTATCATTCTATCATCTTATCTATCATTCTATCTATCGTTCTATCATCTTGCTATCTTCCATTCTATCGTTCTGACGTTCTATCGTTTGTTTTATCTAACGTTCTGTCTTTCATTCTATTTATCTTAATGTTCGGTCGTTTGTTCTACATATCTAACATTTTGTTGTTCGCTCAACCCATCTAACGTTTTTTCGTTTTTTTCTACCTATCTAACGCTCTGTTGTTCGTTCTAACATTCTTTCGATCCTTCTAACATTCTTTCGTTCATTCTAACATTGTCGTTTGCTCTACCTAATGTTCTGTCGTTTATTCTACCTATCTATCGTTCTGTTGTTCTATCTATCATTCTGTTGTTTGCTCTACCTATCTAATGTTCTGTTGTTTGCTCTACCTATCTAATGTTCTGTCGTTTATTCTACCTATCTATCGTTCTGTTGTTCTATCTATCATTCTGTTGTTTGCTCTACCTATCTAATGTTCTGTTGTTTGCTCTACCTATCTAATGTTCTGTCGTTTTCTCTACCTATCTAACGTTCTGTCGTTCATTCTACCTATATATCATTCTGTTGTTCTATCTATCGTTCTGTCGTTTGCTCTACCTATATAACACGTTTGTTCTAACGTTCTGTTGATCGTTCTACCCATCTAATGTTCTGTCGTTAATTCTACCTATCGTTCTGTTCTATCTACAGTATCTATCATTCTGTCGTTTGCTCTACCTATCTAACGTTCTTTCATTCTTTCGACCTATCTATCGTTGTGTTGTTCTATCTATCTATCTATCGTTCTGTTGATTGCTCTACCTATCTAACGTGCTGCCGTTAGTTCTAATGTTTTGTCATTCGTTCTACGTATTTAACGTTCTGTCGTTCGTTCAACCTATCTGTTGTTATATCTATCTATTATTCTGTCGTTCCTTCAACCTATCTGTTGTTATATCTATCTATTATTCTGTCGTTTGCTCTACCTATTTAATGTTCTGTCGTTTGCTCTACCTATCTAACGTTCTGTCGTTTGTTCTATCTATCGTTCTGTTGATCCTTCTATCTATATATTGTTCTAGCAATGGTTCTAGCTATATATATACAGTAGCAATATATAGTTCTATTTATCATTCTTTTGTTCTGTACATCTATCATTTGTTCTATTATTCTGTTGCTAATTCTGTCAATACGATATTATAGTGACACAGCCCTTGTGTTAATATGTGTTGTGTGGATATATATAGAAGAGGAAGAATTGCAATCTTTTTAGCATACTTTTGAGATGCACATTCATGTAAGCATCCCATCACAATAAACTAAAGACGTGTGCATGTGAGAACAAAAAAATGTTTTGTCTCTCCCGCTCATCCATTCAGCATAGAGAATATATCTGCTCCTCTGTCTGAATTCTGGAGTGTTGGTCTCCTGTCCTCCCCCTCCTCATCTATTTTTAATTCTAATAGCATTTCCTGTGTCCCTCTGCGGACCCCCCGATGGATCCCTTCAAATGTCACTCGTATTACAAATAGAGAAAAGGGCTTATGTCATCTCTTTTTCATAAATTGGCCTAAAAAAAAGCTCACTCCTGCCAAGTATGTATGTTCTTGCTTGTTGCTGAGGTCTTGAGACTAGCTGTCAAGAGTTTGTGTGATTTCTTTGTTCCTCGTCTCTTCTCTCATGCATATCAAATCATGAACCCATTATAGAATGTAGCAAGCATTTGTTAGCATCAGCCTTAACAGGTTAATCATCCGAGAGGTTTACGTATCAGATCTGCGAGGCGGTGTTTGGCTTATCGTGCCGCAGTGCTGTTCACCTGTGTTCAGCTCTGCTCAGTTCTTATCAGATGTGGCGACTGGCGCAGCAGCAGCTGGAGGTGTTCCTCCCACATACCTAAGCGCAGAGTTGTGTATCGTCGGCCCATCTAAATGGGAAGAGAGCGTCCGTATGTGTCCCTGCCAACCTCCACCCCATCCTCCCAACCCTGCCTTTTTGTCTCTGATTACTGTGGATCATATCCGTGCCCGCTGCTCCGGGACACTGATGGATAGACAGCAGGAGAGCAGAGACTGTCTCTGAATAGCGCTCTTATCGTTTAGTTTTATTTATGAGCTCATGTCAGGCACGTACTTCAGCAGTGAACTTCAAAGAATGGCCTGTTCGATATCTGCCATCTGAGTAAGCATGTTTGCCACTTAATGATACTAGAGTGGGGTGATTTTTGTGGGGAAAATCGATTGATACACATCTATTTGTTTTCGCTCGATTTGAATTCAAATGATGTGGCACATTCTCCCCTCTGTTTTTTCACTCCCTCTCTCTGCGTTTCTCTTTCACTCTCTATGGAGGGTGAAATGTTATAATTAGCTTTAGTGCTTAAAAGACCCTGTGAAATCGTTTGGCAGATCAGTTTATTTCCTTTGTTAACTTATTTGTTTTAATAGAGAGTCTCTTGTGCTCACCAAGGCTGCAATTATTTGATCAAAATACATTAAAAACAGAAACATTATGAAATATTATTAGTTCTATTATATACATAATCTATTTTAATTGATTTTAAAATGTAATTTATTCTTTTGGTGGCAAAGCTGAATTTTCAGCATCATTACTCCAGTCTTCAGTGTCACATAATCCTTAAGAAATCATTCTAATGTGAAGATTTGGTGCTCAAGAAACTTTTCTTATTATACTGTTGAAAACTGTTGCGCTGCTTAATATTTTTGTTGAAAGTTTTTTTTTTTTATGATCAAAAGAATAGCAATTATTTGAAATAGAAATGATTTGTAACATTATAAATGTCTTTACTATCAGTTTAATGCATTTTTTCTGAGTAAAAGTATTAATTTCTTTCAAAAATTAAAAAAAAGTCTGTACCCAAACTTTTAAAAGGAAGTGCATTTGCAACAAAATTGTGTATATTTGTATAAAAAAAAAATTGTAATGTTAAATTTATCACAAGCATATAAATACCCTTGCAGCCGAAAGACAAAGACACTAGGATTCATGAAGTCCATCTGGCATGGCTAATATATACAGTATCATGGTGTGTTGCTAGCTAGCGCACCTCAGTCCTGCTTAAATAGTGTGATGCCCTCCTGGTTCTTAATCAGGAATGGAATGGAACCTGTGCCAAATCTCAGCAAGGCTCGCCCAGGTCTCACACATCACTGAACATGACCTTGGGCCACTGTTGAGTTTCTGCAGCCATGTGCCACCAGAGTCAGTCAGTTACTTGTCAGCATGCTGACTTTCCTGAACATATGAACTATGATTTGGGCCTAGAATTTTCCTTCAGTTTCATATTGACAGACTTGCTTTTTGGAGGGTAACCATGGCATCAGCCGTACCATCTGCAGCTTTGTGGCTGCTAGTCTAGCGCCGCACGACTGTAATTGAGTAAAAGGATGCAGGTGCTTTGACTGAACACAAACTGCCTCTTACTGATTGTCTCCTCCATCTTTTGCTATTTGTATGCGCTGTAACTTTGCGTAAACGGTGAATTGTGTCTCCTCTTCCTGAGCTATTCATTCATCACAGCTGCAGTCTAATTAATGTCATTTCTCTGCTTGAAGATGATGAAGCCTTTTTTTCATCTTTGTGTGTGTGTATTTGTGTCTTCTCTCCTCTGAGTTTATACAGGATGGATATTTTTAACCAACTTTGATTTGATTATTTGCCATCTTTTGACTCTCTCTTTTGGTTCCTTAAAAACCATTGTTCAGTGCATTTTTGCAGGCAAAATGCTGGCATTTCAATAGGAATCCACATGATTGAGAATTTCACGTTAGAGCGAAAGATTTCTACAGGAAGCTGCTTGGTTTGAAAGTGACTTCTGTGTGAGCTGTGTTTTATACATTGCTGCACAATTTAGAATTAACCTTTTTGACTACAAATTTTTGCTAATGTGACTGCACCTTTTCTGGTACTGTGGCAGCAACATAGTCCAGTTTTGATTCCAGTCTGAGCTACTTAATAAGCAGGCCTTAAATGGCCCATGCTTAACATGAACATGAATATGATAATTTTTTGGTACTTTTCCTCTTAGTGGTATTTCTTGTGTGGGTGTTTGGAGCTGTATCCGGTTGATTTGGCACAGGTTTTCCACCATTTAGACTGGAAAGTCTGTAGAGATACCTCATTTGGCTCATGATTTTAAGGCCCACATATATATCCATGCGTGTGTGTGATTGCTATTGAGTTTGTCGATTTATCAGGAATTTATGTTTTGAGAGTGCATTAGCAGGTGTTGAGAATCTTTGTGGCTTTAAGTCAACCGTCTCCTGTGCTCTGCAGGTCAGTTCCAGTAAGGCAGCTGGGAGCATTCAAGCCAGCTCTGCCGGAGGGGCTGTGGCAGGTGCTACGGCCACCGGAAGTTCTGCTCCAGCACAGGGAGATCTGGACCTGTTCAGCGAAACCAGCGGAAGCAGCAAAGCAGAGGAATCGGCCAAGAAACCTCTCTCCAAGGACTCCATTCTCTCCCTGTATGGCTCCAGCACCGTCCCACAACAGCCTGCACAAGGTACATCCATCCCCCCAGAGTCCCACTTTCTTATTCCTCAGAGAATGAGCGATCTGAGCGAGAAAATGCTGATCTATAAATGGCGCTTTGCGTCCAGAGTCCATTTCTAATGGTGCAGTGGGAAGTGTGTGTGTTTGAGAGAAAGAGAAAGCAAGCAAGGTTCTTGAGAAGCCCTGCTTTAATGGGAGTATCAATAATTCAAGCACTGCGTGTCTCAGCACTCTGATACTGCTGAACGAGGTTTAAAGCTGCCTGCTTCTCCTGCCCCGCTCTTCAAAGAGGACATTTCCCAAAACCTCAGATGCTCAAAATGAAGTCTCCACCATCAGGACGCTTTATGTGTCCCCTTTCATCCTGCACACCTCTCCTGTCTCAAAGATCCATTTCCTCTGTGCTTGGGGCAAGAAACTGCACACATTATCCCAGATATTGATTGCTCTCCTCTGCCTGTGATACTTTGTGTGTCCATGTCCTCTGGTCTGCTTCTGTTTTTGTCTCTTTGAACATATTGAACATGGCGTTGTGTGTAAATCTTATTTGTGAACCTTTGTGCAATTCTGCTCCCACAGCGACTGCGATGTTCATGGGCCCGTCTCAGATGCAGTTCCCTGCGCAGCCACAGGGGAACTTCCAGGCTTTCCCCGGGATGGGAGGAGCCATGCCGCCCACTACCATGATGGGGGCTGTCATGGGCCAGGGTGGCGCGATGATGGGCCAGAATACGGGCATGATGGTTGGCATGACAATGCCTAATGGTTTCATGGGCAACGCACAGCCTGGGGTGATGGGCTTGGCTCCAGGCATGATGGGACCTCAGGGCATGGTGGCCCCTCAAAACATGTATGCCATGCAGCCAGGTCAGCAAGGACAATGGAATATGGCACAGGTATGTAATGGTGCTGTAAGCAATTTAAAAAAAAAAAAAAATGTCCCTACAGTCACCGAAATTAGTGTCTTATGAAATCGCACCTGTCTCTGTGACAGCTCTGGAAAAAAAAAAAAGGGGTTCAGGGAGTGGCGTGCACTTTAGAAAATATGTATCGTGGTAACATAAGTAACATAACTGTTTTCAACATTGATTATAAGAAATGTTTCTTGGGCAGCAAGTCAGCATATAAAAATTATTTCTGAAGGATCATGTGACTGAAAAAAACGTTAAAATGGAAAACAGTTGTTTTAGATTGTAATAGTATTCACAATAGTACTGTATAATTGATCAAATAAATGCAGCCGTGGTGAGCAAGTATAATTAGGAAGGCCCACTCAGGAAGATATTTACATGTAAAACATTCAAAACTTCTTTTATATTGTTTTATAAAGATGGTAAGTAGATACCATATACCATAGATAGGTAATTATTAGAATATTCTGTGCTGTAATGTTAAATGAAGTCCTTATGAAACTAGTTGTACTTATGAGTTTGAATTGGTAGATCTGTCGAGTGGTAATCTTGTTGAAAGCAGATAACAGCTAGTTAGCTCCATTGGAAAAAGGAAAGAGCCTATCAATTTTGCCTGTCAAAATATTCAAAAAGCTGGCAAACAAATGATAAATGCAATCATATCATGAGATAAACAGAACCAAAAAAAAATGTTGTAGGTGAAATAAGGGGACCTTAGAAATGTCATAATTAAATACTGTTAAGTCACTTACCGGAGGTCAAGAGCTTCAGGTGAGGTTCATAATGTTCTTCTGGGGGTATATTTTTAACCAACCCTCTCAGAATCTGCCATGAGTCATTGATATGACGCAATGGCTGCAGTGGATCAGTATCTGCTTTTTATAGAGAGAACATCTATATCTGAAGCTATTACCATTCATCACATTCGATTCCCACAATGCATCTCCCGGGATCACACAAAGCTTTCCTTTTTTTCAGATCGGATCTTTCACATTTTCAAAGCCATTTTAGGTGAAAAGCGAGTTGTCACATTCAGTCTCTCTCGGTCACTCTCACCATATAATCAGAGATTCATAATAAGGGTTTTTAAAATCCTCATCTAATCTGCTGTCACCTCTCATCTGCATGTGGCTCATTAAAGACGAGGGCTCAGTGACTCCGACCTCTCATCTTCTATCATCTCCCTGCCTCCCGTGGCCTATGACCCTCTGTGTATGAGGCTGTGAACGAGGGAGTCCGAGATTTCAGCCTCCGGGAGGTTAATTACACATCATAAATCAATATAGTGTGCCTTACACTCACACGGCCTTAATTAAAATCCCTCCCCACAATGCAAGCGTGTGCAGGGCGAGTTATAGGCCTTCAGCAGCACATTTGTATTTTGAGAGATCGGCTGAGAAAATAAATGCTTGTGCTTAATGGTTTTTTGGAGTGAGGGTAATTTTGCCGCACGGTTCCTGGGAGGAGTGGGGGTTTTTTTTCTGAGATGGATCTGACTTGAAATGTTTTTCTTTGTAACCCAGCACACAGGGAGGAGAAGAATCATTAGCGTTTGATATTCACTCCCTTTAATACGGCTCTTGGAGTATTTACAAACACACACTCTAACGGCACACTTATTTCTCTGTGCGTATGCGGTATTGTGTTGCGGAGGAAGCAGGTGTAATTATGAGATTGGACAAATTTGTCCTGCTAAATGAAGTCTAGGTTCACAGTGGGTCCTCCTGAGTATTTTGGAAAGGTTTTTTTAAAACATTTTTCCCTCTGACTATCTCACTCTAGTCATACACTTCATGGCCTAAAGCGGTTTAGTCACCTTGTGAGACATCAGAGCACTCCAGGAGTTCACGGTGATGGATAACCTCCCTCTCCGCCTCGGGAAGGGCTTTAGTGCTTCGGAATTAAACATGAATAGGAGGCCGATGAAATATATGCATTGTAGTCTGTATTTCAAGATTGTATGGGAAAAGGCAAATGCTACTGTTTCTGTATATTTAAAGTGGCTTTTTGTACCATATCAATATGTATTCCCTTCAATCTACTATACCTTTCAAACATTTAGGTTCTTTGAGATTTTTGAATGTCATTATAAAGTCTCTTATGTTCATCAAGGCCACATTTATTTGATATTAAATAGTAAAATTGTGAAAATTATTTTTATATATTTTAAAGTGGTTTTTTTTTTCCTGTGATGGCAATGCAAAATTTTCAGCATCACTACTCCAGTCTTCAGTGTCACATGATCCTTCAGAAATCATTCTAATATGCTGACTTGGTGACCAATAAACGTTTCTTATAGTTGAAAACATGCCAAAGAACAGCATTTATTGGAAATAGAAATGTTTCGTAACAATGTGAATGTTTTTACTGACTCTCTTGATCAATTTAATGCATCCCTCCTGAATTTCTTTTTTTCATTTCTTAAAAAGAAATATTTGGAACGTTTGTGTAGTCTAAAAACATATACTCTAATTATTATATCTTTTTTCATTACTATTTTATGCAATATTTATGCAAGCTGTGTAGTTCTTATAATAATAATAATAATAATAATTCGTTACATTTATATAGCGCTTTTTCTGAGACCTCAAAGCGCTTTACATGGAAGGGGGGGAATCTCCTCAACCACCACCAATGTGCAGCATCCACATTCTTAAGTCTTTTATATGCAAATGAGCTCTGTTTTGATTGGCTCATTTCACTGTTTCGCTGCACAGATCGGGCTGAGCTGAATAGTGTCTAAGCAGTTAGGTAAACATTAACGTAACATTGTATGTAAGCACCAACCATCCAGTCAATTAATAAGGTTGACTATTTTAAGTGTTATATTTTTTGAAAGCTGTGTCAGCGTCTTCGAGAGGTTTTTAGCGTGCTAACAGTGGTTTAGTGTGCTGTTAGACTGTCAGCATGGTAAAATCACATCTCTCATCTCCCTCTAAAACACCGGCACTACAGCCATCAAAGCGTCGTCTCTGTCACAAACCTACCGCATTCAACGACATATTTCAAGACAATTACTGTCGGACTTGTTGCACTGATCATGTGTTCCTGTTATCATCCACAGTTCTCTGTGAAGAGATTAGTTTTGAGTAATAAAAGATTGTATTTTATTTTAGCCTTTGTAAATGCCAGACAACCAACTGACTGGTGGATTATGTAGTTTTGTACATCCATTGTCAACATAGTACAGGCAACTCTTATTGCAAAGAAAGAAAAATCCTGTTTTCCATTATATATCCATTTTGACAGCTGGATAAAGATTGCACAAACTTTAGTTCGCAGAATTCACGTTAATAATGAAAAATAGGAGACAGCTTATTTTAAACCATTAGTTTTTCTCTCTCTGCTGGCTATAAGCTGTAGAGACAGGAGTATAAATCAGACAGACGTGTCTGATGGGCTGCCCCACAGGACCAGTCAGGAAGAATACTGGTGGAAGTCAAGGGAAAAGGGCAGAGGTATAGAAAATGAAAGGGAGATGGAGTAGAAGTAGACGGAGAGTAATAAGAGGGGTGAGTGAGTTTAAAAATCAGAGGACAGCTTAGTAACCTGAAAAAAAGAAGAGGAAAATGGAACTTTGGAGGGAAAGGCCATCCTCAGGTGAAATTACTGGTCGTATATCTGATGAAAAAAAGACACTTTTACTCTTCATGCAACTGCAGACACTTCACCAAAAGCAAGTATATTTCTCTTTTAATAACAAAACTCTGTTTCAAAACCTAGTGACCTTCATAGACACATCTTAACAGTCATGCAATCTTGTGAGTGATCAATTTACTTTGAATCCTTTTATTCAGTAAGGATGCATCAAATTGATCAAAAGTGACAGTAAAGACATTTATAATGTTATAAATTTGTATTTCAAATAAATGCTATTCTTTTTACTTGTATGCTATTATATGCTATTCTTTTCTTTTAACTTTTGATTTATCAAAAAATCGTGGGAAAATGTAGCACTGTTTCCATAAAAATATTAAGCAGCATAACTGTTTTCAACATTGATAATAAAAAAATGTTTCTTGAGCCCCAGATATTAGAATGATTTCTGAAGGATCATGTGAGCCTGAATATTTCACAATGTTACTGTTTTTACTGTATTTTTGATCAAATAAATGCAGGCTTGGTGAGCATAAAAGAAATGTTTAAAAACTGACAAACATTTGAATGGTAATGAGTTAATATTTTTTATTAAAATGTTTAAATAAATTAAAAATTCAATAAAATATTGTGAATTAAATGCTTATGATTTCTCTCCCTATGTCTGCCAATTTGAAGTTTTGTTTGAGCTCATTGCAGTGCATTCTTGGCTTTTCCGCAAAGGGCACATGTAATGCTGGCAAAGAATTTAGCCGAAATTAGGTATTTTTAGAAGAAACCCTTTTTCAATTGGTTTTCTGTCGTCCATGATGCCATAAAACGCTTCCTCTGTAGGTTTTGGACCAGCGCAAATTATTCTAACAAGTCTGGTATCTATAGATGTTTTACACTTCTCTCTCTCTCTGCTTTGTCTTTTTCAGATTAACCAACAGATGTCTGGAATGAACCTGAATGGCACCGGTGCTCCAATGGCATTTGGGCCACCTGGAGCCCCCATGGGCGGCTGGGTGGCACCCCCATCTGGTCAGACCCTCAGCACCCAGCTCTGGAAGTAAATGATTGAGGGACGATGGAGGACAAGGGGCACCGCATCCCTCCATCCCTCCAGTCCTCCTCCACCACTCGCACCCAGAGTTTTATTCATGTACTGTCATTTTTTTCCCCCCTTTCTCTTTCCAACTATTACTCTGGAGAGCATTGATTCAACCTGCCCTCTGTGTATTGATCAAGTGAGCGAGAGTATGGCGTGTAAGAGACTGGCAGCTTTGACCGTCTTATTTGCAATTATTTTTTTCTTCTATATATATATAAATATATTTTTGGGGGGTTCAATCACATATCAGCTACAAGAAAGCTGCTGGACCAATTATACAGGCTTCTAATATATCTTTACCAAATAGTGAGTCATAGTATTTAAAAGACAGAGGTATGGCTATCATATTTGTGACATCCCCCTCCTTTTCCTATCTTCTGTAGCCCCATGTCCCAAAACCCTGTAGCAGATATTGTATAGACCCATGTAATGTAATGTAATCATGAGATAGACAAACCCCTCTCTCTGGCTTCTCACCCCACCGCATCTGTGTAGCTCCATGACAAACTCCATCTTTACTGTGATGTTTTAATGTGTGCGTTACAGAGAAGCACAGTGAGTGAAAGATTAATAAACCTGGACGACTGTACAGCTGCGATGGCTAATGGGAAAAAGGGGGTTGGGGTCAATAGAAAAGGGCTCGGGGAAGGAATTGTCGTTTTAGCCAGCTCGTTTTGACCGAACAAAAGCGTGCAGTCGAACACGTCAGTCCCGCCGCTGTAGCAGAGCTTCTATCCTCTCAGACAGGGTCTCTCTGCTGTGCAATAATTTAAACATCCCCACCGTGTCATCCAGGTTTATTTCAAATGTGTTTACATTTTCTGGTGCCTAGTACAGAGACAAAATGTTGTTATTTCCGTGCATTAAACAGTGAATAGCCATGAACTATTGTGTGATCATTTTGTCTAAAGATGCATTTATTGTAAAGTTTTTTTTTGTTTTTTTTTTGCTTTTAAAGAAGGTCGTTTGGAATAAAGACAGTTGTAATTCAAAAGTTCTGTCCCTGGTCTCTCACGCTTTAGACCGTATTTGCTCCAGTATTCCTTTTATTTTCATGGACAGTTTATTTTCAGCACCACCCAACCTCTCTGTACATTATTCAAGCAGTTGGTCCTTGTCCTCCGCATTCACAGACATTGATCTGATTCTCAGAGTGTTCAGAGTCTGAGGAAAAGGGAAAGTGGTTTGTTGTCTACCGCATTGGGAATAAGATCAGGTTTTTGCCATTTGAAAACCCCTTATCCATGGTTTCTCCTCCACCACGTTACAGGTAATCCAGTGTGCTGCCACAGTGAGAAGCTCCAGCAGATAGATACAGTGTGTCAGTAGAGAATCTAGGAACCCGAGATAGCTTGGCATGTCTTTTCAGGTATCCTAAAGTTCAAAGGCGGCAAAGTGCCAGCGATGGCGAGCCTCCATCCAGTGTCATGACAGTCCTAGTGCAGTGTCGTTTGCTAGACCTCTATAAAAACCGAATCCTGCTGCCGCTTTGTTTCATTTCCCAGGTTGACCTTCTCTGTCCGGGTATGCCAGACCAGGACCTGAAAGAAACCAGTTGGAATCAGTTATTTCTGAATTTGCAAATCAAACACGCGTGTCGAAACAAAGATTGTATATATATTAAGTTGGTTCACTCATATTACTAGGAATGGAAGAAAGTGCAATGCGCAATATGGTGGGCCTAAGAAACATTTATGTGAGTTCATGTCAGATTTCATTGCTGATTTGAAATATGTCATTTAAATGTGAAACGCACACAGGTACATAACAGTGGGAAATAAGCTCAGTGTATGTGATCTCTCAGCAGAGATGTTTTTAACTGTTGGTGACTGAAGGGTGCTGGAACAGGATCTCTCGTACATGTCTTGATTTTATCAGTTTGATGCGGCGCAGGGAATGTTGTTAAATGGCCGCACCCAGGTGTGATGCGTCAGTTCCCGAACACATGATACTGCAAATTGGCTTGTTTTGCATAAGGCTAATTTAGCAAAACCACAAGAGATCAATATTGTGTACCTTGGAGCAGCAACCCATAAGTAACTCAAATCATGCTGTAGAATTTGGCCTGATAACAAGTTGCATCCCTCTAGTAGATTCTGTAGAAGTGCTCCTTATGTCGGTGTCTGACGCTCTACTTTGCCATCTACTAATCCCGATGTTCCCTTAATAAATATTATCAGGGCAAAGTAAGTTGTAGGAGAGAGCTTTATATATATATATATATATATATATATATATATATATATATATATATATATATATATATATATATATATATATATATATATATATATATATATAAGTTTTTAGTTTAAGTCTGAATGTCAGAGAGACTAAATTTGGAACTTTCTGGAGTGGATCATAATTGGTTTTGTGGGTGGTTAAACTTCATTAGTTGTGTTTGTGTGCAGCTGTTGAAGACATTTGCAGCCCACAGAGATGTCTAATTTTTATAAGAGGAATGTAATAATACATGAAGAATTAAACTTGTGCGCTTCCGCTTTCATATGTAATAAATCCTTACATTTTTAATGCTGATAATGTAATAGCTACAACTTGGTGCGCAAAGGTTGAAAGCAGTGATATAACAGCAGTGCGGAGGTGTGAAGCCAGCAGTACCCATGGGCCCTAGTAAATCTAAATGGGTTTCAAGAAAAGGTTATTAAAATTTAAACCCTTCATTCTTTTTTTAGACTAATCTTGGAGTAGTTTTAGTCTTTGGCTGTGTGTATCCCTGAGAATATTGTAAGACAAGGGCAGATGTCATTTTCATTATTGCAATGTGTGCCAATTCTGCCAAACTATCTTGTTTAATACTCTTTAAACATTTCAATTTGTGGTGAGAGAAACCCCACTCAGAGTGATCCTGGAATGAGAGAAGATACCCATTCTCTGGTTTTCAAAAAACATATGCATTCCCTCAAAAAACGTGTTTAATGCGTTCCCCCATGAAACTTTCAACAAATCTTGCGAGCAAACACAAAGTTTATCGGTGAAACAACATTTACGAAAGAATGAAAAGCATTGAAATAGAATCCTCCCATCGCATTTTATTTCCATCACCATCTCCCTTTAGGGCACAGGTGTCAACCTCAGTTCCTGGAGGGCCACAGCCTTACAGAGTTTAGTTCCTGCAGTTTTAAAATAAGCCTGAAAGACTTGATTAGCTGGATCAGGAGTGTTTAATTTAGGGTAGAAGCTAAACTCTGCAGGGCTTTAGCCCTCCAGGAACTGAGTTTGACACCCCTGATTTAGGGGCTCCGTACACTCCTGTTCAAAAGTTATTTTGTTCAGATTTTTTATTTTTAAAAAAGTATTTTATTCAGCATTCACATTTAACTGATCAAAAGTGAAAGTAAAGACATTTATATAGTTACAAAAGATTTATTTTTCAATTATGTTCCTTTGAACTTTGTTCATCAAAGAATCCTGGGGAAAAATTATCAAGGTTTCCACTAAAATATTAAGCAGTTGTTTTCAACACTGATAATAATAAATGTTTCTTGAGCACCAAATCAGCATTGTTGAAGCATCATGTGGCATTGAAGACTGGAGAAACGACATTCCATCACAGGAATAAATAACATTTTAAATAAATAAATAAAACATTTTAATTTGTATATTATTACACAATATTGCTGTTTTACTGTATTTTGATCAAATGAATGCAGCCTTCGTAAGCATAAGAGGCTTCTTTCAAAAACCTTTTTAAAAATCCTACTGACACCAAACTTTAGAACAGATTTGCATGAACTAACAATAAAAAAAGTTAATTTTATACTATTCTATAAAATTAAAATTTGCCATGTTAAAAATGTGTTTGTATATGGAAAATGTTACATTAACAAAGGTTAATGCTCTGAATGCATTGTTCATTGTTAGTTCATGTTATCTACTGCATGCCATTAACAATGTATAGAACCTTAGTCTGTACTAATAGCTATACACCATAGTGATTTGCTATAATTTTACAAAAGGGATAGAATCTTAGACAACATCGGAACAAACTGTTACACAATTAAAGCATTCTAGCTCATTTGTTCAGCTCACTTGTTCAAGTCTATTGTGGGGAAAAGTGTGAAAAATGTCTGTGGATTCTATTTGGGCGGTCTTGTATGAAACCATTTTCTCAAACAATGCTTTTGTCGAAGATGTTGAAGAAGTGTTTCTTTTGAATCTGCCCACAACACAATCTCTCAAATGATTATTCTCTCTCGAGGCTTCAGATACTCATCCTGTTCAGAGTGAAGCAAGCTGGCACGCTGACAGCAGTCTGGCAGGAGCACGATTGATGCTGACATTAATAAACAGGAGAGTCTATGCACTGACTTCTGTAAATAAGCCTGTGAATCTCTCTCACACCCTCTTTACCTCTCTATCTATATAGCATGAGTGCCGTCTCTCTTAAACAGTTTCCTTTTCCCCTCTTCTTCTTCCTCTGTCCCTTTCCTCCTTGTCACATCAGTTCAGTCCGATTACTCACATAAGATGACCCCCCCTCAATCCTACCCAGCCTCACTGCCTTTAATTTTGAAGTGCATGCTGGGAGTTAGCCGTATTGCCCTGCCCGCAGGCTTAGTCACAGTCATCCGTCGGGGACCCACAACAACACTTCTACAAATGTGACCTTTCCAAAAGACATCGCTGGCAGTGCTCCACTTGGACAGACGCCTGCTCACGCCTATCACGAGGACCCATAACTGTTGGCACACGCACTTTCGTTTGTTTACTTCCATAATGCCATTCTCATATAATTGGAATACAGCCACAAATTTAAGTATATTAAACTCCCACTTTGTCCAAGTAGCGCCTCGCACTTCTTTGTAACTGTCAGTGGCCTTTCCGTCCCGTTTACAGGCGCGATATCTACACGCTCGCAATCACCACGGCATTGTACCACAGGAATAAACCTGCGCTCTCTGATGTTTACAATGCAGACATTATGCTGCGTCTGGAAAAATGACGCATAACTGATTGGTTGATGTTGAAAATGTGTCCTGCTCTTGCTGGTGTTGGTGATTAGTGGAATTGTCAGCCCTGCTAATAGTCACTATTAATAACCCAGGCCGGCTACCATTAGGGTAATTGGGTGATAATGATGATGGCAGTAGCAGTGACGCGTGGTACAGGGAGGAAGAGAGCATTTTGACATGTAAGGTGAGTCGACTGAAGAGGTTTGAGCTTGAGATTTTAGCTCATGAGATAATGGGCCACGAATGAATGAAGGAGCTTTTAGAATCAGAGTCAAATACATAGGAATGTTTATTTTTTTTCTTATTATTATTTTTTTTTCAAGCGTTACTTAGCTATTCATTGTCACTGGTATAGAATAGACCAGCATACAAAATTATGTTTTCAAAGTAGTACAAAAAAGGTTGGGGTGAGTCATATTGCCCAAAATAATGCGTCTCAGATTTTAAGAGATACCTGGAGCTAATAAAGGAAAGGAACATCGAAAACTGTAACTTTTTTTTAGTATGCATGATATTCAAAGGTGAAGGATGCAAATGCAAGCTGTTCTACTGACCTGGGTACAGTTCTGGGCCTTTGGCTCCAAGTCCTCCACCTTGGTGATCTGTTTTAGGAAATCTGATTCTTGCATCCCTGGTTTGGCTCCTCTCCTCTTGAACAGGGCACGTGGGTTTGACAGGATCACCTGCAGGTTCACTGCAAAGCCTGCCGTTAACAAGCAAATTATAAATCAAACAATTAAATTAAAATGTATTTTATTTATCCTTTTGACATAACAGTTCGTGATAGTCATTGCCGAGAAGGGTTTGGAACTCCTGTGTCGTCTTGTGGTCTGAGTCAGTCAGCATTGTCATGATGTCATTTCCTTGTGCCTTCAGAGTGAATAGTCGCATACGGCTCGGGTGATTGGCTTAAACCTGGCTGCAGAATTGAGTGCCCTTAAGCAGTGTTGGCAAATTGCATAACATCGAGCAACTGCCATTGAGATGAATGGGAATACTAACAGATAACTTTCTCCAGGTATTATATACCTCGTTTGCAAGTGAGAAAGTCTGGGTTTGATGCTCATTGAAGCTCATCAAAAAGCTTAGTGGAAAAGGCCTGAAATTGTTAAATAATTTGTAAAATAAATTGTCCAAATAATCTCGCTATATATTGAAACACACTCTCTCATTCACTGTGTATTAAAGGGGTGGTATAATGCCCTTTTCACAAGATGTAAAATAAGTCTATGATGTCCCCAGAGTGTGTATGTGAAGTTTTAGCTCAAAATACCCCACAGATATTTTTATATAGCATGTTAAAATTGTCACTTTTTGAGGGTGAGCAAAAACGCACCGTTTTGTGTCTGTTCCTTTAAATGCAAATGAGCTGCTGCTCCCGGCACAGGGGGCGGAGCTTCAAGAGCTTGCACTCACACAGACATGCACTGAAAATTTCTAAATCTTTCAGCCTTTTATGTTCAAACCGAATTCAGACAATGATGGAGAGACTCAAGAAGAGGTGACAACATGTAGACAACACTTCTGAATGGTTAGTTGATGAGTTTATATAGCTTATGTGTCGTTAACTTCTACTCATTGATTAGCATATTCTGTCTTGATAATCTATAAATCGTGTTCCGGGGGCGGGGTTTATGTAAATGTTAGGGTTGGTGATGTCACTAACCCGGGAGGAAGCTCGTGTAGTCCCTACCAGCCGTTTGTTGTAGTCCTTAAAAAGTGAATTCTTTAAAAGCAAATATCTCCCTTTGCTTTGAACTTTGAGCGTTGTAATTTTGCAAATGTTGTTTATGCTCAAACAGCAACATTACACACTAACTAAAGTTAGAAAAGTGAATTCATAATCAACCACCCCTTTAACTATATACACAAATGCACAGCTCTTCAGCTCTCTCTTGACCTTATGCATTTCTCATGTCACTGTCGCATGTGGGTCAGGATACGTTTTTCACCCACTTGTTTCCATTTCTCTCTATGACACCGTCTCAGCCCCAAAACAGGAGAAGGACTTTTCAAATGTTACTATAGGGAATATCACCCTCTGTTGTGGGCTTTTTATCCTGCATGGACACAGGCTGTTTTCTAGGACGCCTGCATTCCAGCTAAAACCACCTGGGTTTCCCTCAAATCCACAGAGGCGAGCTCATGACAGCATTGCAATGCTCATCTAAGCCTTGGCTAACTGTGTCCTTGTGTAGTTACAAGGTTTCTCTCCCTCACATCGACATGCATAATGTCAAGGTTTATTAATAGTTGAAGGCCAGCCAACTCCTTTCTTTTGATCTTTTTCTTTTCTTTTCTTTTTTTAATGACTATATTGCCTTTTGATGTCCCTATACAAGTATTGAGGGAATGATGTAAGAACCTACGTTCAGAGATCTAGGGACGCGGCTTTGATAGAGCTGAAGAGCCGGACACATTTCTGCTGTTACACCAACAGCACTTCAGGGTCCATCTAGATGTGATGCATAAACCGTAAGCCCATCCTAAACATTCACATCCTGATTTTTGAACCAACTCCAAGACTTCATGACCAGCCGTTTATAAGGTCTTTAATTAGGGTGGCCTTCAAATTTGTACTGTTGAAAAGCTGAGAAGTGATTGATGTTTAAAACTTATTTTGCCTGACAGGACTGTCAAGTAATTTAATTTCCAGGGAAATGTGATGCATAAATCATGAAATCATTAGTACTTAAATATGTAAATCATATTCAGAAACGAACTAAAATTAATAAGGGGCAATAAGTAAATATTAATAGAGCAATCTGTAAAATGCACATTGGAAAGAGCACCTTTTAGATTAGTGTTATGTTGTCACTAACAACTCTGTTATTTACATAACATTATCATATTTTTAAAAAGGATTAAATTCTGTAAAGGTACAACATGAACTCACTGATGTAATTCAATCAGTCTGCTGTTTTATAACAACCACTATTCCTCATTTATACATACACTAATGCTCAAATGTTTAGGGTCTGTGAGATTTAGTTATTTTTTGGAAAGAAAAAAAATATTCAGAAATGACATTAAATTGATCAAAAGTGATAAAAGAATGTAAAATGTTACAAAAGAGTTGTATTTCAAATAAATTCTATTCTTTAGACCTTTCCATTAATAAAATAATCCTGAAAAGTCATGGTTTCCACAAAAATATTAAGCACTAATGATAATAATAATAAATGTTTCTTGAGTACAAAATCAGAATATTAGAATGAAGTCTGGAGTAATGATGCTAAAAATTCAGCTTTGCCATCACAGAAATGAATTACGTTTTAAAATATATTCAAATATAAAACGGTTATTTTAAATTATGGTAATATATATCACATTTTTGATCAAATAATTGCAGCCTTGGTGAGCATAAGAGACTTCTTTCAAAAACATTTTAAAAATAAAATCTTACTGACCCCAAACTTATGAATGGTTGTATTGTAGATGCTTAAAGTTAATGGTGTAATTCTTAAATATTTAGTAGTGTAAATTGTATTGTGTCCACCACAATTAAGCTGTCTTAATCAGTTTATGATATTTATTACAATTATTATAAAACATTTGTAAAATAAAATTCTGTAAATTATACTCGTGACACAGACTGTGTAAAGGCTAGTGTGACTCATGGTTTAATCACTGTGTACACTACAGACGCAGCTTTTTGTCATGCATAATCATTTCAGCCCTTCTCCGCCTAATGTGCAAAACGTTGCTATTGTGTGTTAAAAAGGCTTCCATGTTAAGACAAGCACTTGAGCTCCTCTTTAGGTGAGAGCAGTGCTTGAAAGCAATGAGAGAGGCGGTTCAGGACCTTTTCTCTGCTATTGTGTTGTATTGTGCTCTCAGAAGAAGCCGTACAGCAGGAATACTAAATTACCTTATTGTTCTCAGCTTTTGTTCAGGGAGGAGTGTAGTAGAGCCGGCAGATTTATGAACCTTAAACAGCTCATTTTCAACATGCGTTTAGTCTATGCCAGCGATGAGAGGAAGCGTATGCATTATGTGAAGTGTTTGTTAAGGGAGATGTGCTCACTGTCAGGTAGGGCCTGACAATGAATACATTTCCTCTTTGATGACAACGATGATGATATTATTGGTGAGTGAACACGTGAGAAAAATATGAGCTTTGGAAGAAGAGCAATAGTGGTAGTAACAGAGATCACATGAGAAAGAGATGATACCATCTCTTGTTATTAGAGTTTCATGAACAGCATAATACCCAGCGGCAGCGCTGGAGTCTGGGGAATTAGGGATTGCTTCAGCTATACGCACTACTATCTCTGACGTTGTATTCATTCCTTCGAGCGCCATATGAGCCCTGCCTCTCTCCATTAGGATGTTTCCAACCTGTCAGCATCTTCTCACCTCACCCTCTTTAATGCACTGCCTGAGAGCTCACATTTGCTAAAAATGCAGAGAAATTGCTGAATTTAGCCTCCTTAAAGGGGCTTTTTGCCAATTATAGGGAGCAAATGGTTGCTTCGTCTGCCTAAAAATCTAGGGTATCTGTTATATTTGCCTGTCAGTAATGCTTTGTAATAGTGTGTAATTTTTAAAAAAATGTTACTGTTGCAATACGTTCTTTATCATTGTAAACTATTAGTATACCATTTGAAAGATGATTTTCCCAGAAAGTGTAAACACGGATGCTTTTAACATTGTTCTGTTTGTGTATCCTGACCAGCTTGACATGTCAACTTCCAATTTACATGTCACTTAGCAGACGCTTTTATCCAAAGCTACTTACAAATGAGGAACATCACGAGCAGTTTATCAGAAGAGCCAACAATATTTGCAGTACACTGTGCCAAGTGCCTTTGTTTATGGTTGTGTTTTAGTTAAGTGCTTGTGGAAAAGTGTGTCTTCAGCTCTTTCTTGAAGGTTCTGATGGTCTCAGCAGACGGGGCGGAGGTTGGCGTTCATAAGCCTGTTTATTTATTATTATTGCTATTCCATTTGGAGACACTAGTGCTGTAAACATTTTCTGTTAATTAAATTTTTGTTTGTTTTTTTGTTTTGAAAACCCCTTAATCTATTAGTATGAACTTTGAGCCTCTGTTCTCTGCAAGTACAGTTCAGTAATTTTTTTGTATTATCTGTATATTATTATATTATTTGAAATGTGTATGTATGTATACATACTTTATCTTACTAATTGTATCTCTGTCAGTCGCCAAGACAACATTTCTAATTTTCATGTATTATTTTTTTCATGAAAATAATTTTTTTAGGGCTGTGCAAGGATTAATCGCGATTAATCGCATCCAAAATAAAAGTTTGTGTTTACATAATATGTGTGTACTGCATATAATTATTTTGTATATATAAATACACACACATGCATGTATATATTTATATTTAAGAAATATTTACATGTGTATACTGTGTATATGTATATGTAATTTATATTATATATAAATATTTTATGTATAAATAACAAATTTTTCTTAAATATATACAGGTACATGAATGTGTGTGTGTTTATACAAAATAATTATACACAGTAAACACACATATATTATGTAAACACAAACGTTTATTTTGGATGCGATTAATCGTTGCACAGCCCTCCTTTTTTTTTTATAATTTTGCTTTTCATTAACAATAACCACCCTGATACAGTTCACTTACTTAGTGCCTTCCCTATTGACAAAGATGAACTATAGCTAGATTCACTAGTGTAAGCCCGTCTCACGATCACAAACTCGCCAGCTTCGGTCACTAAAAAGAGGTAATTGTCTAAATACCTGAGATGGTCGCTTTCACGCTTACACAATCTAAATACTTTGGTATAGCCCCCATGGTTTAGCATACACTTGAATTTAAAATAACGTTTACTGCAGTAGAGGTATGGCCACTTCTACAGATATAAGTCAACCAATGTTACTTCTCTTATAATAGCTTTGGATTGGCCATGCCGTGGTTTCCCACGTACACTTATCTAAAGTAACATTCAATTAAAACAGAGGTAAGACACCCAAATTTAGGTTGGTCAAGCAGCATTTTTGCTGTCCTAAACGGAAATTCATTTCTTGTCTTTGCGAACCAAGTACACTTGAATTAGTGCCAAATATTAGTCATCACTAATCTGACGCAGACTTGCGGTAATATACGAATCCGTTTAATCTACTTGGGAAAACAATATCAGAGTCAGTCAGAATAAAATCAAATGTAACAATTTATTATGTCAGGTAAATGTATCATGGCAATTTCATAATCAGTTCAAAGATAATAAATACAAAACATCAAATGCTCTGGAATAAAGAGAAAAGATGCGAATAATACATAATGCTGAGTGTCTTGCCCACACTCCGCATCACAGGCTAATCTGAGCTACAAATAGCCCTGAGCCTCTTGTTGCATTATTTTATATAGACAGAAACTTCTTTCATATGGAAACATTTGATAACAATGGGAATTTGCATTCAATGTTTACACCTTTTGGGCAGGATGCCATTTGTCTGGACGACACACCCTCCTCTGTGTGCAAGTTATCTCTAAACTCTTAAGAACTTTTTTCCCTTTTGGTTTACTTCTTTGGGAATGAGACATTTGTACCAGTCGCATTTCAAATGATACCAAAGTATAATACTGTATGATAATTATTCACATTAAACCATATAGATTTTTGGGTGAATTTTGGTGATCTCAGCATATGAGAGAGAAGGAATCGGGGAAGAGGGAAAGAGATGTAAATTATGATGATTCTGAGGTGAGACTTGCGTCTCAAATGGTGATGCTAACTTCACAAGAGAGTTTAAGGGCCCTATCTTGCACCCAGCGCAATTGACTTTGTACACCGACGGCCGACGCATGTATCATTCCTATTTTGCACCCGCGCAAAGCGGACTTTTCCCTCCACAGAAGCACGTCGGTTAACTAAGAAAATACACTTGCGCTCCCGGGGGCGATTCAGCGCAAAGAGGAGGCGTGTTCCGGCGCAAACGTTCCTTCATGCTATTTTGCAGGTTTAGAAAACAATTGCGCCACTAACCAGGAAAAAATTATTTAAAGTCAGTGGCGCGTTGCGCATGTTATTCATATGCTATTTTAAGGGCGCATGCTTGGCCATAATCAATGTATCGTGTGCACAACGCGCACTTTGATTCTCTCATCTACACAGAAGCAGCAGTTTTCATTTTTGCAAATCATACATTATTATGATAGATAGATAGATAGATAGATAGATAGATAGATAGATAGATAGATAGATAGATAGATAGATAGACAGACAATTTATAATAAAAGCATACATCTAACTTACACATTTACCCAAATTATCATACGCCTGTTTAACCGAAGTTAATTTGGGTGGGTTTCTCCATCCCCAATGTCCCTGACGAGAACGTCGGTCTCCTCGGCTGTGAACCGCTCCTGGCGCTCGCCTGGCAAATCCGCCGTTATAATAGGAATCCGCTTTAGAACAAGCGCGTCTGCTCTTAAAGGGAATGTGAGATGTCGCTCTGATTGGTTTATTTCACGTTATGCCCAAACCACACCTATGAATAATGAAGCTACTTCAGACCAACCCCTTTTAGATTTTGCGCCGGGCGCAAGAGGCATTTATCCCGCCGGGAAAATAGCAACAGCGCCAGAGACCCGCCCACAAAGTTACTTGCGCTTTGCGCTTGACACTTGCGTTTCAGATCGTTAAAATAGGGCCCTAAATGTTCATTTCCTTTGTTTTCTCAAAGAGTTGCCCTCTCTTCCAGTTCTTCCAGTTTTTTCCAGTCTTATAATATAATATAGGAGAAAAGCCTCTTCAGAAAACTCTCTGGTGTTTCACGGCTTTTTTCCTCAGCTTAGAGCATTCTTCTTGCATGGTCTCTCTATATAGAAGTCGTTTTGCTGCCTGCTTTGGGCCAATTTTATATGCCTGTTTGAAACGACTTCAGTGAGGGGCAGTCTGGAAAGTATCAACACGACCAAACTGCAAAGAAGTCCCATCTGTTTATCTGAGCAGCCAAGCTGCTCCTCATACAGCTGATGTTATGATCAGCAGCAGCACATGGTATTACGTGGGCAGAATATCCTTTAGAACTCAGAGAAGATAGACAGAGATATGGAGGTTCAATATCTTAATAACATTAAATAAAATTGAGAGACCTTGTGGTGAAACTTGAAGACATAATGCTCCAGGTAATGTGGTTCTGGTTCTCCAATACTTTTAAGACATTTACAGTAATGGGTCTGAACTTTAAAAATGACTTTTATCAAGTCGGCTGATGGATGGTTAATTGGTCACAGTAGCTCACCTGCAGTGCCACGAGTCATGGGTTTGATAACCGACACACTGATAAAAATGTATACTCTGAATGCTCTGTAAATCACTTTGGATAAAAGCATCTGTCTAATGAATAAATGTAACTTAAATGGAAGTTTTCAGATGTGCAGGATGGAAAAACGAAATCTGGTAATTGTGTTTGGCTTGAAGTTTACGTGATTTGCACAAATTAGTTCTGAAATTCAAAACCAGCTGGATGACAGAATGTGCCAGTCACCAGAAACCTGTTAATTAACCAGAGGAATCTATTTTCAAAAATCGTTCTCTGTCACACGAGCCAGATAATGTTAAAGGCCTATAAACATTTGAAATCCAGAAATAGATGCAATAGAGGCATTTCTGAGAACTGGTCACTATTTTTTTAAATGGTTAAAAAAAAAAAAGAAAGTTTTTTTCAAATGGCTGCTTATTCTATAATACTGAACCATCTATAAAAGTGAGAGGAGAATATGGCACTGACTCCACTGATGGATTTTTCAGGTCTATGGCATAACTTTTTTTTCATTTTTCTCAGGATGCCCATATTAACCGTCAGACCATTACTACTGCATGCCTCAGTGAGGTTTCAGCATTGAAGATATTTAATCCCCATGTGTGGAAAATATGGGGAATGCATTATCAAGTGATTTATCAACACAATCAATCTAGATTTTAAAATATAAAATAATGAATTGAAGGTTTATATTGTTCCGTGTGAATTAATTAGCATTTGGATTTCCTAACGTAAATTCAATTTTGTGATAATCAATTTATAATCGTTTTCAGTTGCACACTCCAATAACCATTCTAGAATGTTCTGCCATTATTAAAGGGAAATACAAAATGCAGTAACACAGAAATCAGTTTTCTGTTATTTTGTTCTGTTACACAGCAGAAACAGTGTCATCTTGGATGCTTACTCTTGCATTTATGATTAAGCCTTGTGAATACGGTGCTTCTGCACGTGGTGTAAAACAGGCATAATGGTCATTTCAAATATATGTGACATTTTTTTCCTGGTTTGATAACACTGTTGCAGTTATCATTCAGTTTTGTCGTTATAATAATCAGTAAAAATCGCTAGCGGCGTTTTGATAACTTACTATGGGGGGAAAATTACTCCTGTGTAGGTCGATCTTAGTGACGTCTTACCAGCCATGTCAATTGCAAACGGCCTGTCAGCTTTCCAGCCTGTGTACCAGCCGACCACTTTCCCCTTTTTCACCAGGGGACGCTCGTACCTCCGGCCTCCAACAAGTCCCACTGGCCACACTGACACTCTCCGGGTTGACCGCATCTGTAGAAGAAGGGAAACATGATAATATTGCAAACACAATGCACTACATTTTTAAATAAAAGCTTTTTAATTAAAAGGAAATAATTAATTAAATGATTCAATGATTTGAAGGGGTCCTATTAAGCTTTTCACTTTTTCAACTTTAGTTAGTGTGTAATGTTACTGTTAGAGCATAAAAAAGATCTGCAAGGTTACAAAGCTCAAAGTCCACTCCAAAGGGAGATATTTTATTTAACAGAATCCACTTTTCAAGAACTACAACAAACAACTCGTTTGTACTGCAACGCAATTTTTTCGGATCCTGTGAAGTCGTAATGTTACTCATTTAAATAATCCCTGCCCAGGGAATACGAGAAAAAGGGGTCGAGGCCTGGTTGAGCTGCATTAGAGAAGACAGTGTTGTCGCTATGTCAAAGAGACGTTGTTTTTTTCCACCCTGTTTCTAAAACTCATTTGTTTGACCTTCCTAAGGCTGATGTACTTAGAGTGGTTAAAAAATATTTTCAACACTGTTCCTGAACATTAAAACCCCAACGTTTATCTCTGTGCTACACATTTTATGGACAACAGCTTCCAGAACCACAATGCAGGCTACGCACAAAAGCTTCTCCTGAAATGATGGATTGTCGGGACAATCTGTTGTTTGTGGAACACAACTTGTAAGTATGTCTTATTATTTCTAGTTGTGTTTTCTATTACCAGTTCCAAAATATAAGTTTTATGTTGTTGCTATGTTGTAAACAAAGGGCAAAGATGTTTGCCTCCGCTCGCCTGCTAGCCAACATTAGTGTTAGTGTTTACTGTAGCGTTTGTAAGCTCTCGCTTTTGTAAGGCTGTTCACCACCCCTTAGGAAAATTAACCTTGGCTCTGTGATCGATCAGTTTCTATAACCATAATATTTCGACAAGTATCATGATTAAATGGTGTATAACTTCATATCTAAAATCTATTACAAAATTTACAATTACTATTACAAAAAAAACATACCACTCTGAAAAATCCATTGAAATCTGTGCTTGCAAAATCTGTGCATGAAATCAGTTCTGCACGATCCTCTTGTTTGTTAACATTCTTAAGTCTGAATTGAATTAATTGAAATTCTGAACTGAATTGAAAGTCTTGAATTGGTTTGAAATTGACACCATCCTTAATATTTACATCTGAGTAGAGCTTGCGGTTATGGTAAGGAGAGTGGCATTTCCTGAACATGTGCTAAGCAGTGCCAATCACAACACACTGGGCCAGCTAACCAATCACAGCACATTTCATATTTCGGAAGGAGGGGCTTCATCGAAACAGGAAATAAACTGCACGTTCGGGCCAGACTGGGGAGAGAGGTGCTGTAATAATGAAAAATATGTGAATTTTGAACAATCAAGCATAAAAGCATATTCTAGTACACCCCAAAAACAAAATCAAGACTTCGTAAAAGAGCATAGTAGGACCCCTTTAAGAAAAAAGAAAAAAAGAAGTTCTAGGTTTAATTGTAGTTGTGAAGTAATCAATTTAAACTTTACCAATAATATTTTTTTTTTTTTTTAAATGCACGCATTAACTATTCGTATGTCTAATATGTCGAAAATGCAAGACATTTCTTGAATCATGTATGATAGCATATTTTCAGTTCAAAACGGCAAAATAGTTTACATCACTGGATATTACTGCCGGTCGTTTAACATTTCTATCAAAAAAATTCTTGTTAAATAATAAATGTTTGGCTACATCCTACAAGGCACTCTTCCTAAAGTGTTACAGTGTAATTCACACTCATCTTCGGTGAATAGTAAAGCCCGCCTTCAGCCTATGGGGGATGGGGGGATGTCTATGGCTCAATGTCTATGGTGGTTACAGCCCTGCTTTATAACCATACGAGTACTTAGACCATTTTTATTTTTAAAGGAGCAAGTAAAGTACTGCCACGAACAGCATGGCTTATTATAAAATCCTGGCTCATTTTCAGCATAAATAAGTCCGTCCACCTGCAGTTTGCTGGAGACTGCTCTTCAGTTTCATAAACATGATCACATCTGATTGAACCACTCGGCAACACTAAAACTGTCATTTCCAACAAGATACCATCTTCCTTGTGAAATTTTAAACATCCTACAGCTGAAAGAATCTCCTTTTTTCTTCATTCCTTCATATATAATAATAAAAAAAAATACTATTTGCCACTGGGGGAATGAGCGTTGCTGCAATTTCTCAAACAAATGGTCAGAGTAGTCTTTGAATATTTAATGGTTGTGCTATTTATGTGAGTGCTGTACGCAGTCGGGTGACGTGTCTGTGGCTGGCGGCCCTAAGAAATGGACAAGCTTTGAAGCCCAAACTGCTGCCCCTTTAGCTGTGTTTCTAATGCCCGTCTTCCTCCCTCTCTTCAAAGGCTTCGTCTCCATAATGGTTGCTCTTAAAGTGTAACACAACTCAAAGGCAAAATCAAAGAATTCTCTATAGCAAAGAGGATGTCATCTGCAGGTGCCAAGCATCCTTTCGTGTTGAAGATGACAACAAGGGCAACAGGCACAGCCATCAAATGCAATGTCACATACACTGTTCTTTGAGTTGAGCTCTCAAGCTACTGGCGGCTATATGGAAAGACATCTGTATTTGGCAGTTTTTGTGACCCATGTGTTTTCCTGCAGGGACAGGGAATAAGAAATTCTGGCCCCATTTTGACAACACAGTGCAGAGAAATAAATAAACGAGTGTGTTCAATATCTTTAGGGAGGCAGAATCACCTTCGATAACAAAACTCTACATGCTGCCTGACAGTTCCAGAGAGGATTCGAACAATGCAAAAAAAACAATACAAAATCGGATCTAATGAGGAACTGTATTTCTAGGGAAAGACAGGTTACAACTGAGAACAATAAATCTAATGCAGAATTTGTCGTGGCACTGAAGCCACAAGGCAGAGTAGCAGCATACACAGTATACTGAGACTTCGTGGACATGCTTTTCAGTAACAATGTCTGAAAATTCTTGAAACATGAGAAGCAGCTCTGCATAAGTTGATATGATTCATTTTCATACAATTTATGTAAAAGTGCATTTTGTATACATTTTTGTTTTACTGCACTGACTCTAAACTCCAAACAAGTGAAAAACGGCCAGTGCAGTAAACAGAAGTGTGGCTTTTCGGGGAAATGCATCTTGTTTTTACATATTTAATTTGTAAACTTAGAGAATTTTTCACGAAAATGACTTTAGAGTATTGAGGTGATAAAGCATTTTTATCATAACCGACCACAACAAGCAACGCTACATTTCGTTGGTTGTTTAGTTTTTCAGAAGTGCTGCACACACTGAAATCTCATTGGACTTAAAATGATAGCCCACGCAAAAATGAAATTTCTATCATCATTTACGCACTCTAATGTTGTTCCAAACCTTTATGACTTTCTTTTTTCTGTGGAACATTAAAGGGATAGTTCACTCAAAAAGGAAAATTCTGTCATCATACTCACCCTCAAGTTGTTCCAAACCTGTATGAGTTTCTTTGTTCTGTTGAACACAAAAGAAGATATTTTAAAGAATATGGGTAACCAAACAGTTGCTGGTCCCAACTGTATAGTAGAAAAAAAAAAATACTATCGAAATCAATGGGGACCAGAAACCAACAGAACAAAGAAACTCATATACTGTAGGTTTAAAACAATATGAGAGTGAGTAAATGATGACAGAATTTTCATTTTTGGGTAAACTATCCCTTTAAAATAAGGAATTTTGAAGAATGTTTGTAACCAAACAGTTTTGGTTCCCATTGACTTCCTCAAAAAAATATAATGGAGGTCAATGGGATCCAAAACTGTTTGATTACATTCTTCTACACACATTCTTCAAAATATCTTCTTTTGTGTTCCACAGAAGAAAGAAAGTCATACAGGTTTGAAACAACATGAGGGTGAGTAAACGATGACATAATTTTCACTTTTGGGTGGACTATCCTTCTAAGTACCAGTCTTCATGAATATTAAACATGAATGAGGAGAGACTGGTTGTGGATATCATGACTCTCACATTTCAAAAGGAAAAGCATGCAGTCTGGTCTGGTAAAGCATTACATTACACATAAAAATGCAAGCTATTTGTTCTTATTTTTAACACTCTTCAGTTCCAGCACGTTGTGAGTGTGAGAGCCACACAAACAGAGAGAACTGTTCTGATTGGCTGTTTCATGATCGATTATATATCACGCTCCATTTTTTGTTTTGGACAAATTGCTTTTCATCTTATCGCATTATTATTCTAACCAAAAATAATAATAATGTAATAATGAAAAAAAATAAAAAATAATCATTTGCATGTTTGATGATCAAGCTATTTTAACACAAGATGATCTTCCACACTCCACTCAAGCAGCTGAACGCAATTTTTTCCACAAGCACTTGATCAATGACCATTAGCGCACTGTACTATTGTCCCTACTAAACCTTTATTTTAAACAACTCAATTGTTTCACTGTTTCTCGGTCACATCTCTGCACTAGCTTGTACTTTTCTAGCCAATTTTGAGACTTTGCATTGCAGCTCTTTTATATTACTGTCGCCTTAGGATGAATCACTCGAGCTGTAGCATTTCTCGTTGGGGGAAACAGTATGTGCTAAATGAATACATTTCCTTGGTGTCGTTAATATTTGTCATTATGAAGCACTAGCTGTTGAAAGTGGCCAAATGACTCTCATTGTTGTGCTGTGTAATGTGTTTGTGTTGAGCAGAGCAGGGGTCATCAGCATACTGACACTGCGCTCTACCCCTCAGGGGCCATTCCATGTGTTCATCCACATGTCCAGCTGTGTTCTGGAGAAATGGAGAGAGAGAGAAAGAGGCAGAGGGAGGGAGGGATGCACAAAGCAAGCATTGAAGAAATAAGGAGGGCAGCAAGGCCTGTGGCAGAGGAAAAGAGAACGGCTAAAAGAGGAGGAAAAAGCAGAGGTAAAAGACTGGTAGAATAATTGATGATAAATGAGACGATGAGCTATAAGTGCTGGGTTTGGACAACAGCCGAGAGAAGAATATTTTGTTACTGTAGATAGAACTGAGTGTAATGCTGTGGAGGAAACCTCTTCCCTCTTTGCCCTTTTTATATATCCCAGACAAATAAATGAAATGGATAATCATCAGACATCGATTAAAGCAACACACTCACATGGTAATTTGTAACTATTTTAGGTTTTGGCGAATTGGTGGCTAAGTTGTCTGAATTTTCTTATTCGTACATTTTCATACAATCTTCTTATTTCCCACTGACGGTTAGGTTAAAGTGTGGACCTTCATGATTTTGTCTGAAAATTGCACGTTTCCTTACGAATTCATATGAACTCGTCACCTTGTAAAATATTTATTTTCACAAGAGAGAAATGGATGGTTCTGCCAAAAATGAGTATTTGTCATTACTGTCATTATTTACTCACCTCATGTGGAGGCTATGTTGGTCAAACTCTAAAAAGACCAAAAACAAAACCCAGCATAAAATAACATTAAATGTGATCTATGACTTGTGCACTGATATCGCATAGTACACAATAGCTTTAGTTTAAAGTTTGGTCTGTTCCTCATACATACGACTTTATAGTGTTCTTTTGTACTTTTTTTGAGCTTGGCATCAATCTTAATTAATTGCAAAAGAGCTGTGTAAAGATTATTTAAAATTTCTCCCTTTTCCACTGAAAAATATGGGTTTGGAACGACAAGATGGTGAGTAAATAATGACAGAAAATTCATTTTTGAGAGAACTTTTTTAACCCTATACTGCTTATATTTCAATATTAATTGGCTGAAATTCCAAGGGTGTGTCTTTATTACCTATATTATATTATATTATCTATATCTATATTATTGTCTATATTAATTGCCTTCATTAAACTGACTTTATCAAAAACTTATCTGAAGAACTATGTGCACATTTAAAAAAAAAAAACTCAACCTGTATAAGACAGAGGCTCAAATGAAGTGTATCTCCTCTCATCACTTCGTCATGTTGTCTGTTTCGTCCATCGTCCACAGACAACCGGCTAAACAGACAAATCCTCATTTCCCAGCTGTCAGGATGCTTTGTCATTTCTCTGTGACTTCCACTCAAACTGGGTTAATTCACTCTGCTTGGCTACACAGTATACTGGGTCGCCTTCATTTATGTGAGTCAACCACTGCACATTCAAAGACTCATAAGAAATAGATAACAATGGCATGATAAAACACACCACATGAATCTCCATGGGGACAGATGTTACAGCGAGATCTCCAGAGACATTATTTATTAACGGCCAACTTTTAAAAAATAAGTCTATTTCTCTCTAAACTATCAATTTAAGTGTAATGCAACAACCTTGTGGAGTGCAAAAACATATTGTACAGTGACAATAAAGAGCTTAAATTGACTCGGCCATGGCACCAATTTGTTTTAACTGCAGCTTTAAGGTTAATTGCTGCTTTTAAATTTTTAGGTTTAAACTTTATCTATCTTTTACAGTGCAAGTTCTCAAGGCAAATACTGTAAGACCTCTGAGTTGTGCATACAGTTTACCTGCAGCATGTAACGCCACTGGTCTTATAGATGCTATAGTTGTCATTTGATGGGCGAAATAAGATGGGTATATATGAATTTGCATCTTCATAAAAAAAAATAAAAAAAACCTAATTCATCCTCCACCATTTGAGTTATTGTACAGACAGACATGACCCTTTACAGTGGCTCCTCACATCAGGATGAGAATATTTAGCAACTGCCTTGCAAACCCCTAATTCCAGCCATATCTCGAAACAGAAAGGCATGTATTCATGACTTTGACCAGTGTGGACCAGCAGAGGTTTCTTTAGAGCCCCAGACATATCTGTCTATATGATGTGGCACGGTTTGCAATTTAACATTTCTATTGTGATCGCTAATCTCATCAAATAGACTGGTTCTTACTTTCCAGATTTAATTTGAAGCATTCTGCAGCTCTAAACTGGGCAGAAAGAAGTCGTATTTACCTCTTCAAATAACTCAAGGCTGTAAGTGTTATCATCATCCGCGAAGAAAACGACTCCTTTATCTTTGGACGCGCGATGTCCTCTGAGCCAGCCGAGCGCTAAGTTCCTTTGCTCGGTCGCTCGCGGCATCCCCGTCCGCTTGAACCTGCGCGGGGTGAACACGTTCAGGTGAGTGTATCGCAGCCCAGACCGGGCAAGAAACCGCGAAACTAGCTCCGTGTGGGAGTTCGAGTCCTCCACCACGACCCAGTGGAACTGCGGAACCTGGCGGAACGTATTTGCCAAGCGGGTGAGCTCTGCTTTCTGCACCGCTCGGCTGTAAGTGGGAGTGATGGCATAAATGACCGGGAGAGATGTGGTGTTACTCCCGCTGCTGCTGGTCCTGCTGCTGCTGCTGCTGCTGGTCCGAGTCGTCCTGACGACCTGCCGCTGCTGCACATTTCCCAGCCGAGACAAATAGAAGCTGGCCGTGTTCCGAACAGACAATCTCTTCGTATCGATGTCGATCACGATGATCACTATCAAGATCCACGGAAGAAGGATGAAAAAGCGAGAGTAGAAGATGGATTTCATTGTGCCCGAAGAACCAGCGCTGCTTAATGTAAAGAATTAACAGTCCGCCACAAACAGAGCAGTTCATTCAGAGGCGATTATTATTGTATAATTGCAGAATATTACTTTTAAAACTTCCATTAAAGCCTCTCCTCGCGTGTTTATTATTCGGTAGCCGCAGTCCACGAACGTTTAAACTTCCCATTTCCCTCAACTAAACGCGCTGTTGCGATGCCATCCCGTCCTGCGCTTCGCCAGTCAGTCCGTTCCCTGAGAAGATGCTCATGGGTCTTTAGTCGTTCAGCGCAGAGAACAGTGCTAAAAATAACAACAGGTCATTGTTTTGGTCACGTGCATAGCTTGGAGTGCAATAAAGCCATGCAGGTGAAACGATTGCTCAAAATTGCACCGAATGATGGGACTGCGCTCTATGGTCTGACAGTCGCTGCTGCTGTATAGTCCGCTGAAACGAGGAAGACTGAGAGACTTCAAACTGAGAATTCACCCTCCCCACCTGCGCACTAGAGAGAGCGAGAGAGGAATTACTTGCATTGTAGTCTTTTTTTTTCTTTTTCTTTTTTACGCTGTCTCTCATAGGCCTACTTTCATATAGCCTAGGCTTATAATCATGATTTGTCTGTTAGAGCTTCAAGTTTACGGTTTATTTCTAAACTAAATACGTAGGTAGCCTATAGGGCTGTTGTTGTTAGATGACCCCAAATAGCTATAGGCTATAGATAACATGTTTTTCGCTCGAATTTATTTCATTCATTAGCCTAATTACACTGTAAAAAAATTCTAACCTCTCCATGTCAAAATTTTCTAGTGACTGGTTACATCTAAATTTTTAAATTGGCCCAAGTGTAATTCTTGTTGCAATAGTCTGTTAACATTGGCTCAATGAGAAATAATACGTCAGACTAATTGAAAAATTTAGATGTAACCAGTCACTAGAAATGTTTGACTTGGGGATGTAATTTTTTTTTACAGTGTACTTTCTCCATCCTCATTTTATTTTAAGCATTTTGATAAATAAAAAATCTTAAACAAAGCAATGTTTTGGTTTGGTTGACATTTTATTGATCAAATATTTATATTTGTATATTTTTGCTGGTATTTTTTTTTTAAACTATTAGCCTAACAATCGTTATATTTACTTGGAGAAATGTGGAATTCTTTCACTAAAGATCATGGGTGTGGTCTTTATAAAAAAAAACGTTAAAAAAAACAAACACGTAAAATCCTTTTAAAGGAACACTCCACCGTTTTTCATATTAAACTATGTTATTCCCTTAACTAAGACGATTTGATACATACCTCTCTCGTCTCAGTGCGTGCACTCAATCGCTCTGGCGCGCAGCGACACTTTGATAGCACTTTGGGGATATTTTGGGGATATTTAATTTAATTTTATCAATCAATAAATTCCTCTTGAAACAAACTTTGTTGTATTATTTTAATTTAATACTGTGAAGCTGCTTTGATGCAATCTGTATTGTGAAAAGCGCTATACAAATAAACTTGACTTGACTTAGCTTAGCCCAGTTCATTCATTAGGATCCAAACAGAGATGAAGCTAGAAGCGACCAAACACCTCCACGTTTTCCCTATTTAAATACAGTTACACGAGTAGTTACACGACCAAGTATTGTGACACAAAATAAAACGTGGCGCTTTTCTAAGCGGGTAAAAAGGATAACTATAATGTATGGCGGAATAGCACTTGGGAGCACTTCGACTCAGCGCAGTAATATCATCACTCCTGAAAAATCCTCTCCCCCTCTCCCTCTCACTTCTGTCATTAGAACCAACGTGACTTTTTACTGCACCGAGTCGCATATCTTTGATATCAGAACATGAGGACATGATTCCATCAGAGATCTCTACAGCCAAGCCAAGGTACAACTGTGGAAACCCAACTCAGATGCTCCCTCCAGTGTACCAGAGTTTGCCAATTTACGCTTATTAGCTGATAATTCTGATTATGTTCAAGATTAACACATTTCTAACATAGCTCTCCTCTGAGAAAACCTAGCGATCAGGTGTTTTCAATCTCATCTGAAATTAGCAGTGTTGGGGGTAACGCATTACAAGTAACATCAACTTGTAAAAAAACAAATGACTTTTTTGATGTTACGAGTAAAGTAATGCGTTACTTACAAGTAACGTGCATTACACAATCAGATTTTTTAATGTTACGAGTAATTCATTACAAGTAATGTGCATTACATAATCAGATTACTTTTTAATGTTACATAATGTTTTAATGTTTAATGTTATGTAAAGTAACGCATTACAAGTAACATGCATTAAGTAATCAGATTACTTTTTGATCTAGCGAGTAAAGTAATGCATTACAAACAACATGCATTACGTAAACAGATTACTTTTTGATCTAACGAGTAAAGTAATGCATTACAAACAACATGCATTACGTAAACAGATTACTTTTTGATCTAACGAGTAAAGTAATGCATTACAAACAACATGCATTACGTAAACAGATTACTTTAGATCTAACAAGTAAAGCAATGCATTACAAGTAACGTGCATTTCGTAATCAGATTACTTTTTGATCTAACAAGTAAATAAATGCATTAAAAGTAATGTGCATTACATAATCAGATAACTTTTTGATGTAATCAGTAAAGTAATACATTACAAGTCACATACATTATGCATCACATTACTTTTTTTGATGTTAATGCAAATTACATTCTAACACAAATCCATTTATCTCGGCCAATCGGAAATAAATAAATGATTCTAAATAATTAGACCGGACTTAACTGTGGTATAACCATTGATGAACTATACCATCGGCCTATCGTCCAACCCTAGGGGATGAGGTGTGCCTTCCCTCTCTCTCAATTCACTATTATGCCATGTTCATTTGGCTTACGTCATTTGAGATGCACATAGTGCACCCAGAGCCGGATTAACGCAAAGGCAAACTAGGCACGTGCCTAGGGCCCGATTGGCGGGATGGGGCCCAGACAGAGGGACAAAAAAAAAAAAAAAAAAAAAATATAGGCCTATATATATATATATATATATATTTATTAATTAACTAAAAATAGTGACGATGTTTATCTTAACCATAGACTGTTACATTACTGCAGTTAAACCAATTAATGTGTCCGTTACAAAGCGGGTGTCAGCTTCTGAAAGTATGTGTAACGAACGCATCCATCAGGTGCTGCGAGGCAAAAGCCTAATAAGCACACAAAGAGGCACAGCTCATAATGCAGGTGTGTGAGTTGTCGTCATCTCTTTTGGAGTGATTGCAATGTATTCTAAATATAAACTTGTAGGCTACTGTAGATCAGCGTCATTTCTGGAAAAATCATTCACCGCTTTATTACGAGTTTAAAAGAGCGCGAGCGTCATTAACGTGCCCAGACGCGACGCTTTGAATTTGCGCGTACAATGAATAACATCGCGTCGGGAGCTGACTAGTAAAAAAGCTACAAAATTAAAAGACAAGACGTCTGTATTCTAAGTTAAAAAGCCAACACACTACAACATTTTTAAATGTTTCAAATAAAGGATCTCATATCTATGGGTCTATCTTCTAAATTCTGCTGATGATTAGATTATACCCTTACGCCTATAATATCAGTTTATATATTTTTTTCTGCTCAGTAGCGATCGTGTCTTTCTCTTCCACTTGATTTGTGTATAGCATATTTAAGGTAGCAATGCAATATAAAAGCACTTATGCTCATCTACTGAAGTGGGATTCTGGAACTGTGAATAAATTGAATAAAACAGCAAAATAACAACAACAACAACAATAACATCTTCATTAAACAAAAAAGAGATTACCTTAGATAAAGTTTGATTAATATGTACATACAGTACCGGTAAAAGTCTGGACCCATTACTATTTTTAATGTTTTTGAAAGAAGTTTATTATCATGCTCTACAAGCCTGCATTTATTTGATAAAAAATACAGAAAAAACAGGAATATTCAGCAAGGATGTGTTAAATATATAAAAAGTGATAGTGAAGACTTTAAAACAACTTTTTAATAATCAAAAATCCTGAAAAAAAAAAGTATCACAGGTTATAAAATAAATATTAAAGGAGAAGTTCACTTTTAAAATGAAAATTCTGTCATCATATACTCACCCTCATGTTGTTTCAAACCTGTATGAATTTCTTTCTTCTGCTGAACAGAAAGGAAGATATTTAGAAGAATGTCAGTAACCAGACAGTTCATGGGTCCCATTGACTTCCATAGTATTTTTTTTTTCCTACTATGAAAGTCAATGGGACCCAAAAACTGTCTGGTTACTGACATTCTTCTAAATATCTTCCTTTCTGTTCAGCAGAAGAAAGAAATTCATACAGGAGTGAAACAACATGAGGCTGAGTATATGATGACAGAATTTTCATTTTAAAAGTGAACTATTCCTTTAAGCACCATTTCTAACATTTGATAATAAATCAGAATATTATAAAGTTTTCTGAAGGATCACGTGACACTAAATTCAGCTTTGCATCACAGAAATATAAAGTATAGTAAAATAGAAAACCATTATTTTAAATTTTAATAATATTTCACTATATTATTTTTCTGTATTTTTGATCAAATAAATCCAGGCTTGATGAGCATAAGAGACTTCTTTCAAAAACATTAAAAATAGTAATGTGTCCAAACTTATGTACTGTGTAAGTAAAAATATACTGCTTTTAAAATTAAATGTTGTCTAAATAAAAAGGTTAGGAATCATATTTGTTTCAAGTGTTTTTTTTTATTGGGGGTGGGGGGCCTCCAACATGAATTTTGCCTAGGGCCTCCTAATGTCTAGAACCGGCCCTGAGTGCACCTACTACCTACCTACATAGCACATAGTATACAATATCCCTTGTAGGCTATGCATCTCCAATGACTAAAGCCAAATGAAAATGGCATGACAACATTTAACCAAATCTAACATTCACTGTAATTCCCCCTTATTTCATAGTCATTACACTCAACCTTGACTTTATGTATTTTAGGAAGTTATGGCTAGGCAGCAGCTATCTGTGGAGGAGAGAAGGAGAAGAAACAGGGAATATCAAAAGAAGCGGAGAGAGAAAATACATAGTGAGGCAGAGTTAAAGGAGGAATACCTCAGAACGGAAAGGCAAAGATGGAAGAAGAGGGTGGAGGAAAGGAAGCTAAATAATATCAATGACTTGAATGAAAGGGAAAAGAGAAGTCAGAGAAAGGCTTGGAAACTAAGTGAATATTCAACATTTAACAGCATGGGCCCTATTTTAACGATCTGAAACGCAGGTGTCAAGCACAAAGCGCAAGTAACTTTGTGGGCGGATCTCCGGCGCTGTTGCTATTTTCCCGGCAGGATAAATGCCTCTTGCGCCCGGCGCAAATCTAAAATGGGTTGGTCTGAAGTAGCTTCATTATTCATAGGTGTGGTTTGGGCGTAACGTGAAATAAACCAATCAGAGCGACATCTCACATTCCCTTTAAGAGCAGGCGCGCTTGTTCTAAAGCGGATTCCTATTATAACGGCGGATTTGCCAGGCGCGCGCCAGGAGCGGTTCACAGCCGAGGAGACCGGCGTTCTCGTCAGGGACATTGGGGATGGAGAAACCCACCCAAATTAACTTCGGTCAACTAGGCGTATGATAATTTGGGTAAATGTGTAAGTTAGATGTATGCTTTTATAATAATTTGTCTGTCTATCTATCTATCTATCTATCTATCTATCTATCTATCTATCTATCTATCTATCTATCGTAATAATGTATGATTTGCAAAAATGAAAACTGCTGCTTCTGTGTAGATGAGAGAATCAAAGTGCGCGTTGTGCACACGCTACATTGATTATGGCCAAGCATGCGCCCTTAAAATAGCATATGAATAACATGCGCAACGCGCCACTGACTTTAAATTATTTTTTCCTGGTTAGTGGCGCAATTGTTTTCTAAACCTGCAAAATAGCATGAGGAAACGTTTGCGCCGGAAAACGCCTCCTCTTTGCGCTGAACCGCCCCCGGGAGCGCAAGTGTATTTCTTAATTAACCGACGTGCTTCTGTGGAGGGAAAAGTCCGCTTTGACACACATCGGCTTGCAACTTGATGGCACTTGATAGGATGATGCACCAGGGTCCAATGTAGAAGTTGATGTGCAACAATGCCATAAAAACCCATGCAAATGCAAGAAAATGCTTTTTGAATAGCTGTCCACTGTAGTGACCACTATGCATGAAAGGGATAGTTAAAATGATTGGTTCTTGTTTAGCAGTGTATTTGATTTCTTAGCCAGTTAAAAGCAAAAGATAAGAAAAAATAAAACCTGTCAATTAGACAAGGTAAAAAAAAAAAAAACTGGTATTACACTTGACATTTCTGTCCCCCTCACTTCTGATATGATGGCTATGCCCCTGATAAAGAGGTACTGATGGATAGCAACCATTCAAGAAAAGAGGGTGTGTCTGAACATTAATCAAATACAACATTTTTATTTGATTGCTATGTGGTTTTCATATATGTATTAATCATTTTGTGATTTGCAGACTTCATTAAAAAAAATTATCCCTAATTCAGCAGAACTTAGAAAGGTGTAAATCTTACAACATCAGCTAAAACTAAGATATCCTTCTACAATACACTTTGATATAAACTGCTAATAGGCCTACAAGGTTTTGTTCTTTGATCAATGTAAAACACAATTAAATTAATACTAGATGGCAATTAATTGTAAGCGTGCGTATGAAGTTCCTGTGAAAACTATAAATCAATTTCCATAAAAATAAGATGTTTGACTGAAGACTCAATCTCTTGATGTTCATTTGCTTCAGGCACATTCCAATCTGTAAGTTTAGTAGATAACCTGATGGCATAAACAAAACATTCTGATGCATGACAAACATCAAGGCAAAAAGCAACACAAGGCAACTTATTAGATTTAACCGTCAACATTGTAATCAAAATGGCTGACACATTGCCTGCAGGCTTTTATGATGTTCATTTCAGCACTGGCATGTCTTTTTGACTGTCCTGTGTCTCCATTCACAGTACGATGACAGCAATGGATTGTGACATCCAGCCTTGTCCTCCCATCCTCGACATGCCACCCCCTGTCAGCACAGACAATGTCAATCACAGAAAATAGAAGCAACTGTCAGAGACGCTATCTCATTGTGGGCACCCTTTTGTTGTCAAGTGACTGAAATCTGACAGGGAACACTGGCTATTGTGCATTTCTTTGCATCTAGAATGAAAGAGAAGTATTATGAAGTATGGCCTGTTTATTTTGAAGAAATGAGCTGCAGGTGTTTGATGTAATGGAATTGATCCGAAGTGAACTGTTCTATTACATGGAGCAAGTGTTTTTCCCGATTTGTGGGAACTGAGGAAATGAGATGTGATGGAATAAAGAGGATTTATGCTGTTCAGAAGGAACAGGAGACACTATGACACACTTCAAGACAGAGAATGGTGCTAGTGTGCATTTTTGCAGTCAATCTAATCTGGTAATCCTCCCATCTTCCTTCACACTGATGACGCTACGCAGGAGAGCATGGACCGGACTATTTAATGGCTTCCAGGGGTGGGGGAGGAGGAAAAGGAAAGCTGTTTATTGATGGAGAAATATCCTTTCAATACTCATGCATGCTGTTGAAACCAACAGAAAGCAATAACAACCAATTAAAGCAGTGCCCCATGAAAATAGATCACAGCACAACTAGATTAAACGATAATTTAGGTCTCAATTCAATAAGAGTGAGGCAAAGCAATTTAGATCTTCACAATAAGCAGGAAATATAGAATGCATTTGTCAACACCATTTGCATAGAAATGACTTTTCATCACTTTCCATTATTGTGCGAATTTGGCTTGAGCCAATACATTTTCTCAACATAACTCAATGGAATCAATTGGCCTGCAGTTAACAGCATTAGGTCTCTGTTCTCGAAGCTACTGAAACAAATTGCCTTTGGACTTTTTCTCAACTAAAAATCGAAGCATTCAAATAGTTTCACTTGTTCCAAGCCTAATCTAATTTTCGAGCGAAATGCATCTAATGTTTCAACCTGATAACGTTTTGTGTTTCTAATTCTGCCACCATTTCAGCTGTACAATAAATTGAGTTTTAAGATGTACAGCAAAATTGCCTTAATAGCTTAATTGCCGTAATAATTTAGCTGGGTTTGTTTCTCACAAGCTTTGGTGTAAGAACAGCCCATATAGCTCCAAAGTGTGTGTGTGTGTGCGTGTGTGTGCGTGTGTGTGCGCGTGTGTGCGCGTGTGTGTGTGTGTGTGTGTGTGTGTGTATAATTTCCAGAACAGGGTCAGATGTATGCTGGTCACGCAACCAGATCTCTAAATGATAGAAGTAACTTTGCAAGCTCTTTCATTTCAAGGACACTCAAGAAAGTGCTAATCTGAAGCATCCAAGCTTGCAATCAATCTTTTTTTAAATTTTGAATGTTAACATCTCTCTTGAATGTATATTTCATCATCTTTGTCTAATGCAGTCTTTCGAGATTCTCATGATTCTCTTTTATCCAGTGAATAAAAACGGTCCTAGCACAGCAACAAGATGAATATGTGCTGTAATAACCTTGAATCTGTGACAGAATATCATGCTGTGGGGTTGATTTACATAACAAAAGATGTCTCTTGGAGCTCAATCACAAGTAAACAGAGCCGAAGTGGTAAGACAGCATTTCACAGGCCACGTATTATGAGTACATTAATAGATGATGACACTCCTCAATTCAAGACTACATCAAAGGTATGAGCCCGGGATAAACACGCATTAGCACCTGTGATACCAAGCGGCTCTCTCGTATTGTGGCTAACTTAAGCAATTACCTATAGGAGGATCCTCTGAAATACTGAGCTCGGTTGTGCTTGTTGCCACACAAGGCAAATTAATTGTCTTCTAGCACTAGCAGAGCAACTTGGTGATGTCATGATATGCAGCTAGTGAGACCTCAGACCGACATGCTGATAGCTGCACAGATTTGTCTTAAATTGCTACGCTTTGTCTTCATGGGACACACATGCAATAAAAGGTCATTTAGGTCCTTAATTAATCCATTGGGAAATTATATCTGCTAGAGAAGGAGAGATTAAATGAGAAACCTCACAAATGCAGCATGATGTCTTTAAAATGCTGGATTGGGTTGATTCTGGCCAAAGTCTCCTTCAAGCAAGTCAGTTTATTTGCTTGCTTGCGTAATAGTACAAACCCTGTATATTTGATAGAAGAACTTCAACAAATGCCAATGCTGTTTGTCTCGATAACATTTCAATGACAATTTTTGGTTACACTTTATTCTGATGGTCCCCTTCAGACATTCTGTACGTTGCACCTACATGACAACTAACTCTCATTAGAGTATTAGTTGAGTATTAGTAGACTGTTAGGGATAGGGTTAGGGTTAGTAGAATAAGGGGTTTGGGTTAGTAGAATAATTTGACAAAGTTCTTTATAGTCAGTAGAATCTCTCTTGGGGGACCATCAAAAAAGTGTTAGCAGATATTAAGCAGACAGTACTCTAATGAGAGTTAGTTGACATATAGGTGCAACGTTACTTTAAGGGGACCATCAAAATAAAGTGTTACCCAATTTTTAAATCTGGAATCAGAACTGACAATTGGTTATTACAATACAGCCACCATATTAAGTGTTACAGACAGTTTCTCCCTATTCATTTTTTTTTTAAGTTGTCCCTCTTCTCCCTCTATAAACTGTTTAATCTGGCATTGATCTTCACACAAGTGCGTCTCGAATAGTTGGTTTCTACAGTGGTGGTGTTCACTCTTAACATTGATCTGGCACGTTGCCATTTAGGTTAAATAAAAACACAGATGTACCAAAGTAGACCTGACTCTTTTCTGCCATGAAAGAAAAAGTGAGGATATGAATGAAAGAAAATGCTTTCACATTCTTTCTGAGAGGCATTTACGAATCATGAAAGATGCAGAATAGAGAATGGCATTTTGATAGAGTGCTCCAGCAAAACCAAGAAATCACTGGTGTTCACAATTGCATCTGACACAGGGAACTTGGCAAGCCCTTCCAACATCACAATTAATTGGTCTCATCCTGCAACAATCTAATTTGTTACTGTGACACGAAGCCGTTAACGATAAAGAGCGGTGACAGGGTGATCAATTAGACTTGTCTCTCTCTGGCCTGTTCAGTGCTATTTGGAAACTCTGTTGATTTGGTTCGGTTAGTCCCACAGGGACCTGGATCATGTGGGTGGAGTGGAGTACAAGACTGCAAGACTATAGTTTTCACTTCTATGCCGGAAGGACAAGCCGTCCCTGCCGCACCCAGCTGGCTGACTCCGTTCTTACCTGCTGATGAATGACGATGCCCCTTGGTTTTCATCTCAGTTGGGAAAAGGACATACCCGGATGAAAACCGTATTGCTCAGAGGTTGCTCTTTTTAATAGCTCAGTAGGCCTGAATGAAGATACCATTATGTTTCATTTAAGCATCTGTATAAGATGTAAACTGCAATTAGCTCATGCGCTCCAACACAGTGAGCTGTGAGCTCATGTGGAGCTCCAATGACAAAATTCCTTGGGAGAAATAAAAATAGAAGCAAATGAGACAATCGTTGGCTCAATTCATGTGGATAGTAGCTCGAAATTAAATGTTTTAGTTCATATTGAAATCTGACAAATCTGAGCACAGTTTAAGATACTGTTCAGATGTGTTCTGAAACTTAGAGGAGAAATACTGCAAGTAAGTAGGAGACTTAAAGGGTTTGTTCACCCAAAAATTATTGCATAATTTACTCACCTTCAAGCCATCCAAGGTGTATATGACTTTCTTATTTCAGCCGAACACATTCAGAGTTATATTAAAAAAATATCCTGGCTCTTCCAAGTTTTATAATGGGAGTGAATGGTAACTTAGATTTTGAAGCCCAAAAAAATGCATTCATCCATCCATCATAGAAGTAATCCATATGGCTCCAAAGGCCTTTTGAAGCAAAGCAATGCATTTTTGTAAGAAAAATACCCAGATAGCATGTAACTATTGAAACAATGTTGAGTCAGTGTTGATGCGTCAACGCTGATTACATTGAAATTACATTACAAAGTGATGTTGCTTTAGCATCTCTCTTGCACCCTCGCTTAATATTGAAATAATGTTCAGATTTCAATCACAAATCAATGGTGTTAATATTGCTTCAACATTACAATGTTGTTTCAACATCACTTTTGCACCCTCAGTTAATGTTGAAATAATATTGAGATTTCAACCAAAAATCAACGGTAATAGTATTGAATCAGCAACACAAAGTGATATTTTATCAACATCACTTTTGCACCCAAATAATCAATGATAATATTGTTGAGTCAGCGTTACACTATGATGTTGAATCTACATCACTGCTGAATTAACACTGAAATTAACAAAAATAATCTTTGGTAATATGGTTTGATCAATGTTACAATGTGATATTGATTCTAAATACACTTTGTTGAAACACTGAAAATACAACTGAAAAGGAATGTCAACCAATCTTGCCATCTGATGTACCAAGTTAATCTCGAAACAACATTAATATTTCAACTACACTTCAATGGTGCGTCAACAAATTCCTGACCATTTCAAAATTTGGCGAAAACCTTTTAAAATATAAATGACACCTTTCCAGCAGTTGAGTCAATTTATTTTATTCAATCAATCAATGACAAAAAAAAAAGATAATTCTTTAAAAAAAAGAAAGGGGGAGAAATAGGACAAAAGCATTTCAACCTTTAGAAATAAAATTGGCTTCAGAAGTCTGATGTCATAAGGTGGTCCAACAGTTCAGGTTTTTATAAAAATCTGTCTTACATCAGACTACTGCCTCTTTTCCTTTGGGTTGTTACTCAAAGCATGATGTTACTCAAGAACAAGTCAATTCAGTTGCCACATTCAAGAATGTTAATATACTAAACACAATATGATTCACTTTTAAAAAAAGTCACTGAACACAAAATAATCTACAGTAACTACGATTATAGTATTGTTAAATGCTGTCAATTTTATTTATTTTTCTAAAAATCTATTAATGCTTCAATATCAAAAGAAAGCACTACAGCAGGGATGTCCGATTTTATCTCCAGCCCTAATTAAACACACCTGAGGCAGCTAGTCAAGGTCATTAGGATCAATGAAAACTTCCAGGCAGGTGTTGGAGCTAAACTCTTCATGAAGAGGAACAAACACCTGTGAGTTATAGCCATTAACTATATCTCAGTTCATTTTCTGTGAAACTACATAGCATTCAAGTAACAAGTTTATCTTGTAGAATAAAAGAACTTCGTTTTTTTCAATGAAAATGTCTTTAAAGGGATAGTTCAGCTCGAAATGAAATTTCTCTCGTCATTTACTCACCCTCAAGTTGTTCCAAACCTGTATGAGTTTCTTTCTTCTGTTGAACACAAAATAAGATATTTTAAAGAATGTTGGTAACCATGAAAGTTGACGGTGGCCATTGATAACCTGTCTGGTTACCAACATTCTTCACTCTATCATCTTTTGTGTTCAGCAGAATAAAGAAATTCATACAGGTTTGGAACAACTTGAGGGTGAATAAATGACAATTTTCATTTCGGGCTGAACTATCCCTTTGACGCTGCAGATTCACCTTATGTAGACCTTAATCTCTTTAAATATCACAAAATAGTCATGTCAGTCACTTTCTTAATAAACACAAGATGTTTTTGTTATTGTGTTTCAGTGGAAACAAGCTAAACTGAATGGAAATCAGTTACATTTCTCAAATTGAATACAGATTCAGGAATATGAATGATTACCTGATTAAGCAGTGATAAGTCCCAGGTCAGGTGATTATGCTTTCGACAACAACTCAGTGTATAATCAATGTCAGCATTATCAGGAGGGTGCTTCTCTCTTTTTTTATTGTCCATCTTCATCTGCCTTCACTCCTAAAGGAGCAATGTGCTCTGCATGCAAGCACTGACGGATGCAAGACATCCTGGGCTATGTTTGCAGTGTAACATTCTTGCTCATGTTCATGTCTCCAGCACTTCAAGAAATCTGTTAACCCATTCAGACCCTGCGTCCATTACAATGGACATCACATGTCAACCCCCCTTTTTTTTTACTTCTGGAGCATTTCACCTAGTTTAAAGCCTGCAGTCCATTAGATTGGACGCTTGTCATCCAATCAAATGGCAGTAAAGCTCTGCATGTAGTAATTATAAAAAAAACCACTAATTTGAAGAGAAGCATGTCAGCACTTCACTCCAAACACAGAAGCAAGCAACATTTTCTATGGTTTTATTTAAATTTTTTGATATGTTTGTCAGTATTTCATAGTTTGTATGTAAAATAGAAAGATTGAACTTATTAATTAAAGTTAAAAATCGATTGTAGAATTTCAAATTTTAAATCAGGATTTTTTCAAATGTGTCTGTCCATTAGAATGGACAGTGGGTTCAAAAGCCTGTTACTGAAATCACATTCCAGTAATTGAAGTCCAGTAATGCTGATTGAAATTTCTTATATAAAAAATCTATATCACAGTACCGATACATTTTTTAAACTTTTTCATATGCAGAATATATAGTTCTTCTTGAAGTGCTTGAACATATAGCTGATGGAAGTATCTCAGATGTTGACTTTATGTGGAGTGATGATGTGGAAGATGGAGATGTAAGAAAAATATCCGTATAAACTTTATAAAGTAAAATGACTAGCTTCCGGCCAAACGAAACATACAGATTTGACATAAATCTAAAGCGTAACTTGAAAATGAATTATTTTTCTTACACAAACGCATCGCTTCGCTTCAGAAGGCCTTTATTTACCCCCAAGAGCCGCATGGAGCACTTTTATCATGGATGGATGCACTTTTATGGACTTTCAAAACAGAAACAACCATTCACTGCCATTATAAAGCTTGGAAGCCAGGACATTTTTTAATATAACTCCGATTGTATTCGTCTGAAAGAAGAACGATGTCATACACACCTAGGATGGCTTGAGGGTGAGTAAATCATGGGCCAATTAAAATTTTTGGGTGAACTATCCCTTTATAGGTATAGTACACCCCAAAATTATATTTGTCATCACTTACTCATCCTTATGTTGTTCCAAATCTGTATGAGTTTCTTTATTCGGCTGAACACAAAAGAAGATATTTTGAAGAATGTCGGTAACTAGACAGTTGACAGTATAGCCATTGATTTCCATATTTTTTTCTACTATAGCCTATATTTCCTAATAACTACATATTATATTTATTATGATATAATATTATAATTATTAGTAATTATTTTGAAAATTATAATAATATTTATCAGTAATGTATCAATATAGATATTACAGTACAATACCGCATAATTAATTACAGCAAAAGCAGATCAAATGACGAAATACAGTACAAATACAGTAAAGTACTAGTTTACAGTACTGATCTTGTGTACTGTAAAGTGAATTACAGTACAGTTACTGGAAATCGAAATACATGCATCATGCATGGCAACCGTGCTGCCAGTAATGTACTGTAGAAATACAAGAAAATCGTTAACAGAGAAATTGTTTCAAAGATGCACACAGTAAATTACTCTAACGTGAATGCGTTGATTGATTCCTAGGTTTATTTTGTTATGAATAAACAAATGTGCGATCTATAAAGCAAAAACCTTACAATTAAAGTTGAAATGTTGTAATGTTCAAGTTTTTGATCTAAAAAAAGAAAGATGCGCAAAGAAAATGACTCTAACATGACCATATTGATTGATTCTAAGATATTTAGTTTGTTACAAACAATGTGCAATCTGTAAAACAAAAGCCTCAAAATTAAAGTTGAAATGATATACTGTTGAAAAGTTTTTGACCTTGAGAAAAAGCTTTAAGTATATACTAACAATTTTTATGTTTATTATTTAATTTTATGTTGGTACATTTTTGTGAAGTACACCTGTTTTGACCTGACGTCCATTGAAATGGACAAAGAAAATTACAATTAAAGCCAAACATTTTTTTTTTTTTTTTTTTGGTCTCATTTATAGAAGCCTCATGAGCTGGGAAAATGTACTTTTATATTTTTCAGAAACTTAAAACATAATTCAGGTCTGAAGGGGTTAAATGACGTTAGAACTTTAGTCAGGAAATTACTAATAAACTTTACTAAAGCAAGATGCATTTTTTAAGAATGTAGAAAAATAGATGTTTTATTCAAACAGTTAATAACTTTTTTATCTAATTACAGTGAGTAACAATACAAATCATACGCAAATAAGCACGCAAAACAAAGGAAGAGAGAAATAAGGTAGATGCACGATTTGAAACTGTGCTAGAGAAGTCATGTATGTCAGGTGCTTCAACAAACAACACTTCTGTATAGGATGCACCTATGTTTTCTCTCTAATGAGGAAGCATTAGACTACTGAGAAGTGCGCATGCAAAACCAAAATGGCCATTTACCAATCAGTGGCCAGTTTCAAACTACAATAAATGTTTTTCAACCATTTTTCAACAGACTTGCTAGCCCACCCCACTCCACCCCTAGAATCACTGGCCTCCGGTAACGGCCGTATGGGAGTCAAGATGGACACGCTTTTTTGGGCTTCCAAATCTAAGTTATCATTTACTTCCATTATTAAGCTTGGAAGAGCCAGGATATTTTTTAACAAAACTCCGATTGGGTTTGGCTGAAAGAAGACAGTCATATACACCCGGGATGGCTTGAGGGTAATTAAATAGAGTAAATTATGGGATTAATATCATTTTTGGGTGAACTATCCCTTTAAGTAAAATACTAAATTTGCTCTCCATTTAATTTAATTTTTGTCTAGAAGCGAATAAGATTAAAGAAATGTCATTTTTCATTGCTGTGTTAGTAATTTGTAAAACGTGCATTTCAAATGGTTTGAAATGAGATGCAATCATATAAAAAATGTTTTAAATAAAATTGAGTAAAGCATATGCTCTTCTCAGTTCAGATCTCAAACAATAGAGATATTATATAGATCTCATTTGCAATCATTGTTTCTAAATGTGCCATCTTGAGTAGGGCCTGGACAGGGTGTAATTTACAGACACTAGTCTCTAATTTAGTCTAAGAATTCTGTGCTTTAAAATCATGTTGTTAGAAACACAGTGCACATTCAAAGGGCTTTTACATGTAGTTTGAAATGGATATGTCCTCCTGTTGAAATGACTACTTTCTAATATTCAGATTTTGTTTGAATGTGATGGCACTACATTTCAAAGCCATAATTAACTCCCTCCTCTTAATGACAGAAGAACTGTCAAGATTTAATGATCTTGAATAAAAAGCAAATGTAAGCAGTCACTGAAATTTCTTCCTTCTATGGACTAATCTGTTTGTGCCGTGTTGCATTTTTTATGGAATGGCAGGGCTCTGTTGAAAGGGGTTAGCTCCAGTCTTCAATGAGGGAGATATTAGTGTAAAATAGAAAGATGCACAGGCCCTTAGGAGGATTTTGTGCTCGCCAAGGGGCGTAGGTTAGGACTGACAGAAAGGGGGACTTTACTGAACTTTCTTAATTGAACAGCACAGACATGCATTAGGCCACAATAATCTTGAGTGCTGTGATTAGTTAAGCTGCAGGATTGTATTCAGGGAATATAAGAAGGTGTGCGTGTGTGTGTGTGTGTGTGTGTGTGTGTGTGTGTGTGTGTGTGTGTGTGTGTTTGTGTGTGTGTGTGTGTGTGTGTGTGTGTGTGTGTGTGTGTGTGTGGGGCACACAGACAGAAAGATAAAAAATAATGTCGAGTCAATTCAAGTCACCTTTATTTATACAACACTTTTTACAATACAGATTGTTTCAAAGTAGCTTTACAGAGATAACAGGAAAATAATGCAACAAAGTTTGTTTCTAGAAGAAAATAGCATCATAGTCCAGCTTAAGTAAGTTCAGTGATGGTTCATTTTTGTTGTAAAAAAGTTACTAATTTAGTTTATATATATAGCCGCTCTGGAGAAAACCGTGATGTCATAGTCCAGCTCAGTTTAGTTCTCATATAATGGTGTCAATACAGGCAGATCAATAATATTGTTGAATATTAAATTAAATGTCCCCAACTAAGCAAGCCAAAAGCCAAAGGCGAAAAAGGCGACAGTGGCAAGGAACCAAAACTCCATCAGGTGACAGAATAGAGAAAAAAAAACCTTGGGAGAGACCAGGCTCAGTCGGGGGGCCAGTTTTCCTCTGGCCAACAAACGAACAGTGTCTGATTATGATGAGGCAGCATTACAGATCAGAAGTCAGATTGGATTGGAACAGTCAGAATAGTATCCAGTTACATCTGGTTGAAGATCAGAGTCACCACACAGGTATGGATTTAGGAAGGACATCCACGTCTTCTACAGGTGGCTGACGAGGCCTATGCGGGACAGGCAGGTCCTGCCACAATGACTGCAGGTAAAGGTCTGGTCCACGATGGGTGCTGAGGGGACACGGTCCTTCCTCTCCTTATGTCCTCCATTCTGGCCCTGCGGGTATTTTCAAAGAGGGAGGTGGCCTGATGGACTGTGCGCCGCAAGGAGTCGCGATCAGTTGCTTGTGTTGCCCACTGACGGTGATCGATGCCCCAGGCAGTGAGGGACTTCTTCAGGGAGTCTTTTTACCGCTTTTGTTGTGCCCCGATGTAGCAGTAGCCAGAGGAAAGTTCCCCGTACAGCACAATCTAAGGTAGGCGACGGTTCTCCATCCTGGAGACGTGCCCTGCCCAGCGAAGTTGTACCTTGAGGACCATGGCCTCGATGCTAGTGACCTCCGCTGACTCGAGGACTTCAGTGTTGGCGACGAAGTCACTCCAACGAATGTTGAGGATTGTGCAGAGGCAGCGCTGATGGCCCATAGTCTGCTGAATGCACTGTTTGCCTTGGCCAGCCTGTTGTTAACTTCTTTGTTGATCTCGTTCTGTTTGTTCGATGGAGATGCTTGGTGGATGGTACTCTTTTTGTGGTGCGGGCTGATGCAGAACTTCAGTCTTCTTCAAGCTGACTTCAAGGCCGAAGATCTGAGCAGTTTTTGCGAAACAGGACGTGATTCCCTGCATAGCTGCCTCTGTGTGAGCAAGGAGGGCGGCATCGTCAGCAAACAGCAGCTCCCGGATCAGTAGCTCCATGGTCTTTGTGTGGGGCTGCAGACACCTCAGGTTGAACACACTCCCATCGAAACAAAAACGGATGTATGCGCCATCAGCGTCGTCAAGGTCCTCTTTGGTCTGCTGGAGCATCATGCTGAACTAAATGGTGAACAGTGTGGGAGCAAGAACACAGCCGTCTGGAACTGTCTGACTTCTCCCCTTTGTTCTTGTACAGAGTGATGATGACTGCATCACGGAGGTCTTGAGGGAGTTTTCCATGCTCCCAGCAGCAGACAAAGAATTTATGGAGTTTGGTGTGCAGCACTGGGCCTCCGTTCTTCCATACCTCAGGAGGGATGGCATCCACTACTGCAGCTTTTCCACTCTTCAGCTGTTTAATGCCATCCTCAGTCTCTTGTCATGTTGGTGCCACATCCAGTTCAGTTTTCACTGGTTGTTGTGGGATGCTGTCAATCGCTGGTTCTTGCACTGAGCGGCTAGCATTGAAAAGGGTGTAGAAGTGTTCAGACCAGCGGTTCAGGATAGAGTCCTTTTTGGTGAGCAGTTATTTTCCGTCCCCTGTAGTCACCAGTATCATCGCAAAGCTGAGTTCTTACTGCGAGGTTGGTCCACCACTCGTTCTGAATCTCTCGAAGCTTACTCTGGAGGCGTATGCTTTTTTTATGCTGGCAGGACGGTTGGGCCAGGTGGGCCTTGTGTGCTGATCTCTTCTTTGACAGCAGCTCCTGGACTTCTAAGTTGTTCTCATCGAACCAATCCCTGTTTTGCTACGTGGAGAATCCGAGGGTATCTTCAGATGTTTGCAGAACAACAGTTTTGATGCGGTCTCACAGCACTTCTGGGGCCGGAGGCGAGTCGGCAAGGTAGACGCATTGAGATGATACGGTCAGAGTGGCCAGCTGGCAAGCTTGCAAGCTTGGTAGCGATGGAGTCCCTGATCATGAAGCCGACACCTGAAAGGCGTCTCTCTGTCGCTAGTTTGCCTGACCAATAGAGGGTGTAACCTGCGCCATGCTCCCTTAGACTTCCTTCCTCTGAAAAGCGGATTTCGCTGAGTGCGGCGATGTCAACATCCAGCCTAGCAAGTTCGTGTGCAATTAAAGCAGATTGTCGTTTAGGTTGAGTGCTGTCAGCTGAGCCTAGCATGATTCTGATGTTCCAGCATGCGAGTTTGAGTCCTTTCCCACCTTTTAAGGCGAGTGGGATACGCCACTGTTTCTTTGATTTAGTTTGACCGCATAAGAAGATGCTCGTTGACCACGGTTAGCCAACTGGGGGATGAGGAGATGAGCTTTGTTAAGGCCACCTTTTCTAGGCCCCTCTCCGTGTGGAGCAAGCAGTGCTGTCCCTCCTGAGCCGACCGGCATTCAGGATCAAGACTGCGGCTTCTAGTGTCATCATACACCTGCCAGTTCGCCTCTTTCCCATTGCTACAGGACTTAATGGGACTGGGGGTGGGGGTTAGACATGGATATTTCCTTCTTGCCTGCGCGAAGGAGCTTTCAAGTGGGGTACAGTGTGCGCAGAACTGACCCCACCCTTTAAACCGGGGTTCATCTGCCATGGCCTAGCAAGCTGGGACAGTGACAGCGAGGTCCTCGGGCCGTAGGTTTTACATCAGAGTTCCCTCTCCTAGGCAGACGTGAGAGATTTAGGAGATGGATGAGGACCAGTGCTTCCGTCCACTGGAAAGTTGAGTGCAGCTACCAGAAAACAAAGGTTCTACCTCTACCCAGAGCTCCCTACAATGTAAATATCAGTTAACTACAAACAGATGCTCATTATGAGACAAGGTCAAGTTACAAAAAGGACGAGAATTCAACTGTATAACATTGCAAACAAGATAATAAGCATGTGACTCAGCATACTTTCCAACCACAATATAGGACAAGTATTTATAAAGGGGGAATTTTTTCTTTACATTTTGAACTGATCTAAATGTCCAACGCTATCTCACGACCAATTCGTACGAATTCGTACGAGTGATAAAAAGGTGGCTAATTCGTACGAATTCGTACGACCTCACTCGTACGAATTTGTACGATTTGTCTAAACCCACGTGATGGGTAGGTTTAAGGGCGGGGTCAGGGGTAGGTCATTCGTATGAATTCATACGAATTGGGCAATTCGTAAAATATGTACGATTTAGCAAAAATCGTACTAATTCGTAAGAGTGAGGTCGTATGAATTCGTACGAATTAGCCACCTCGTAGAATTCGTACGAATTGCCGTGAGATCAGGCTGAAATGTCATATAACCCTAAGTAATATATCTTAAGATATCTATTGCCAAAAGCCCTAAGCTAAACTTAGACTTGTACTTGTGTGTGTGTGTGTGTGTGTGTGTGTGTGTGTGTGTGTGTGTGTGTGTGTGTGGTTGCAGCAAAGGATGAGCCTATAATAGGGATCAAGCATAACTGTCGCATAACTACCCTAACCCTAACCCACACTTTACCAACATTTATTCTAGAACAGCAAATTGGGAAAAGTACTTACATTTCTTTGAACAAATGAATAATAATTAATATAGCATTAAAAAAAGCTGAACTTTTGCTATATGAACACTACCATTTAGAGAATAGAGAATAGAGAATCTAAGCTGCGATACAGAAAAGCTAATCCTACTGTCCACTCCTGCGTGTTCTCCACCTCCCTGCAGCGTGCTGCTTTTATAACTCCTGTAATCACCTGCAGACCACACAAACACACAGATAGTGCACACACATAGACACCATGACCCAAACAGAATCAATCCTCCTTCATAGGGGCCGTATAATTGGTCCACTCTCCCAGAGCAGGCCTGTTAAGCATGCTCCGCTGTGAATTATGGATAGCCAGCAAAATGGCTAATAAAATATGAATGGCCAGTTTTTGTAGCTCGTGCTTCTCTGTGCAGATGTTGGTAGCAAAGCCAGTGTACTCCTAATAAAACACCCCTGTCATCGCAGTCCAGGATATAGCACAAAGCTCTTATGAAACTATAGGCCATCCATAACAATATATGTCGTTATGGAGAAGCATCTCATCAACATGAGTGCCTATGCCTATATATTTTACCTGCAATCAGCTGGCTGTGGCACTGAGCATTATTTGTCAGCGTGGCATGTGATTTATACCGGTGTGTGTATTCCGTAAACCCCTTCCTCCCTTCTGTCACCTGCTCCAGATGCTCTCGTTCGCTCTCATGGGGCGATTTTAAACCTTGTGCCGTTGTTTATTTTTTTAGGTGTTTATTTCGTTAAATACATCATCCTGTAAGCCTACGTGAGCACCATTCTAAAGACATAATGAGTAGGCCGGGTTTAAAAAAAAAGTTAATTCATTTTACCTTGAGCGCCACGTTTTTTAGAACAGCATCATGCACGACATGTGAGTGCAAACAAATCCATCTAGGGCATGTTGTTAAAACCATATGAATACATGGACGCCACATTCAACCACTCCAGACACTCCCCGCCATCTTGGAATGGTCAGTGTGTCATTACTTACAGTAAGAGTCAAAGATGCCACAACTTTGCGCAGCTTAAATTACAAAACATTATAAAAACCCATAGGAAAAGCCTGAAGGAACCAGTGGCAAATGAGACTTCTGGGTTCTGACGTCATACCTGCACCATTGGGGTAACCTTTCACAGGTGAGAATGTGTTGGATTGTGTTTTTATATGTATTAACTCAATATTACGAGTTATTATACTATGGTAACTTTTTAATATTGTGTTAGCTGACTCCATCTTGTTGATTTGTGTTAGTTTTGCAAAATCATCTGCTGAAGTCTAATATATATATATATATATATATATATATATATATATATATATATATATATATATATATATATATATATATATTATATATATGCTTGATACTGCAAAATATTTTTATATGATTTTAATTTACTATTGTAATCATAAACAAATAGTTGTTTGTGTTCATCATAATGCATGCAAATAGCCTATTCTTCTAGTTGTTTACCAAAAGCAGCTAAAGATTTTGAAGTCAAACACGTCATATACAACACGTCTTATAATATAATAATATATTAAATAGGCTATATGAAAACTTTATTATTTCACATTTTGCTATTTGCCTGTTCTTAACAAATGCTAAAAGATAATAGATCAAAGGTGATACATTTAGGCTAATAAGCTAGCAGGCTAGCGGTAGTATGCTGAGCAGTTAAAAGAACAATAAATATTTTATTTCACATTCTATATCTTTATTTACCATAAGTAACATACATTTAAAAAGCAATTATAACATTATTTACACAGTTAAAGTTAGGATGACATAGGTAAACTTAAGCAGTGCTGCCAACTCGCAATTTACACTTTTCACACGCTCTCACGACACACATCCATTTTCTCACGCAGATAAAAATCTCGAAGCAAGAAGACACTGACAATGACAGACAAGAAGACAGTTTAGGCAAATATTAGGAAATATCACATCGCTGGTTGGCACGATTGACCAATCAGAATAAAGAATTATAGAGAGCCATGTGATAAAATAGCAGACTGGCAGAGAAATTGAGCTGAAGGATATATCCGAGGGGTCTGCTGCTGCATCAGATGGGAGTGTAGATCTGGGGGCGTCCCAGGAGCCTGTGAATTCACAGACACACAGCTCTGATAAGAACTTAATTAAAAGCCATGGACAAGCTGCAGTCACAGCACACTATAACACATAATGTGTGACAGAAGTAAAGGTGTGTATGTGTGTGTTTGCCTACAGGGGAGAAATATGGTTAAAATGATAAGGGCCTTCTGCCGTTACACAGAATTGAAATCCCAGAATGTTTGTGGTAGATGGTGGCAGTGCCGTCAATTCCCTAAAAGTCAAGTTATGACAAGTTCACACAATATCACGTGACAATATCAGATCAAATAATTGTAAAATGACAGAAGAGAGAATGACAAAACTGCATCATTAATCAATAACATCACCCAATTTAAAATAATAATAATAAATAATCACAATGACAGAAGAGAGAATGACAAAACTGCAGCATTAATCAATAACACCCAATTTAAAATAATAATAATAAATAATCACAGTCACAGAGCTTTGAAAATAATCTGGCAGATAATAGGCAGCTGCTGATATATGAATGAATTTAAAAAACAAAATGTCAGCTCTTACCTTGTATGATTCTACAAAAAAGCAAGAAATGATTCAATGGTGAAATGGAAATCTCATAAATCGGTGATGTCTGTGGTGAAGTACCCAATATAATTATTTAAAAATCAGTAAAATTCACAGGGGCAACCTCTGAGCAGTTGGTTGTAAAACCATAAAAACACTGCTATAGCATCGCAAACTTAGGCAAATAATGGCTTCTATCTGCTTGGAGTTTATTTACCCATTCAACTAATTTTCCTGTTACAGCAACAGTTCATAGAAAGAAATGTAATTATTTACATTTGGTGGTGGGTGCCTGTCATGACCGTTGAATGCTGATGTGCTTTTTTACCCCCCTGAAAACCCTTGCCAGAGAGACACGAGCGTGTCAGTGTTGACTCACAGCGAGGATGTGATTATTATTCTCGGTAGATACATCCAGGCTATTAAGTTAGATTGTAAAAGCAACCTTGAAATGCAGACACACTTGACTACAAGGTAATGACCCATATCTTTAATTAATTACAGACAATTATAAAAATGATTGACTTGCATAATCCTGGCTGACTCCACTTCATAACCTGTAGATTGCACTGGGTTTCGAAAAGACCTTAGATGACTTTGATCTTTTTTCTTGCAGGTTTCTGATGCTTTATCTCATTCATCCCACAATATAAAGAGTAACTAGCACAGAGTGTCGCAGTTCTTCATTATGACCCCTTGACTGAGCATGTCGAAATTCAGTGTGCTATGGCTGATGAACAGTCCGTCATCTCATTAAGCTCTTAGAAGACTCTAAGGGCTGGTAGAATGTCATGCCCGATGGGACACGAGATATGGAAGTGAAGAGGAAGAGGAAGTGTGTGGTGATCTTGTCATGTCTTGGCTTTCAGAGAGCACTACAACAAACAGACAAGAGCCAGTTGATATAAGATAACACTAATGCTCACATTATATCGCTGGCTGCGTCCGAAACCGTACTGTAAAGACACTAGTATAGTATATTTGTGATTTAATTTGTATAGCTAACAGGAGAGCTCCAGTAAGCACACGTACGTCTCCAAAGTGGATTTACATAAACCATATATATCTTAAAGATGCTTACTAAATGTCTATTTAACATCTGACAGGAAAATCTTCAATATGTATTGCAGATGAGCACGTCACAACATGAAATAGACATCTGAGTGATGTATGCTATAATTCACTGTTGTCAACACTGCTTACGTTAGATATATGTAAGTAAGGTAAATAAACAAATCTACATAAAGTAAATAAACATAAGTTATCTATTTTATTTGTCCATTAGTACTGTTGATAAATTGAGGAACATTAATGTTGGATAAAAAGTGAGTTAACACATCAGCATCAACCTCAACATGTAAATGTAGAATTGAGCACATAACTCACAGAGGTAAAATGAATCTTGTCTGGATGTTTCAGGGACAGATGAGCACTTGTGATTATCCGGAGGAGAGTGGCTAAAGAAGCCGAATGCGGCCATCAAAGGCTTTGAGTGAGTATACTACAGAAAAAAAAAGAGAGAGAAAAAAATCTATTTAAATCTTAAGTTGTAGTGTATTTTAATTATTGTGATTACAAACAGAGTTACAGCACTTTTCTGATACTCGATTTCTGTGCATTTGCTGCAGAGCTTTTGTGATGGAGCAAGGCCTGCAAGGAAAAATTACAACGGCATTTGTGAAACAAAAAAATAAAGTAAGGCAATTTTGTTACTTCTAATACAGTAATTATGACAGTGTGCTGTTAAAATGACTGCTTTTGTATTATGTTTGCGCATTTTTGTAGGATCTGAAACGTCCACAGACTGGTGTGAGCACTGAGGATGGGGAGCCCAGAGCAGCATCCTGGAAATGGTATAGTGCCATGGATGGGACCCTCCATCTCCACCTGCCCTTATTGCCTCAGATTGTGAAGCACAGCGCAGCACAAAACAACCTCGGGCATAAAGGTATGGCTCACCTCTGGCCATGAAGAAAATAGAGCATCCGTGTTTTTTTAGCAAGCCAAAGGCTCGCTCTATATGCTTCGAAACGAGCCTCACAGGTTTTTGCACAGGGTCTCTGTATAAGGTGATGAGGCACATGGATGCACTCAGGCATGGATACCCTCCATGTCACTTTCCCATCCATGATCAGATTCCAATCTGAGCAATGAGGGACATAATGGACGGCAAAGACAGGCGAAGGTGGGCACGGTGGTCAGCTGCTTCATCAGAATAAGGCCGCAGAATGGGAACAGATGTGTTGAGATGGCAGGATGTGGAGTTCACTACCTGTAAATACGTGACTGTTAGAACAGTAAGTTTGAATAAAGCTTTGTTTCATGAATTGTTTACTTGTATATGCATTTATTTATTGTACACTACTAAAGTATACTACTTTCATTCATTCTTTTACCCATTTATTGAGAATGAGTTGGATTCACATTGGCTGCATTTGTCTAGTGTGTGTGTACTATACATGCATATCTATGTCATATGACAAAAAAACATTTTGCTTGTTTTATTAAAATATATAATTTTCTGTTAAAAAAAGTAAGGTAAGCATTTATCATTATTATTGTGTGTAAGTGTTGGGGTGGGCTAGCAATGCAATTCATTCTTTGGTAGTCTTAATTAAGTAGTGATACTTACATTTTTCGAGTATAAAATCAACAGTCTTCTCCAATGACAAGATCTTCGAGCAGCTGCCTGATGTCTCTGTGCAGACATTCCAAACGCTGAGGAAAACCGTTCTTGTTGAGTTTTCTGATGCTATGAGGTGCCAGTGCACTTGTCGCTTATATCTTTTTATTTATTTATTGCAGAACTAAATTAGGCCTATATACAAGATCAGGGAAAGATACCATGGTTGTATCTTTAACAATGAACAATCATAATCACAAAAAATCAACAGAAAACAAATATCATGTAGGCCTATTTGCATTAGGGGTGGGTGATCAAAATTTCATATCACGATCTTATAACAAACGATCACGATCCACGATCTGAACCGCGGTCTTCCCAATTGTGCAAAGTTGGTCGACTTCTCTGCTTCCCCGCTCTGTGATTTCCACTTTTTTATAATACGTACCGCTAACAATTGACTGTGGAATATTTTGTGAGGAAATTTGACGAATGGACTTATTGCAAAAGTGGCAACCTATCACGGTACCACGCTTGAATTCACTGAGCTCCCGAGAGCGACCCATTCTTTCCAGAGGTGGACAGTAAAGTACATTTAGGCTACTTAAGTACGCTTTTTGAGTATCTGTACTTTACTTAGCCTAAGTATTATTTTTTCTGGAAACATTTTCTTTTAACTTCACTACATTTGAAAGACAAATATCGTAGTTTTTTTTTTTTTTTTTTTGAACCCGACGTCAGATTGACGTCAACATCCAACATCGGACAGACGTTGGATTTTGGTTGGAAATGAAAGTCGTGTTGATGTCAAATTTAGGCTACGTCAACTTTTGGTCGATTTTGGTTGGAAATGAAAATGTTCTCCAGTTAACTACATTTTGTGGCTAACAGTCTTCACAAGGAAAAAAACTTCATAGACATTAAATGTTCTCATAAAAAAATAAAAATAAAACCCAACAAAACCCAGAAGATGTACAGTATATAAAAACAATAGACCTTAATGTAAAGACAGAAAGTAATGTGTGTATTTTAGATTTTAGAGTGGTAGCATAGAATGAGTGTTGGTGTAAAGAGAAAAAAAGCACAGAAAAAAGTATAATAATTTCCACTAATAATAATAATTTATAATAATACTGATGATGATACTTATTGTGGTTGATTATTGTTCTGATTATTATTGCAACCATACTATCAGTAAACTATCAATAATAATCATGATAATTATTGTCGGTGTTATTATTATTGTAGCCAAATATGAATCATGATAATAATAAACTGTCATCACCCTCATTGTTTGTGTTATGTTGTGGTTTTTATTTTATTTTTATTATTCACCCTGTATCTTTGTGCATTTGTTATGAATTATCCAGGCGGCAGCATTATTGTTTGAAAGAGTGCATGCAATCTTCAGTATAAGCAAAGGGATTTCTTTGGCACAGTGATATTTTGTTTGAGTAATGGGGTGTTGTATCTAGCACAGGCTTGGCTCTCCATCACTCCCGCACAGATCCAGATAATAGCCCATCTGCTGCCCCAGCGCCCCACAACTGGCTGTCTGACTCATAATGCATGCTAAGAATTATGTCCCACAAGCTCCCTCTAACCAAATGTATGCTCTGATCGTATGGACTCAAAAAGCCATTGTTTTTATTACAGAGGAAATGCTGCTCTCTAGCGGTGGAATTGAAGAATCACAAAGTTTTCCTTTGTAAAAATGTCCTTACTGTATGACTGCCAGAATTACTGAATTTACCAAGTTCTATCATTGTATCACAGTATCAGATGGTATGAACTCCAGATAAGTGTTTTTTTATAATCATTTTTTTACAATCTATGTTTGCAGACACGTGATTCTGATAACGCGCGAAATTCAGATAGAGGGCAGGAAGTGAAAAGCAGAATGGACGAGATGCAGGAAAGTTCGTACCGTGATAGTTTAGAAAATTACAAACAGAAAATCACAACATTGGACGTGATCAATTATGTTATGAAGAGGATGCCATCTTGCATGCCATTGAGGCAGAAGATGACCGGTGTGGCGAAGTGACCAGTCAAACTTTCATGTAATAATCTTTTATTTTTAGTTTAGTTTAAGTGAAAGAAATTGCATTCTTATGTATGTTTTGCGACATTGTTAATTGTTGCAATCGGGCGGCACACCCCAGTGTGTCTGAAGCGAGATCATGAGATGGAAGGAAATGACGCTGCTTCCGGTAGCGACTCGGAAATGGAAGAAGATTGTTTGGTGGGGATTTTGAAGGAGGTAGGAATAGTAGATGGACATTAGTGGAGAATAGGAAAATGAACAAAACTGGAAGTCATGCATCTGAATCGGATAGCGAAAGGGGACAGTCTTTCAGTGATGATAGGCTACAGTTTGATGAGGATAAACTTCTTGGGTTTGTTAGTTATGTAGTTCATCCGTATGTCCCTCGACTCCCTCCTCCAGTTAGATGTTACAAATGTCAGAGATTTGGGCATGTGGCTGCGGTTTGTAAAGGTAAACAACACTGCGCAAGATGCTGAGGTGAACATGAATACGGAAAATGTGGAAACGGAGTGAAGAGTTGCAATTGTGGAGGAGCTCATAGTGCAAGGTACGGTGGCTGCCAGGTTAGGAAAGTAGGAACATTTTTAATTTGTAAAAGTAACAGAGGGACTGACTTGTGTGGAAGCAATCAAAAGTGTGCGGAGAGAAGATCAGCAGAAAGAACAAAAGGATTCTGATAAAACAATGATAAAGCCGTGTGATAATCACTGTAGAATGAATGACAAAACAATGGTAGTAGAGAAAATCATTCATTGCTTTTTATGGCAGTAGTGATTAATTGCTCTGTGCAAACAGATAGCAGATCTGAAAGGATAATAATAATAATAAGAGCGGCTGGGAAGTACTTGGAAATTGAAGGAATAACGGTCGAACAAATAAATTAGATTCTTAATATACAGGCGAACAACTCGCACCATGTGGGACTGGTGGATCTTAATGGTTTTTATCCTACTGCAATGGAATGCAAGAAGCTTAATAGGTAACGGACAAGAGTTTATTGATGAATTAGAAAATAAACCACATATAATTTGTGTTCAAGAGTCATGGCTCAAACCTCACCTTATAGTTTTGTAGTTCAGGGTTATACGGCTTTAGGAAAGTGAAATGGATTGTAGATATGGCATCAGGAAGAAGTTCAGTTTTAGATTAAACATATTAATCTAGCTAGCTAGAAATCAAAATCTCAAAATCTAGCTAGAATTTGTGATAGGAGGGTACTGAATAATACTTGTAACGGGTGATCACTTCCCTATAATATGCGAATTAGGTGTTGAAGTGGATATAGCAAATGGAGAAATAATACAGGTGGAAATTCAAAACAGCAGATTGGAATATTTTTAAGGAAAAAAGTGAAGAAAAATGGCTTGCTTTAAATGATGTAAATGAAGACATTGAGGAATTAAATGATAAAATATGTGGAGTTGTTATTAATACTGCAGAAGAGATTATTGGAAAAATACAGAAAAAATATTAGAAGATAGCAGTCCCCTGGTGGACAGAAGAATGTAAAAAATTAAGCAATAAGGGATAGAAACCGTGCAAAGTAGGGAAAACATTTGTATTCAATGATTTTATTAAGTAGAGAGCACAGGTTAAGGTAAGGAAAGTGATAAAAGATGCTAAAAGAAAACTTTGGAGAGAATTCTGTGGTACTATAGGGGAAAAGATAGACATGAGTGATTTATGGGGAATGATCAGAAAGATGGGTGGAATCCAAAGATATAATAACCTTCCTGTTTTCATCAGTGATGGTAACAGTGAAAAACCCAGAAATTTTGAGGAGGAAAGATGTTTTTGGATCCGCTACGGATGTATTATTTTCTCTATTTGAATTGTGTTAGTGGGATTAGAAACCTTATTGGATATATCATTGAACATTATTTTAAGATTTTTAACAGGATATGGATATAGAAGGAAAGCTTCTGTCTATTTGGAAACATGGAGTCATTGTTCCAGTAGCGAAGCCTGGTAAGGATCAGTCTAACCCAATTAATTATAGGCCTATAGCCTTAACATCAAATCTCTGCAAGATAATTGAAAAAACGGTTGCTAGTTTATGAGATTGAAAGTAAGAATATGATGTATCCTCACCAGAGTGGTTTCCAAAAAGGGAGAAATACATTGGATTCAGTTATATGCCTAGAAACAAATATCAGAAAAGCAATAGTAAATAAGGAAGTTTTAATTGGTGTATTCTTTGATATTGAGAAGGCATATGACATGATGTGGATGGAGGGCTTTTAAATGAAAATGGAGAAAATGGGATTTAAAGGAAGGATGTATAACTGGGTAATGGATTTTATGATGGATCATACTATTCAGGTCAGGGTGGGATATTCGAAAGTTTACACAATTGATAACGGTACACTACACATCAAGGTAGTGTTTTTAGCCCTATTTTATTTATTATTATTATTATTAATTATATTTTTTCTAAAGTTGGGACAGGAATAGAAAAATCTTTGTATGCAGACAACGGGGCACTATGGAAAAGAGGAAGAAATGTTAAGAAAGTTAAAGGAAGGCTATTAATGCAGGAGGCTATTAATGAAGTTTAAAAATGGGCTAACAGCTGGGGATTCAGATTCTATATAAACAAAACTCATGTACTGTAGTATGTTTAAAAAAATAAATAATACAAAATAAGTCTATGGTTGTACAAACGGTTTAGAACAAGTTTCAGAAATCAAGTTCTTAGGAATATGGACTCTAAGGCAACATTTGGATTGCATATTCAAAATATTGGCCTAGTAAATAAATGTAAGAAGGGAACTAATATCCTCAGATGCTTGGCAGGGAGCTAACTGGACCTCATTAAGAAGAATATATAGTGCAGTAGGCTAAAAAAGATTGACAATAGATTATGGCAGCATTGTTTATTCTTCCGCATCAAGATCGCAGATAAAAAAAGATTGAAAATATTCAATCTCAGGTTTTAAGAATTCGCTGTGGGGCTTTTAGAACCTGGGAAATTGGTGAAACGCCTTTGGTAAATACGGGACAACAATTGAAAATTGTTTACTGGATATCAATAAAAGGACACAAGAATAGTCACCCTGTTAAATATGTTCTTAAGAACTGCTGGGAATATGAATATTACAAGTAGCCAGTTTTGGATGGGATGCTAATAATGAGGCACAAATAATGGTAATTATTGTAGCAATATCAGCTATACCTGCATGGTTATTTCTAAAGATTTGTTGATGAAACAATAATTTCATCAAAAGTATCAGTGTTGTAGTCAAATACTGATGGCTCAAAAGATCCTGCATCTGGGCATACAGCTGCAGCAGTAGTAATTCCACAGCTGGACTTTAAAATAGGTGAAAGAACATCTAATTTCTTACCTGTTTACTCCTCAGTATTGATTGCTATTCAATTGGCCCTTCAGTGGATGGAAGAGGTACATTTGCCTCAAGTTGTTATTGGTTCTGATTCTTTATCAAGACTTATAAGTCTGAAAAATGGAAAATCTAACTCAAGACAGGAAATTCTTGCAGAAACTCTTCAGACCCTGTTTAGAATTCATCAGTCAGTAATAAAAGTCTTCTTTTTGTGGATTCCTGCTCATGTGAGCATTGGAAGGAATTAGAAGATGAGTTGGCAAAAAAAGCTTTAAAGTATACAAGAACTAATGTTAATGTCCCTCTGGGGAAAGTTGAAATGAAGGGCTTAATTAAAAAGATTATTAAGAATAGATGGCAGGAAGGAAAGGGAAGCCACTTATATAAAATAAAGAAGTAGGATATGTGAGAGAAGTTTGTGGCATAAGAAGGGATGACACAATAATTTCACGACTTTGTGCTGGACACACAGCTTTGAATCAATCACTTTTTAAAATTGTTGAACATAATACAGGATTGTGCAGTATATGTGGATTTCCAGAAACAGTCGAACATGTTCCTCTAAAGTGTGCTGGTTATAATGAAGGAAGATCTCAGCTTATAAAAGATGTTAAGGCTGTAGGAATAAATAGGTTAACATTAAAGAACTTGCTGAACAATAATTCATAAGTGACTACTTCTTTATTAGAATATCTTGAGAAAAATAACCTAACCCTAACGTTTGATTAGAAGAATTAAAAATGTATTTTCCTTCAATGCTTCACACTCCACTCCTGTAGGTGGCGGAAATGCGCCACCGCTGGTTTGCCAACTGCCATTAAAATCAGAAGGAAGAAAGATAGGGTGTTTCTCAAACGGAAGACTGCTGCTGCGTTCCAGTCCACTTTTAAACACGCACTTGCGAACTTCCCTAAGCACTTCCCCTCGGGGAATCCCTGCCGCCATTTTGAAGTGCGTTCCACTTTGTGAAGTGGACGAGGGAAGTTTATATGGACAGACCCTCGTTCCCTTGATTTTGACCGAGGGAGCGAGTCTACTTCATATGTACACTTCAGGCACCTATATGTCCCACAATGCAGTACGATTGTGACGTCCCCACAGATCTCGTCTAATCACCACCACAACAAACAACTCTATGATTATATTACTTCTAATTGTATTAATTTAAAACAACCCAAACACACCTATAAACATTTGGATGCTGCATTAAACAAATTCTTAAAGGGAAAAATAATGAAATAAATAAATCAACTCCACAGCTGATTCCAAGTGATCAAGGGCTTAGGACGTTCCAATTCAGCCCATTGCAGTTTCCGCCAGTAGTGGGCACTTGTGCAACGTAAGCAATGACGTACATCCGAGTCAACGAGATGGAGGGAAGTTAGCGAGTGAAGGGCATGACAATTTTGGACTGGAACGCAGCACCTGTCTGTGTCACTGATTAAACCCACTGCCTATTGCTCAATTAAATAATCACATTGCTGAGTGTTTTTAAAAAGTTTTGTATTTTGTTTGGTTTAATAATTAACATTACATTTGTGAGCATGACTCTTACTCGGCTTGTAAATTAGCAGAACTTGCACGCAACCACTTCAAAACTGTTCACAAGCTTCTATGGATTTGATTTTGGTTGTCATTTGTTGAAATAAATATTGTACGTATCGTAAACGGTATCGTTTGCAGGGAAGAGAAGCTATTTTGCAAAAGGTAAGCAGGTATCCATATTCATTTCAGTATCAGCAGCTGCAAAACGCCATTAAAGGCTTTTACGTAAATTACGTAAATGATAAAAGCTCCTTGTGGTTTCTAAGTTTGATCGATTTGAGCAACCATAAACAACGCAAAATATAGGCATTTTGAGTTTGTGATAGATAGTCCTTCCTATGTAGAAAATCGTTTCCTGCCCTCCATCTGCATTTCCCGCCACAGCAGTGACGTCATATTTAAAAAAGATGGTGTTGACTTTGCACATGGATTGTCTAATAAAAACACCACATAGACATATAAACAACATTAAAAAATGTATTCTCACCACAGGGGGTCCCCTGTTTAATATTATTATTATTATTATATAAAGTTGTTGCAATGTTTGTCTAGCTATAGGTCAATTATTTTTAGGTTGTTGGACTGTTTTTCTTAGCTGAAACTTTAGGATATACAGTATACAGGTAAGGTTATAAAACAATTTCCTCCGCTTATTATCCCTTATTTCATAACATCACCAGATGTGTCGCCATCATCATATTTTAAAATTATAAATCAACTCGTAATTAGTATTGTGTTTATGGCATCATTAAATCTAAATCACTCATTAGACCAACTAGCCTACTGAGCTTTGTGGTACAGTACAGTATAAGTTCAAGGGTCCCCAATCCTGACAGCTTCACTCAGGCCTGTAGCTTCTGTCAGACACAGCATTTGGTGAGGCAGGCAGTCATTGAGCTGCCAACAGCTGTCCGACCCATTTAAATTAGCTTTGGATGTCCACCAAGAGATTTAAGCTTTCTTCAGCAGGTCCTATGCTGACTCATGCATGCTCCTTACGGTTCTATTAACCGATGTGAAGCCTAAGTCATTATTATTTTCGCCTCCTCTTTAAACTTCACCGCCCACCTCTCCTCATTCTGCTTGTTGCTTTGTTGTTTTCCTCTCACATAGCCTGGCACAAATAGCTTTTGTAATGAGAAAACAGCTATAAAATGCACAATGGCTCCCAAAAGTGGCAGGCAAGCAGTTTGCTATAAGTATGATTGTCAAATTGCTCAGAAACGCCTCTTGATTTCTTTCCTAACTCAATAGACATCCCTTCGGTGGATGGGATTGAACTGGTCTAAATGCCTGTTACACATGTACTGGCCATCAGGAGCACCAGGGCTTCCCCGGTGGGCTTGTCGAATAGTGTGTGAAAGGCAAAACAAACGAGGGAGACCTCCTCAATATTAAGTGCTGTTTTTTAATTGCAGCTCATAGAAAAATCAAAAGGCATACTTCAAAAGTGTGAGGAAACGGCGCTTACAGTTAGTGTTTTTCAATACACATTCCATATAGTTTATTATTATATTATTATTATTATTATTATTAAAAAAAACATAACGTAGTGAGGAGCATGATTTTCCTGTGAATTAGTAGATTTCAACTCTGTATTCAATGCATGAACTATATAACTTCTCATTAGGGCAACTAAAGGATAATTGAACAAAAGAGCTTTAAAACCTTCATTCCATTAAAACCAAACTATGAATTTTTCTCAATAAATTTAGTTCTGATTAATTTTAATAAAAGCAAACTTTTAATTCTATAAGATCCTGATGAAAGATCAGTATCAGTATCTTAAATAAATCATGATATTGTTGCTATAAATTTACTTTATTGCATCCTAGCTCAAATGCTTTAATTACTGTAAAATATGCATTTATTTGACAAAAAGGGCAAGATTAATTTTGTAAACCCTGTAATTTTATCCCTTAAAACTAATCTTTGATCATCAAAATGGCATATATAAAAGTTTTTTTTTTTTCAGTGAATAATATTTATTCATGCCTTAAAATAGCTTTCTTCCTTTAGTAAACGCGGGTCCACGAATATGCAAATAAGCCCCGCCTCCACTCGTCTACAAGTCGATGTATCAGAATGGAAATGCATTTTATGAATCGCTCTCTACAACGTCGGACACCAAACACTAATTAAGATGATAGTCCTTTGCTTGACGATGTTATCAAACAGCTAATAATGTGTTGCTAATGTTTCACAAAACATGTTCCCGTTCGCCATCTTAAGGCCAATTCACACCGCACAGACAAACGCCAACAAACAAGATGGCAGTTGGATTTAGAATTTGATGAAAAGCCCCAACTGACACCAACAAACACAGTCAGTCAGGTGAAAACCCTGACCAGCGCCAACAGACGCAGTTTGTGAGTGGATGAGTCGAGTGAGTGAATGAATGAGAAATGGAAAGAGAGAATGTCAGCTTGGTATGTCGACAAGCTTTCAGTAATCTCGAATCCCCTCTTGTACAGGCCTCAGAAACAGTTGCACTGATGGGCCTGTGTCTCCCAGCCCCCAACAGGCAGGAAGCAGCAGAGCATGACTTGTGATGAAGGATAATTACCCCACAGTCACTGGAGAGCCTATCCACTTTGCTAAAGTCACACTCACACACACACACACACACACACACACACGATTCATGCTGAAAGGAGAACAGAAGGCAATGAGAGAGATAGAGAGGAAAACTTGATGGAAAGAGACAAGAAGAGGCAAAGTGATAAATTAATGATAAATGCTCTATAGCATGAACAATAGAGAGAGTGAACTGGGAATCAGTAAGTCCATTATTTAGGATTGTGAGCGACATGAAAAGAGAAAGAAAAATATAGAGAACAAGAGTTGAAAAGAATCAAGATTTATGTCTGCTGATGATCTTTAGTCATAATTGTTCTTCCAACCATTTAATGTAAAAAAGAAGTTGTCTAAAGAGGCTTGACTGTGATATTCTCCTCAGTCACTCAAGTCAACAAATGTAAGATACATCAAATCTAGCCTCTTTAGCCATGTTGAGTTGGTCTGATTTGAGATTGAAAGGACTGAACTTGCTCCTCACACGATCACGCTTGACGTATTGTGCAAATGACTTGCAGTTGACCTCGTCACACCAGCCTCTGCCCTCATCCTTCTGCTGCTCACTGCGCGTGCTTCATCTCAAGCTTTTTACAAATGGTAGGGCCATCTAGAGGCCTTTTAAAAATGCATACATCTTCCTATAAATAGAAAATGTATGCATCCAACATCATGTAATTGATTTAGCCTTTGAAAATGTTTGTGCAAGCATTCTGACAGAAAATATAAGGTTGTAAAACAGACAAGATTTGTATGATTTTCCCCTTCTTGACAAATAACTACACTAATGGATTTTGTAGATCCATGTAATTTGTAACAAGCATGTGAATTATTTGTGTGTATTCACTTGTTCAAAATCTATTTGCTTTTTTTCAGAGCTGTGACAATATAATGACTGACTTGAAATAATGCATCACTTATTTTAGTAGCTATAGCTTCAATAGATGCTTCTTCATTTGTATTATACCGTCTACCATTGAAAAGTTTGAAGTCAGTAAGCTTTTTTTAAAAGAAAGTAATGGTTTTATTTAGCAAGGATGCATGAAATTGATTAAAACAGACAATAAAATTGTTTAATGTTATAAAAGATTCCTTTTTCAAATAAAGGCTGTTCTTTCTTTTCTTCAAATAATCCTAAAAACTCCACAACTTCAACATTGATAATAATAAGAAATGTTTCTTAAGCACCTAATCAGCATATTAGAATGATTTCTGAAGGATCATGTGACACTGAGGATTGGCTGCTGAAACGTACTCGGTTACTAACGTAACCTCGGTTCTCTCTAGAAGAGGGAACGAGTACTGAGTAAGATATCTTACGCTAGGGGAAAATCCTTTTTCCGCGAGATATTGAAGCCAAAAATTATCCTTAATTTTGTAATAATGCAAAACGCGTTGCAGCAGCAATGCAGACATAGGCGAGACAGCTCGCGCGCCTATTGGCTGCTCTGCGGCAACTGCAGCAGCCTATCGAGCGAGGCCTGGCGTGACGTCAGACCCAATCAGGGCACTTCGCGCCCGCTGCGTCACGTCCCGCCGAAATGGGCGTGGTCTAGGCCTATAAATATCGCTCGCAGGCAGCTATTATCTGGTTTTTCATCATCGAAGCAACCAGAGCGTGTGCATGCACGGCAAGATACGCAGTACTCGTTCCCTCTTCTAGAGAGAACCGAGGTTACGTTAGTAACCGAGTACGTTCTCTTACGAGAGGTCTCTCGTACTGCGTAAGATATCTTACGCTAGGGGACCCAGTGTAAAACGCCGTGCGTGCTGAGATCTGACACCAAAGACCCAAGGGCGAAAGCCCGGGGTACATATAGTGCACAAACACTCAGTGAACTCACAGAGAGTCCGGGAAGAAGGAGGGGTGCAGCCTCACTTTTCCACATAAAGTAGCGTCGAAGGGACGCAAATTTCATCATACAGACAGGGCGGGGTACGGCCTGAACAGATGGGGAAAAAATTTGGGTCTTACACAGTTTGCCCAGCTTTAAACTGTCGAAAATTGAGCTGTGCTCAGTAAACGCAGCATTCTGAGCTGAACGCATCAGGTCAGATAATACTGGTAGTCTAGACCGACAGCAGCCTGGCCTGCAGGGCGGGAACCTCTAGGTTATAAAACCTTATAAATGTAGACGGGGAGGCCCAGCCTGCCGCCATACAAATATCTTGCAAGGCAATCCCACTCGACCAAGCCCACGAAGAGGCCATGCCTCTTGTGGAATGCGCTCTGACACCCAAAGGGCACTGCATGCCCTTGGAGGCGTATGCCAGCGCTATAGCATCAACTATCCATCTGGATAGGCTCTGTTTCGACGCGGCTAGTCCCTTAGAACGTCCGCTAAACGAAACAAAGAGCTGTTCCGTCTGTCTGAAAACAGACGAGCGAGACACATAAGCTCGTAATGCCCTGACTGGGCAAAGGAGGCTCGCGTCTCTTTCCTCATCAGGGACCGGTAGGGCTGACAGAGAGATAATCTGCGCCCTAAACGGTGTGTTGAGGGATTTTGGAACATAACCGTGCTTAGGTTTGAGTATAACTTTTGAGTCATTGGGCCCAAACTCCATGCACGCCGCGCTCACAGAGAGCGCGTGCAGATCCCCTATGCGCTTCACCGAAGCGAGAGCCAGCAAAAACACCGTTTTGAAAGACAGGTGTTTCAAATCGATTGACTGTAAAGGCTCAAATGGCGCACCTTTCATGGCTTCCAGAACCGTAGAAAGGTCCCATACGGGGACTGAGGGAGGTCTGGGAGGATTCAGTCTCTTAGCTCCTTTAAGGAAGCGGATGACTAAATCGTTCCTTCCTATTGACTGACCAAGCGTTGTTTCTGAGAACGCTGCTATAGCCGCCACATAAACTTTGAGCGTGGAGGGGGCCCTGCCCCCATCCAACAGCTCTTGTAGGAAGGAAAGCACCTCCGTCACATCACAATTTGTGGGTGACACACCACGGGCTGTGCACCAGCCCGAAAACACTGACCATTTCGAAGAATAGAGTCGTCTTGTAGACGGAGCTCTAGCCTGCGTGATCGTGTTTAATACTCCTTTAGGGAGTCCAACATGTACCCGTTGATGGCCCAGACATGAAGGGACCATAGATCCGGGTGAGGATGCCAGATCGAGCCGCGGGCCTGTGAGAGGAGATCTCTCCTCACTGGTACTGGCCACGGGGCAGTACTTGCTAACTGCATCACGGCTGGGAACCAAGGTTGGTTTTTCCAGAACGGTGCTACCAGCAGTACTGAGCATCCTTCTTCCCTGATCCGTTCTATCACCTGAGGCAGGAGAGAGACGGGGGGAAAAGCATAGAGCGGGCGGCGGGGCCACACATGGGCCAGCGCGCTCCTGCTCTTGGAGAAAAATTCTTGACAGTGGGCGTTTTCTTGAGACGCAAACAGGTCCACTTCCGCTCTGCCGAATTTCTTCCACAGCAGTTGGACTGTCTGTGGGTGTAGGGACCATTCGCCTGCCGGAACATTGTTCCTGGACAGTCTGTCTGGTCCTATATTCATGATCCCTGGCACGTGCGCTGCTCTGAGCGAGCGCAGGTTGCACTGAGCCCATACCAGGAGGCGTTCTGCCAGCCTGTACAGTTTCTCGGATCTGATGCCGCCCTGGCGATTTATGTAGGATACCACAGACATGTTGTCCGAGCGGACCAAGACGTGGTGACCTTTTATTTGGGGACAAAAACGCGTCAGCGCGTTGTCTACTGCCAGCATTTCGAGGCAGTTTATGTGCAGGAGCTTCTCCCGTTCTGACCACTGGCCGAAGAACGGTCTGCCCTCGAGCAGCGCTCCCCATCCCGAGGTGGACGCGTCCGTGGACACCACTTTCACCCTCGAGGAAGTCCCCAGGCTTACACCTGATTGGTACCAGTCGTTCGCTTTCCAGGGTTTCAGAGCTGTAACGCATTTCTGATTGACCCTGAGGCGAAGCAAACCGGGTGCCCACGCTTTGCGTGGGACTCGCGCTTTCAGCCAAAACTGCAGCGGGCGCATGCGGAGCAGACCCAGCTGGAGTACTGACGATGCTGAGGCCATGAGACCTAGCATCTTCTGAAATCTTTTGAGCGGGACAGACGCGCCGCAGCGAAAAGAGTTCGCTGTGCGTCGAATGTCTACCGCGCGCTGTTGTGATAGTCGCGCTATCATGGATAGTGAGTCCAGTTCTGTGCCCAGGAAAGATATTTTCTGACTGGGTGACAGGGAGCTCTTCGCCCAATTGACACTCAGACCCAAATCCTCGAGGTGATCGAGTAAAATGGTCGTGTGTTCTATGAGCACTGCGCGAGATTGCGCTAGAATCAGCCAATCGTCCAAATAATTCAGCACTCGCATGCCTCTCATTCTGAGGGGTGCGAGCGCCGCGTCCATGCACTTCGTACATGTACGGGGTGCTAGGGACAAACCGAACGGCAGGACTGTGTACTGATATGCCTGGCCCTCGAAGGCGAATCTCAAAAATCGCCTGTGACGTGACGCTATCTGTATTTGAAAATACGCGTCTTTCAGATCTATTGACACAAACCAATCTCCTTGGCGAATCTGCACAAGGATTTGCCTGGTCGTGAGCATCCTGAACTGTCGCTTCACAAGCACTTTGTTCAGTTGCCTTAGATCTAGTATGGGTCTGAGACCCCCGTCTTTTTTCGGTACCAGGAAGTATCTGCTGTATAGCCCTCCTTCGCTCTGATCTTGAGAGAGGGGTTCTATGGCCCCTTTTCTCAATAGTTTCGTCACTTCGGCTCGAAGTAGATGTGCTACTTCTGTTTTTACCGTGGTCTCGACGCGCGCCACATAGCGGCGAGGGCGTCGGCGAAACTGCAGCGAATAGCCTCTTTTTATAATGTTCAGCACCCACTTCGAAACCCCGGGCAGCTTTGCCCATGCGTCTGCATGGATAGCTAGGGGTCGAATACGAAGCGCGCTCCGCTCGCTCAGCGATGGAGAAGCTTCTCTGTGCTGTAACACAAGCGTGTCGCTCGTGACATTTGAGGCATGGGGCGCGCTGATGACAGCGGGCAGATTGCCCGCGCTCGACTCCTCTTCGGTGGTTAACCGCGAGGGGGAGGGCTGGGCGGTTCCCGTGGGAACTGTCATGTCTATGTGTGGATGTGGGCGCGGGACAGCGGGCACATTTATCACACCGAAAACATCGTTCGCTTGCGTGAAGCGAGTGCACGTTGGTTTCGTTTTTACAGAAACCGTGAGACATGCATAACGTGGTGTTAGTGGGCACTGGGTAGTGGGCACATTCACCATGTTTGAAGCGCAACCGACCTGAGTCGGTTTTATGTGCGCGAGCCCTGTGTGACAGGCTGTGCTTATGTGTAGGGATGGGCACTGGGCAGTGGGCATTCTTACTACACACGAAACACCATCGGCCGTGGCCGGGACACCAGAAAATACGCTCTTTTGGGGATTTATCTGGGTAGCCGTGAAAACGGCATTTGTGTGCAGGCAAGCGGGTGACAGAACCGACTTGTTGGCTGCAGAAAACACTGGAACAGTCACATTTTCTGGAACTGGACAAGCGAATAGCTTTGGTGTGAGTCCGGCCGCAGCGGGACTGGAACACCGTCGTTTTCCTAGCTGTGCTAGGACGACTTCGGGGCCTCGGGCTTCACCGTAACCTTAGGTCGCGGGCCGCGTCCTGCGGGGCGGCGACCGGATGAGCGGGAGCGCGGTCTCGCGCTTCTGGCCTGGCGGCGCTGTGAAGTGGAGGCGGTGGACGGTGGCTGTGGCTGTGAGCTCTGAGCAGACGGTTTCGCACGGCCTGCTGCAGAGCTGGAGCGCTTCGGGAGGAAGTGCTTCATAGCCTGAGACGCTTTCTGTACCTCTGCGAATCTCTCCGCGAAATCTTTGACGGAGGATCCGAAGAGGCCTGCGGCGGAAAGCGGGGCGTCGAGGAACGCGGTGCGCTCAGACTCGGCCATTTCCGAGAGCGTCAGCCATAGATGTCTCTCAGACACGGTGAGAGAAGCCATAGTCCGTCCAATGGCTTGCGCTGCGGACTTAGTAGCACGAAGGGCGAGGTCCGTGGCACTCCTTAAGTCCGGCACGCAGATCGCGTCAGGTCCTTCCTCATCCAGCTTACGGAGGAGATCGGCCTGGAAGATCTGGAGCGTTGCCATGGTATGCAACGCTGACGCAGCTTGCCCGGCGGCGGAGAAAGCGCGGTGGAGCAAGCTCGACGTCGTGCGGCAAGCTTTAGAGGGTAGGGCCGGCTTAGCGCGCCGTCCAGCGGCGGCGACACACACACACAGAAATACAGTGTAATAAAGAGTAGGATATAAGCGCCGGAAAGCGCAGCAGGAAGGCAGGAAGGCGGCGCGGCCAGCGACTTCAGTGACTCGTCCCGCTGAAGGTGCTCTCTCTCGACGGCGCGGCTCCTAATCCAGCTCCAGCGATGCGTGTGCTTCGCTTGAAGGATGAAAAATCAGATAATAGCTGCCTGCGAGCGATATTTATAGGCCTAGACCACGCCCATTTCGGCGGGACGTGACGCAGCGGGCGCGAAGTGCCCTGATTGGGTCTGACGTCATGCCAGGCCTCGCTCGATAGGCTGCTGCAGTTGCCGCAGAGCAGCCAATAGGCGCGCGAGCTGTCTCGCCTATGTCTGCATTGCTGCTGCAACGCGTTTTGCATTATTACAAAATTAAGGATAATTTTTGGCTTCAATATCTCGCGGAAAAAGGATTTTCCCCTAGCGTAAGATATCTTACGCAGTACGAGAGACCTCTCGTAAGAGAACTTCAGATTTGTCATCACAGGGATACACAACATTTTAACAGTAACTATTTGTTACGTCAAGCTCTCAGGGACAAGAGAATGCAGGATCCAAGTGCAGAGAAAATTTGATAGAATAATACCAAATAAACAAATCACCCAAATACAAGAAAATCCAGATAACCATGGAGCAGAACTGAGAGTCAGCAACAACATCCTACAAAGGAAAAGACCAGACAAAGAACACAGGAAACACAAGGGCTTATATAGGGAAACATTAACAAGATAAGACACAGCTGAATGTTATCACAACACTCAAGAGCACAGGCAAAGGACTCTGGGAAATGAAGTTAGCAATAAAAAAATCCCCAAATCAGTGAAGAGGAGATCAAGAGCACTCCAGCGGGTGGATGTAACAATATTACTGTTTTCATCCCTTTCATGCATGAATTATGATAACCTCAGTCAGAATTTTTTTCTTATGAGTTTTTATTGCTCTTAGGGCATGACAATTTTGAAATGGAAAAATTTCAATTTTCAAATTCATGAAAAACATTCATGAAATGTTATTTTATTTTACACATATTTTTCAAAGAGATTTTCAGCATGCGTTTATGGTTTAAACTGAAGAGATACTGTATTAAACAATACAGTAATAACACAGCAATATTGTGTGTATTTAACAAACCAATCAATCCAATTATATAAAATCATGTGAAAACTATAAAATATACAAAAAATGTAAATGTGAAATATTGCAAAGGCAATTGAACTTCATACAAGTTAACCTTCGCGTATCTTTGATATCAGAACATGATATCAACATGAGAAGACGTGATTCCATCAGAGATCTCTACAGCCTGTCAAGGTACAACTGTGGAAACCCAACTCAGATGCTCCCTCCAGTGTACCAGAGTATGCCAATTTACCCTTATTAGCTGATAATTCTGATTATGTTCAAGATGAACAAATTTCTAACATAGTTCTCCTCTGAGAAAACCTAGGTGTTTTCAATCTGAAATCTGAAATGAGTGTTACGAGTAAAGTAATGTATTAAGTAACATGCATTACATAATCAGATTACTTTTTGATCTAACAAATTATTCATTACAAGTAATGTGCATTACGTAATCAGATTACTTTTTGAAGTTACGAGTAACGCATTAGTAACATGCATTACGTAATCAGATTACTTTTTGATGTTACGAGTAAAGTAATGCATTACAAGTAATGTGCATTATGTAATCAGATTACTTTTTGATGTAATGTGTAAAGTAATGCATTACAAGTCGCATACATTATGTAATCACATTACTTTTTTGATGTTAATGAAAATTACATTCAAATAACACAAATATATTTATTTACAGTAAAAAAAAAAGTATATTTCAAAAACAACAGTCACAGTAATAGTATGAATTGTAGCTGAAATATAGCCATTGATGCATGAGGTCCACTAGATGATTAATCAGAATTTTCTCCCAATCTAAAATCAATACTTTAGCAAACAATAATTTAACTGTGATATGATTCATTAGATTACTTTTACCTATAGAGTCTCATAGGATAGAAGGAATTGGTGGATTTTCCGGAGCAACTGGCATTTCTGACTGGCCATTGGCCATCTTGGTTTGGAGGGGGGAAAATAGACACACAACGGCTTGCTACTTGATGGCAATGTATAGGATGATGCACCAGGGTCCAATGTAGTAGTTGATGTGCAACAATGCCATAAAAACCCATGCAAATGCAAGAAAATACTTTTTGAATAGCTGTCCACTGTAGTGACCTCTATACATGAAGGGATGGCTTTAATCAAATAAATGCAGCCTTAGTGAGCAAAAGAGACATATATATATATATAAAAAATAAAATAAAAACGTAAAATGTTTTACAGGACCCAAGATTTGAGTGTACAGTAAACCACAAAAAGTTATTATACAGGATTAATGCTGCACAAGCATAGCATTATAATGCACTTAAAAAGATAACAACTATAAATATAAAATAAGTTATTTTATAACTTCAAAATAAAAACTATAACTTTTCATCCAAATCCAAAAACATTAATGTGTCCAAAAATCCCTCATTAACAAATAGACACAAAAAAACTTTGATATTCAACATAATGCAATGTCATAGATCACAATTTTCCAAATAGGGCCTACACAAAATTAGATTAACTAAATCTCAAAAAAGGTGATATTCAGACGAAATGACAAAATTAAAAAATAGCGTTGCCATTGATTAAAACATATGAGATGTTGTGTCATCTATGGTCAGGGGAAAACAAATTTAAGGGGGGCATCTTACACCGACTTACCCTATGTATCGATTTTTTACACGTTGCAACGATACATCGTAAATCGTTAATCTTTTGGTCGATGTATCGATCCATATTGATGTATTGTTACAACTTAAACCCCTAACTGCGAGCACATCATCTTCTTCCTCATCATCATCTCGTGCTGATCTCTGGGCAGAAGGGGGTGTGTTCTCATCAGAGCGCTGGAAATCCCCCCATTAGTCACATAAAAGCGACCAGAACGGCAGCTTCACATCATATTAAAGCTCGATCCTGTGCCGAAAGAGGACTTTTAACTATGTAGGCACGGAGGACAGTGTTTAAATGGGCAATCTGACGGGCAGCTGGAGATATAAGGAGCCGAGCACAGTGGAGGAATGCGACTCGACGTGGGAAACGGACTCGGAGAGCGACGAGCATCAGCCGGGAGGAGAGGAGGAGGACAGCGGCATCTCCGAGTCTGTGAGCCCGGCGGATGCCGTCAGAGGAGCCGCACAGCTGGATCACGGACCACCGCAGGTGCCTCATCATTCACGAGCACTAAAAGATAACAAAAGAAATAGGATAACCACGGAAAACGGTCATCAGTCGCATCTGTAGGAATTGCAAGCGTATGACACTGTGGAGTAGCCTAGCCTAATAATTGGTTTGTCAACCTATTACCATTAACATATAATTATTCTAAATGTAGACATGTGCTGCCGTAAATAACACAACGCTACTCTTAAAATTGTACATTTTGAGTAAAATATTGGCTAAATTCCGAACAGATGTATATCCAAAGTAGTTGAGTTGTGATGGACTCTATCTATGTCGTGTCATTATTGTCCCGGTAGGACACATGCTACCACTTAATTTTAGTAATCGGACGTTGTAACATTGGTAATTATGCTAATATTAACAAAATTAAAGAACATTATATTTTAATAATAACAATTTAAAATTGTCCCACAAATTTGACCTATATTTGAAGAACCAGTTATGACCTTTTACTTTTGGCCTTTCAGCATTTTGGTCTCTATATTTATGCCTATTTAATTTTGTCAAATGTTTTAATCACATTTGACCAAAACATTTTTCAGATTTAGTTCCTCATACATACTTTCCTCTATCATGGGGTACTGTGCGACCCCTTGTAATTTTCTCCTAAAAAAACTTGGTCACCATGAAATCAAAATGCATAATTCTTATTTTATGCAATATTGCAGTATTTGTTATGATTTTTCTGTGCACAACATTAATTGAATAGTTTTTTAAATTCATGTGCCTTGATCATATCTTTACTCAAAATAACTTCCCCTCCCTTTTGCACCCACAAAGCTCGTTTCACTTGTATACACAGTAGGTCACAATAGTGTAGTAGTAGTAGTAGAAGAAAATAGAAAAATAATGCAGATGTATTATTATACATGAGATAATATAAAATGGCAAAATGATTGAAATTAACCAGAAACAGGGAAGAAGTTGTGTCACAGAGTTAACTTTTCTTAGAATGGTTAAAAGTGGGAGGGTGGGTAAAATCTTTGCCCTTGTTAGAAGTCATTTGTTTTAAAATGGCTCATGTTCTCTCAAGATTTCTGGATTTTAAGGCCACTGAGACTGTGACCTGTTCAATGTGACCTATTTCCTCAAGGTAAATTTGCTCTCTTGAATTTCCTGTCAGCAGAAGAAGGAAATTGGATTTTTATTCATTTGAAACTAAGATTTTGATAACAGCTTATCACACACACCGTAATAGTTTTTTTTTTAAAACCCTGCATCAAAGACCATTATTTAAAGCATTTATGTAAGTGAATATAATGTTATTAATTAATAAGCTTCACAGGCATTTCAGTATGTCATTGGTCCCAACAAGCAAACAGCTTCATGTTGTGTGTAGAGTGCAAGCCTTCTGTGCTGTGCTTTCACTCAACCGTAAAGATGTTCAGTGTTTGAACATTACAAGAGGCTGAGAGCTAAAAATGGTCATGAATTAGTTAGAAAAAAGTACATACAGTAGTCTACAAAATGGAGCTCCTCTCTCCCGTCTAGAAGCATTTGCATCCCAGTGGGGAAGAGCAGTGACAATGTAGCTCAGATGCTGATGAGTGAAGTCATTCATACTCTCTTTCACTGCCTATGTAACCATTCCATTCCTCTCGCTCTCTTCCTCTCACACAGTTTGGTGACATAATGGAGTCTTCCACTAGGATGAAGAGGAGCTTTTATGCCGCAAAGGACTTGTACAAGTATCGCCACAGTTATCCGGTAAAGAATTACATCTACTCTCTTTAGATTTCTCATGCAGAGCTCGGAGGCTGATCATCTTTGAATATGAACGTTTCCAGTAAATATTGCCGTATGGTCAGAAGAAAAAATAGTTGAGACTAGATGTACAATTGTTTTTGTTTTTTTGCTCTCTCACTCTCTCTGTATCTTTTTGTCCTGTTTTTATTCTGGGATTTTGTTGCTCAGAACTACAAGGAGCCTCGTCAGCCGAATGAATATCGCAATCTGAGATTCTATCTGAATAAGATCCCACTGGTGCCAGACGGTGAGTGTGTGTTTGCTTATATGTTTTAATGAAAGAAGCATAGGACTGTACAGTGGGATCTGGACTGAAAAGCAGGCCATCACTTACACTATATTGCCAAAAGTTTTGGGACGTCTGCCTTTACATGCACAATGCACATGAACTTTAATGATATTCCATTCTTAATCTGTAGGGTTTAATATTGAGTTGGCCCACCCTTTGCAGCTAAAACAGCTTCAACTCTTCTGGGAAGGCTTTCCACAGGGTTTAGGAGTGTGTTTATGGGAATTTTTGACCATTCTTCTAGAAGCGCATTTGTGAGGTCAGGCACTGATGTTGGACGCCTTGCATTGCACTTGGCGATGTAAGGCTTGGATGCAGCGGTTCGGCCATAGAAACCCATTCCATGATGCTCTTTACGCACTGTTCTTGAGCTAATCTGAAGGCTACACGAAGTTTGGAGGTCTGGAGGTCTGTAGCTATTGACAGAAAGTTGGCGACTTCTGCCTCAGCATGCGCTGACCCCGCTCTGTGATTTTTACGTGGCCTACCACTTCGTGGCTGAGTTGCTGTTGTTCCCAATTGCTTCCACTTTGTTATAATACCACTAACAGTTGACCGTGGAATATTTAGTAGTGAGGAAATTTCACGATTGGACTTATTGCACAGGTGGCAACCTATCACGGTACCACACTTGAATTCACTGAGCTCCTGAGAGCGGCCCCCTCTTTCACAAATGCTTGTAGAAGCAGTCTGCGTGTCTAGGTGCTTGATTTTATACAACTGTGGCCATATAAGTTATTGGAACACCTGAATTCAATGATTTGAAGGGGTGTCCCAATACTTTTGGCAATATACTGGTATGTCTCTTACAATTCCTTCATATGTGTGCATTTAACTTCATCCACTGAATGTGTCAGGAGTGATATGCTCTAAATGTGCACTGCATTATACCATAGTGGAGGGATTTTCTTTTCACAAGAGCAAGTCTGTTTCCAGTATTCTTTAATAATGAACTAATATTATTGCTATCCTTTCCATGACAGCATTGTATGGTGTTCAAAATGTTTGCCAAACAAATTTGCTTTATTGTTTTTAAATCACCATTATATTAAAGGAACTTCCTCTCTGGAAGTCCCTTGATTCTCATAATTAGACTGTGAGACCTTAATTGTTACTTGGGGAAATTTTGTTCACAGTAATAACAAGCAGCCACTTCAGGAAAAGAAGCATTGGTGGAAATAATGATCTAGGCTGGTAATTCAGCAAGATTCAAACCATGGTTCACACAAACGATCCTTGATCCAGAGAGTTTACCCATGATTATTATAACACTTCAAGGAATAGTTCAGCCAGAACTAATTCAATGACTCATAAGTCATTATTTATTTGTTCCAAATTTGTGTGCTGCTATTTTTTTCTGTGTAATACTAATGAAAGTTTTAAAAAGAAATTTAAGAATGTACATAATCCACTTTTTACAGTACCTACAGATGTCTGTTATGAGATTGAATCATTATTTTGAGTAATTCCTTATCAATTAATTGGTTTATGTGATTCACAAAACCATTCTGAATCATTTGTTCAGCTCAAAGACAGATCTTGCTGGATTGGCTGATTAATGAAAACAGTTTAAATTGAAAAAAATAATAAAACATTTTATACTTTAATACTGCTGTATTGGATCTTCTTAGCCCTGATCAATATGACCTGGCATTATTTAGAGAAAAGTGTATCCTTCTGTTTTCTGGATCCATGGTTTTGAACAACATGAGGTCTGGGTGAGTAAATAGTGACTGAATTAAACATTTTGGTTGAACTATTGCATTAGCCTCCATGTTGCACTGGACATGTTCTGAAAATTGCTGTGGATTAAATGTGTCGGTCTAAAAAGAGATTTTGCTAAAGGCAAAAAGTGTTGTCAGTCCCACCTACAATATTTTACCTGGCAACACAAGAATATTACAGTACACAAATACATGAACATACATACTGCAAGAACATTTTTACCTAGACAAACATAAAGCAGTTTTTACAACTGAATACACATGCCAGCTGGTGTGAAGGAAGAACATGGGTTCTGGAGTGCTTCATTAGCTGAATGTTTTCCCTGCGGGCCACTTTAGGCAGGCAGACAGTGAAGACATCTCAGAGGAGCCATTTATTGGTTATTGTGGGCATGTTTGAGAATTAACTGAATCTGTTGTGCAAGCATTTAATGGCAGCAACTGCTTCACTGCTGTTTGTGTAGGACACACACGCACACACACACAACATGCCGTTCTCTGTGTCCCCCAGAGATTTCAGTGTTTCCATGTCACAGATGACCTACACCTCTATTTACACTCTGAAACAACACACAGTCCTGTGTGTCTTCTTAAAGTGATAGTTCACCCAAAAAGGAAAATTCTGTCATAATTTTCTCACCCTCATGTCATAAAAATCAAAGCTGATATATGCTTTGACTTCCTTTATTTCTGTGGAACATTAAAAGAAGATATGTTGATATGTCAAAAGGTTTTTTTCTCCATAAAATGGTCACCAACATTCTTCAAAATACCTTCTTTTGTGTTCCACAGAAGAAAGAAAGTCAAGCAGGTTTGGAACAAATGGTGAGTAAATTATGACAGAATTTTCTCATTAGCATGTTAATGTGTTCATTAGAGAATAAGTGATGTCTGACATGAGAATTAATCATTTTTCACAACGGTCATGAAATAGATCTGAATGATTTTATCACAAATTTCACTTATTTGTACAACTTAAATGATCATGGTTCCAGTAATTCTCAAGTTAAGAGCTTGTTGGAAGAGAAGACAAATCAATAACGACTTAAATTTTGGTATGCTCATTGTAAAAACTCTTATACTACAGAAAATATATTTTATGGCGCTTTTGCATTCTTTTTGAGACTGTCTGCATGAAAAAGAATTACCAGGACATTATTCACAGTTTGACCTTTGATTTTCAATTGAAGAAATAAAGTCATAGGCATTAGAAAAAATCTTGACAGAATTGTAATTTTTGGGTGAACAGTCTCTTTTAAGATTTAAGAGACTAATTCTGAGCTTGGCCCGTTGTGATGATTTATTATTTTTCTGTTTATCCCCCCAGGTATTTATATTGAAGAAATCCTCACTAAATGGAGGGGAGACTACGAAAAACTAGAGCACAATCATACATACATTCAGTGGTAAGACATTTCATCAATATTCAATCAATATTCAATATTCAATCATCAATATTGCTTGACGAGCAATAAAGTGCATAGTCAGTAATTGCTTAATAAGGCTTAATGACTTATTATTAGACTTCACAAATTGTTATTGGCCAGACACTTATTATTAAATTAGTATTATTGCTTGTTGAAAGAACAGAGAAAGTTAAATGCTAATATGCATGAGGGATTTTTGGAGAGGGGATTAGATATGTTTTTCAACTTCATCTTCTTTAGATGCAAATCCTGTAGATCAAGGCAAAAGCAAACGAAAGCATGAAAGTAGACAAAGGCAGTGATAAAGACAAAATCAGCACAATTGTGGTATCTGCAGGTCAAGGGGTCAGTAACATCCTCTTTGGCGACAAAGGATGGCCTTAGGACTACATTGGATAAAAAGTTTCTTTAATGTTTAACGTTGCTTAAATATTCATGGACCGCTTTGGCTGACATCATCTCTTTAGTAACTGAAGAAGCTTTGGGGAATGTCTATGACTTGAGGGCATTTTTTGATTAAATGGTCCATTTTCCTAACATTGAAGAGGCAAACGATAAAGGTTTAATCTTAATGGCAGAAGAAAAGTGCAACCCACATTATAGGAAATAATGTATGTAAGCTTTTCTAAGAATTTGAGATTAAATCAAGCATGATTAATTTAACATCTTGCAAGCACTTTAGTGAAACAGCATCCAGCTGCTTGGGTGCATCATAGCTTTGGATATATTGAGACATGAAAATGCATATTTCATATTTGTCTTTTAAAGCTGTTGGTATCAGAGAAATACCCAACATCTCTTTTGGATTTCGATGATGATTATATAATTGAGGAAAAAGAGGAAATTAATCTTATTCAATCTGCAGTTTGTGCATAAGATAAGGTCTTATGTGTGAATTGTTGAAGGACAATACGTGCCTGCATTCGCCTTATGCTTCTGTTGGCCAAACAATACAAATTGCTTTCTTTTGGCCTTATCAGATCTTTAAAGAAAGCTGTTCAGTTTGCAAGAGACTTTTCAACATGACTAATATAATTTTTTTAATCAATATGGGCTTAAAAATGTATTTTTTTGCTAAGTAATGATTTAATGATATAATGATATAATAATGATTAGTTACCACAAGCATGTTCTTGATCAACTGCTGATATTAGCAACATTTTCAAAGCACACAGCAGGTTCAGTATTCACACTTGAGGTATAAATGTGTGTAATGGATTTATGTATCTCAATAAAGTTAAAGCTGCAGTCCATAACTTTTTTAAATTATTAACTATAACTTTAACTTTTTTTAAACTTTTAAAAAATTATTCAAAATACATTTTTGAGCAAGTACATAACCAGCCAAACTATCTTCCAAACTATCTGCGTGCCTTAGCTGGATTCAAAACGGTAAACTTGTAATAATGTTTTTAATCCCAGTGGCGCTGGTGGATTTCCGCGGGAAATTCGAGCATGTCTTTGCGTCATTACGTCACATCTGTCCACATTTGAAGGTGTCTCGGCTAGTAGGCTATGTTGCGTGTGAGGATGTTGGAGGTGGAGATTTGTTGCCTTTTCTCACAGCACTTGATATAATTAAACTTATTAATTTGATGGCGGATCCAGAAAGGTTGAAACGACAATCATCAGTGACAACAGTGGCTACAGAAAAAAAGAGACTGCAACCGGCCCATGCGAAAACAAGGATAAATATTGGAAGGGCATTAAATGTAGTCACGCAATGCTGATGTTGTTATCATTAACAATTTGAGAACAAAGTATAATTTGCACGGTTTGACGTGATATGATAAGCGATCGTTAGATTTATCAGCGTGATTTACTGCAATGCTTTTTTTCCCTTAGTTGGTCAGAACAAAAGTGGATGCTACTTGCTTGTTCAGATGACATTTTCCGGTGAAAATTCTTATGTTGGTCATACTTCCAAAAAGTGGAATCGGACAGTATCCACACCGGTGCGGTGACTGACAGCCGGACATTCTCCTCAAAACATTGGATTCATGCCGAGGCACAACCCATGAAAAGTTGATAATTCCGCGAATAACTGCAATTGCAGATTTCGAACAAAGAGGAAAAACTATGGACTGCAGCTTTAATCACAGACCTTATTCTAATCAGTAAAAAAACTGCTAAAATTAGCCTTTAAAGGTGAACTAAGTAACTTTTTTTACCTTAACTGAACAGCATCGGAGTCATTGGAATGGTTATATTACTTATTTCGGGTTGAATGGTGGTCGTTTCGCACCCCCCTGGTGCCCGTGAGCTGAAAATACGCACTTGCAACTTTGAGCCGGCGGGCCGCCGGCCGCCGCGTCAGGAAGTCTCGCGTGATATCAGGTCTCGCGATGTAAACAATTGCTTTACGGCCAAAAGAAATCTGCTAAAATGCTGTCATTATTGCGCTCCCTCACGCTGTCCGAACCCAAATGAAGAAGACGTTTTAAAGAATGTCCTGTCTGCTTTGATTTCGTTGATCTATAGCCTCTGGTGTCTGAGAATCACCAACGAGTTTTTACAACAGTGTTGTCAAATATCTATTCCGAAGCTGTGGGGGGAGCTCTAGAGAGAAACCTGCGAGCAAAAAGCGAGAATACAGCGAAGAAGTCCCGAAGCTACTGAGTGCTGCTTTAAATTGACGTCATGTCATTTGCTTTTTTGTTTAATGCCTTAGTCATCCTATTTCATCCTCTAATTCCTATATATTCTTATAAATAAATATTATACAATACCTATGACACTAATGAAGAAACATGTAAACAGTAATGAATTAGAATCTGCTCACAAGGTGATTTTCAGCTAACTTTGAAGGCCGTATGAAGGTTGAACAGTGGTTCTACAGTACGTCATGTGCTCTTGTAAAGCTCTCAGCTGGGTGTCGTTACTTCTCACACACTCTCATAGCTGAAGCTCCTGTTTGTTCTTGTCTGTGCTGTGAGGGTGAGGAAGAGGGGGAGGACATGATGCCCCGAGCCCGCGTGAAATAACAACACGGTTCTAAAATCAGGCTTCGCGCATATGCTGCCAATCGTACCTCGGCACTCCCTCCTGCCGAGGAAAAAGTGATTAGCTTCTCTCATTCTCCCCTACTAATCTTTTCACACTCTGTATGCTTGCAGGGCTATTTGCATAATATCAATTAGCGAATGTAAAAACACGTAAACGGTGAGTGATTGTAAGCAGACAGGTTGCTAGCATTTTGCCTTAAGTAAATAAAGATGAGATGACAGTGAAAGCAGAGTTGCCAATTCCACTTATTATATGCATATTTGGCCTTGTTTTTTTAAGAAGTCGCTTATAGATTTGGGTAATCGTGGGTAGGCACTTTTTTTGTAAATAATATCTTATCAGATAGACAAGGAAAATAAGTTGGATTGTTTATGTGTTTTATGAGTTTTGAGGACAATAAAATCACCATTTTCCAGGGAAGGGACTTCATTTAGGACTTTTCTGGATGGGGCTAGAAAATGATCTTCTGACATTTTTGACCGAAAAAACTTTTACGTTTTGTTTTTTAAGAATTTTTTACTTGATCGGAATGGTACAAAACTTGGTAAACATCATTTGGGAAGGTTAAATAGTCCTGAAAAAATTGTCAGACTTGTGCTCCTTGCGGTCAAAAATGACCGCATTGGAAATGAATGGGAGACAAATTTCATCTAGTGAAAACTTTTGGTACTGCTGCCAAACAAAATCGTACTGAATTTGAAAGCGAATTTTTTTTAGATATCAATCTCAAATTTTGAACACAATTTGTTTAGATTTATGGCTTTGATTTTCTTGCAGTTTTAGAGTAAAATGTGTTTTTGAAAATATGTATTTCATATAAAAAAATTAAAAAGTATTTTTGTGCATTTTTAATAACAATAAACGTAAAATTCTGTTACTTTTTTTTTTTTACTCTGCCAAGTGTCGTCTTTGAAAAGAGATCAAACTTAAGTCTGTGCTCTACAGCATTCAAGATTTACAACAGTTTAAGTTTTGAAATTGAATTTTCAGGTCTATGCTCAAAAAGTGAATAAATGGATTTTAAATACAGTGTAAATATAATTTAGTATCATAAAATCCCCTAAAAATACAAAATATGAAATAAAAAAACATTATCGAACTAAAATATATTAGGCCTACATTAATTTCATTGAGAAAAAAGAATTTTGGTCATTTTTGACCGACACGTGAAGTGCAACAGAGGGTTAAAGAATAAAAACGATCTATCTTTTTGACAGAACATAATAGAAAACATGAACTAAATCCCTTAAAAATGGTTCCCTGTGCAGACTGCGTGATGTGTCATCCGTCCTTCGGATGAGACGTTTAACCGAGGTCCTGACTCTCTGTGGTCATTACAAATCCCAGGATTTCCTTCTGAAAAAAGAGTAGGGGTTTAACCCAAGCATCCTGGCCAAATTTTCCCATTGGCCTCTGTACATCTGTAAGCTGGTGTGTGTTGGGCGTTCTGGTGCAATATGGCTGCCGTCGCATCATCCTGGTGGATGCTGCACACTGGTGATGGTTGAGGAGATTCACCCCTTCTATGTACCCAGAAAAGCGCTATATAAATGTAACATATTATTATTATTATGTGCGTATGCCCCACCAACCAAAATCAGGGGTCGCTTATTTTGGGCTTGTTTTTTCAGGCCAGGTCACTTTTTCTCTAGCAAAATTTGGCAACGCTAAGCGAAAGCTTACCTGCCATAGCAAGCATCCGGCCAGGACTTCATTGCTTTAGAGAGAGAAAAGAAACAAGGGAATGTTGTAGATGAAGAGAAGAAGGGAAAAGAAAGATGTGCCGAGGTTTGCGGGTTGTCCTTCGCTAGTGGCCAGCAAGATGTAGGATCAATCTGCTGACTGAGACAAATTTACCCTTTATTGAATTTGTGTGTTTGTGTGTGTGTGTGTGTGTGTGTGTGTGTGTGTGTCCTTTTTCTTTTTCTCTTTCTTTTTCCTTGATATGAGTTTGTCAATGGTCGGTGCCAATACTGATATCTAGGGAACTTTGTATGGTTGATATACAGCTAATATATGATGTAGGCTAATACAATGAAATTCGAGCAAATGACTATATTCCTGTAGTTCAAACAGTAGAGCATAGCACTAGCAACGTCAAGGTCATGGGTTCAATTCCCAGGGTAAAATGTACACCTTCAATGAAATGTAAGTCTCTATGGATAAATGCATACAGTATATATTTAATATATTTCTTTTACTTACTCGAAATTAATCAAAATGTTTCCTATAAAACCAAAAATGTTTACAGATGTTTATTGTCCAATGTTGTCAGTTGTTTCTGTAATTGATAAGTGAAGTTCACAACGTAATTTCGAGAGGAGTGAACCCATCTAATCTTTCAATTACTGTAACTGCTGGACCATATAAGCAGCCGCACCTTGCTCTGGCATCAGCTGTTTTTGCATCCCTCCACCTCCCCAACTCCACCAATATAATTTAGGCATCTTGCTACCATACTCATCATCCAAGCATTAGTAGTCCCACTGGGGGCTGTATCTAAGCTCGAGTTGAAGCTGCTTCCCCGAGCCCCTCCACTGCGGACAGCAAGCCAAATACGCTTAACCTTATTAGCTTAAAGATTATATGGGCAAAGGAACTCGTGAAATAATGATTAATTCTGAGGTAGATCCTAACCTGTTTCTTGACTGCTGTTACAGGCTCTTCCCACTCAGAGAACAGGGCCTGAATTTTTATGCTCAAGAACTCACTCAGGATGAGATAAAGGTATGTTTCTAAAGTCAAACAACTCCTTTCGAGATCAGTCAAGACATATACTGTACACTCTTAAAAATAAAGGTTCTTCAGTGGTTCTTCGTTTCAAAGAACTTTCTTCTTTGTAATCATTTTTTTGTTGTTGTTGCTGTTCAAACCAGAGAACCATATTGCCAACTCAAGACCTTAAAAAAAGTTATTTTAGATATAGTTTAAGATATTAAATTGTAAGTACTTTAAAGTTCTGGTACATAGAATAAACAACTAGAGAATAAAATGTTTTTTATATATATATATATAATCCTTTGGTTCTAATTGGAACCTTTATTTTTAATAGTGTGTTATCATCTAGTCAAAGGTGTCAGAACATCTAAAAATAGGTTTCAGGCAGTGGCACGTTGTGGTTTAGTGTCATCCTGCCTCTTTTTGTATTTGCCCTTAAATAACCTGCTACAGTCATTGTGCAGATCACCTTTTACAGAGTGACTTTTTGATGTCAACAGGAATTCCAAAGCACTCGAGAAGCCAAGAGACGCTTCCTCCTAGCATATACGATCATGTTGGATTTCTTTGGAATCAAACTTCTGGATAAAAATGGGAATGTGGCTCGGGCCCCAAACTGGCAGGATCGCTTCCAGCACCTGAATGAGTGAGTTGTCTTTTCGGTTTGCTGTTTTTAAGTCCTTTTTACTCTATAATTCCTTACCTCTGATATTTACTGTATGTTCTACTCCACTTGCACCAGTTCTCTTTACATTCCCTAATCTTAGTCTCCTGTCTCCTGCCATATTTAGCGTGCTTCAGTCCAGGGAGTTAGCATCCTTAGTCTCCAATCCCTGAAACACAATTTTGGTCATGACCCTGACTGTACCGTCATGTGACCATCTCATGCATGGGGCCGAGAAATGGGTCAGGCGCACAGAGGAGGATAAATAGAGAAGAACTGAATAGGATACAAAAACTTTTACATTTAGAGAGATGGTGAATGTGAGCAGGGAAAGAAATGTAGAGACACTTGGAAAGGAGAGTTGAAAATGAGTTTGATGAACGCATGATAAGGAGGGAGCGAAAGAAAATCCGCAGTGCAGCGCGCTGAGTGGTAGACATAGATGACTGTGCGTATCTGTCTGTGTGTCATTGCCCCAGGACTGTGCCATAGAGGACACATATTACATTACAGAGAGGCACCGCTTGATGAACTTTGTCTGCAGTGTGAATGGGCCCGTACCAAAAGCTATCATTTTGAGAACGCTGAGTTTATTATCTTACACTGGACAAAAATGACTCCTTAATGAGTTTTTATTTTTTTTAAACAATCCATTTCAGATCAATTTACTTGAGAAGCAGCACTGCATAAGATATTTAGGCCTGTTTTCAAGTAATGTAATTTAAATGTAATTGTTTTTGGATATACTGCACTGTCAGATGTTTTAACTTATTTTAATCTTGTTTATACTTCAAACAAGTTAAAAATCTGCCTGTACTTTACAAACTACATGTCAACTAACTTTTATTAGAGTATTAGTAGACTCCCTGCTTAATATCTGCTTACTCTTTATTGTGATGGTCCTCCAACAGACAATCTACTAACTATAAGTAACTTTGCAAGTACATGTCAACTGATTCTAACCCTAACGCTACCAGTCTACTAATACTCTACTAACACTCTAATGAGAGTTAGTAGACATGCTCAGTAGGTGCAATGTTACTTATAGTCAACAGAATGTGTTAAAGGGACCATCAAAATAAAGTGAAACCAAAGTTTACAGTGTAGCCATAGATCAGCCAAAACAACTTAAGTAATGTCAAATAAATGTCAGTATCCCAAAGTTAATTGGTACTGTCCTATTAATTAATTAATTAATTTGTAAAGTTTATATAATGGAGGGTTCTTAATACTTAAAACTAGGTCACATAAGTAAATATTTGGTATATTTTTGTATTAATATGGTATATTTTATTATTTTGTATTGAGCAAGTTATATTGTTAATACAACTAAAGTGTGCCAAGGCGTGCAATATACTATCAAATCAAATCAAATTTTATTTATAAAGCACATTCAAAATCAACCTTGGTTGGCCAAAGTGCTGTACATAAAAGAAAAACAGAAAAGGCAAAAATAGATAGAATTAGATAGAAATAGACTATGGCCTTGGGCACCTTATATACCACCTGTATAATGGTTACTTTATAAAAGCACCCAAGAAAACCCTCCAACAGACAAGCTTTTGTTTTTAGTAAATATGGTCATTTTTATTGCAGAAATAGGGACCATTCACACAGAATGTTTTTGCGGGTTAAAAACGTGAGACGCAGGTCAGCGAAATGGAAAAAAATGATATCTTCTTTTAGCTTGAAGTCCGCATTTTTAGAACATTTTTGCAAAACACTGCAAAAGAAGCAAGACGTGAGAGAAATTGTCTCATTCTCTGTGAACGACCCCTTAATATGCTTGGACCCTTCTCCACTATTCCTGACAAACTCCAATGACCAAAAATAAAATGTCATAAAATGTTTTCTTTTGTCAACAACCAACATTACTTTATTGAAAATGTTGAACAGTGTGTTAAACGTATTTTTTGTTCTATGACCTCTTGTCTTTCCAGGTCACAGCACAACTACTTGCGTATCACTCGCATTCTGAAAAGCCTTGGTGAGCTGGGCTTTGAAAGCTTCAAGCTGCCCTTGGTGCGTTTGCTTTTGGAGGAGGCGCTGGTGGAGGGCACATTACCCAACATGCGTCACAGCGCACTGGAATACTTTGTCTACACACTGCGGCGCCACGCTCAGAGACGTGCCCTGCTTCGCTTCGCCCAGCGCCACTATCACCCGCCCGAGAACTTCATCTGGGGGCCACCCAGGAAGAAACGCATTCCGGCCTCTGGATCCACAGGGACAAGAGTGGGAAAAAACGAGGCAGTGGAGAGGAGTGCGGGCAAAGCCAGGTCACCTAGGGAGGGCAGAAATCATTTTGAGAGGGAGATGGAGGACATGGACAAGAGGAAGAATGGAGAGTGGAAAACAGCAAAAGGGTCCAAGGTTGTTCTGCAGGAGTGCAGGGGGAGGGTAGATCTAGAAGAATATATTGAGACCATTCCTCTGTAAGAATAGAAAGAGAGGGATTCTGGGAATGCTCAAGTAGCCTAAGCTGAGCTTCAAGTTAGGCAAAGGAATGGCACAGCAATATTATTCCATACTATTGCCTTTTAGAGACTTGTTTTGTGAACAACTTGACTGTTTGACTTTTTGAAATACGAAATGTTTTTTCTTAACTCTGAATACTTTTCAAAGTGTTAGCGGATGAATTTCTCTGCTGTAATTCTTACTTGCAGCCCTCTGGAGAGTTCTTAGCACATGTACAAGTGTTAGTATATATATATATAAGTGCTACCTGAGCACATTGTGTGAAATATTGCACTTTTTGTGTATTCAGTCTTCCCCTGTGAGAGAATATTATCTTAATCTACAGGCTTTGAGAATAGGCTTTATTTTCGAATCTTAAGGCCGACTCTCAGACAGACGTGTCTTTTCTGTGTTTAGAGCTTGCTGAAGTTTCTAGTTATGGATACTCGTAGCTCCTTGCAACAGATCATAATAATGTGTAGTCAGTGTGAATATACTTGCAGGAATTTTCAGGTAATTGATCTTCCATGTTTTTATAGGTACGTGTGATACTTTAATCCAGTTTTCTCAAAAACGTCTTGCAATATAAAGTGCCTCTTCTTCCGTTTGTTACAGCATGTGTCGCGCTCTATCATTTTGAGTCTGAAGTAGTGTGCCGTGTGTGGAAAAACGATAGGCTACGCAAAACGAACTTGAATTTTATGTTTTTTGATTAAACAAAGTATCATCTATCAAATTATGTAGATTTTTTATGAAACTTGAAAAGATCAATTCCGTTTTGACGGCATTAAATGAGCGTGGTGTGACAGGTCTCAGGTTTGAGTAATGGGCGTTGCAAAAGGTCTGCATGAACACAGTTTAAATATATTTGCGTAGTTGTCAAAATGAATGTACTGTGAGAGTTTTATAATGGATGCTCGCTGAAGAAGTGTATTTTGGATAAGTATGTGAGGATCGGTGGTGGGCATCGGTGGGCATCAGACTTGTAGTATTGATTCGGAGAGGAAGGGGGACTTGGAGTAAAAAAGGTTGGGAGCCACTGGGTTTGGGGTTATTTTTTTGTTGTAGCAATTCACCTTTTCTGCACGCCCATTACTGCAGCTCTGCAGACCTTTCTCGATCATGGTGTGACAGAGCGCGCGCGTTAACCGATCTTCTATTCCTACTACTAGTTAAAGCACAAAATAAACATAAATGGACTTCCAAAGGTCTATTTAAAAATAAAGTACAACTTACTAAAATGTATCATTTCTCATGTAATCGGTGAAGAAGAGTTTCAACGGCGGAAAGACGTCAATAAAACAGCTTGCGAACATGGTAACGTTACATTTACCTCAGGAAAGCCATTCAGTGGCCATAGCATTAGCTAGCTGGAGAAGTAAAATTATAGTTTATATATGCACTGCACACTATTATAAATAAACTTTATACTTAGCCTGTTATTGTCTAAATTATAAGAATGAACTTACTAATTCTGACAGGAACTTTGGAATCTTTAGACGTCATTTTCTCAAAAACAGGTTTTTATGACAGCCACAAATTAAATGATGACAGTTATCTCAACGGCGGTTTGAAAGATAATGGTAGTGTAATATTATACAGCAAAAACATTGCTTTTTCATTTAGTGCATATAGCCTAACTTAAAACTAATCAAAGTGATGGAGCATATCACATATCGTCTCCTCTGTGTGAGAGTGTATGCTGCCTTTCTCTCATCATTAGTGTTTATGTGTGGACAATCAGGGGCAGGGCTATTGATGGTCACTATCCACATAGAATACAAATAGCCTACATTGATATTAATGGATCAAGTGTACATGTTACTGTATGTGTGTGTTTGTTCCACACTGCTGTTTCAGAGTGTACCTAGAGGTCTAGCCATACCTCCACAGCACAGATGCTTTCAGGAAAGACCCCTTTCTTCCGTAATAGTGGCTGAAGTTCATCTTCCTTTCTTTTTCATTAAACGATGAAGGCTCTCTGTCCTCTTCTTGTTTTTCTCGCAGCCTCTTTCCCTCAGTCAATATTTGGATTGAGCACACTTTTCTGTTTGCAATCTAACCCAGTTCGTACCCTGGGGTTCATTAAACCCCGTCTCTCTGAATGTGTGAGAGTCTCATTCCAAATGGACAGATAACGCTTGAGTCTAAAAGATGCCTTCATCTGATCATTTTTTGAATGCAGAAATGCTTGTGGTATGGCAGTTGGTGAAAAGAAAAAAGACATCTGATGGGGAGATTGAAAGAAGTCAATTTGTTCATAAATGTATTTTTCAGCTTCTACTAAGAAGAAATATGTATTAAATATTTGCTTGCTTATCTCTTAAGTTCACTTGAATTTGTTGATTTTTAGTTGTGAAGTTATAATGCTTTGGAAGCCAGTCTGAAACCAGTTTTTTTAGGAGACAGGCTACTTTTATACAAAAACATTGCCTTTAAGTCAAGCAACGAGACTTCAGTTTCAGACATAGCTAGTGACTGGGAAACAAATAGCCATCTTCTCTTTGTCCATCTTGGTCTAAAAGACTGTTGAATCCACATTTTAGTGTTTCTTGTGCCATAATTGTTGGAAACAGTTTGACTGGCCTAATGTAAGGCACTATAAGTGTTTTAACTGTTGGGAAGTGATCATTTGTTATCAAAGGAAATGTGACGTTTATATTGTGGCCTACTGTATAATAAAGTGCAGATCTTTGACGAATTGTAAGTGTGTGAGCGAGTAAATGTGGCAACTGAATTTTGATGTTTTGCAAACTTGGCACAACTGCTATTATGCATCTGTACATTTAATTCAATTGAATTCAACTGAATTAAACTATGGAGCCAGTTGTCAGAGGAGAAATGAGTATGTTATTATTATGACTTTTCAAATATATATCTATGCACTTTAAGAAGATAAATGCACATATAAAACAGTTCTTTGTGATAAAAAATTGCTGAATAAATAAATCGAACCACAGACTTACCACATTAATTTCATCAACTTTTTTTATTACTCAGCACCTTGGAATACTTCTGATTGGTCAATCACAGCATTATGTGTTAAAATCATTTATAATTAAATATATAGTATATAATATATATTTAAAACTAGAATAATATAATTTGAAATATTTTTATTTATTTATTTGTTAAGGAGCAGTGTAATTAGCAGAGTAAAATACTTGGCTGGCCATAAAATGAACCTCAGGGTGATACGAGACAACTTTTGGGCCCCTATTTGGGTTTGTTTTGCAATTGCAACCAACTAACTGAAGGTCATCGCTTACATATGTCATTTCAAAACAATCTCTCAGCTTAAGATAAAGCAGCCCAGTGTGTTGTGTCTTTGACAGAGGACAAGTTGAATATCACTCTGTCCCCTTCCATAATCCATACCGCTTGGTTGAGAGGATTTTTAAGTCAGGGAACACAGTTAAAACTGTGATAAAATCACAGAAGAGCGGTAGGCCTACCATATGGTCTGTTCAGGCAGCCTGGTCCCGTGTGGGCTTAAGGAGACCATATTTGCTGTAATCAGCTTGAGCCTTGCTGTTGCTTGTCAAACTGTCAGTGTGTTCAGTCAAAGAGTTGTCAGACACAAACCTGGCCCGCCTCTCCTGGTGCGCTCCTGCACATCTTCTCCTGTGGTTTTCTTTGACTACCAATTGGTAGAACATGCTCATGTTCTATCGCAAACAAACAAGTACCATGATTATGCCATGTTTTTAGAGTACCATGGTAATATTGTGAAATATTGTGACTTGTGAGTGTCATATAAATATGGTGGTATGTGTATAGTAATCATTCAGCTATGGTATATGGGTGATCTTTTCAACTACGGACATATATAAAAAACTATTTAAAGTTTGTTGTCGGTAAGATTTTTTTTAATATTTTTTAAATAAATATTTTTCTTTCTTTTTTTGTTCACCAAGGCTGCATTTATTTGATCAAAAATACGGTAAAAACAGCAATATTACTACAATATATATATTTTTTTGTATATATATAAAAAAAATATATATATATATAATTTTTTTTGTTATGCAATTTATTCCTGTGATGGCAAAGCTGAATTTTCAGCAGTTATTCAAATCTCACATGATCCTTCAGAAATCATTCTAATATGCTGATTTCCTGCTCAAGAAACATTTCTTATTAGAATCAATATATCAACACTTGTGCTGCTCAATTTTTTTTTGTGGAAACCGTGACTTTTTTTTTCCAGAATTCTTTGATGAATGAAAAGTTCAAAAGAACAGCATTTATTTAAAATAGAACTCTTTTGTATCATTATAATTTACTGTAACTTTTGATCAATTTAATGCATATTTGCTGGTTACATAATCAAATAAAATATATATACAGTAGGGCTCTGCATCTGCCCTGTAGGGCTCACAAGTGAAATTAACCAAATTTTTGTGTTGTGAGAGGACAATAATTGTAATTTTGGAAATATTTGTTATGCAGTGGCAGGGAAGAGGAGAGTCAAGGATCTAATTGCAGCAAAATAATTTTTTTCAGATAGGATACGAAAACGCAACATCTTAATAAACACGCAAAGGCAATGTATTTAAGTATAATTTAACAGACACAGTCTTAATTTTGTTTGTTTACTGACTCAATATGCATCAGTTAGCAGTTAGTAAAACACTGTTTTACTCCAGTACTGTGGTTGCTGTGGTTTCTCTGTGTTAAATGTGCTGAGTGGAAGGCAGCGTGGCCGTACTGATCAGGAGTGACAGAATGAGGTGGAGGGGTTGTGTGTTGGAGAGTGGATACTTCCCATGACTCACTGCTCTAGTTTGTGTATGTGTGTGTGTGTGTGTGTGTGTGTGTGTGCATGTATCTCTCTTGCTGTGCTGTATAGTCTCATTCAATTAGAAGTTTTAAAGCTTCATGCCATGAACATACAACACAAGCATGAATGGATCAGTCAGCGTGTTTAGATGAGGCCTATTGAATGATGCAGAGCCCTTCTGTTCACATTGCCCAAGCAACTGTGATATCCCAGCAGTCATTGTGCCTTTTCCTGGAATTCTAGCTTACTTGCTGAATACTACGCATTATTTACTGTATACTGTATTTTTTTGTTTAAAATAGAAAGTAAACATTTCTTTAGATATTTACTATTGACAATTGACAGTATAGCGCAGAACAATTTAGAATGCTTGTTACCTTTTCATTTAATTTAGTGCAACCCCAGACAGACACACAAACCTTGATTTTCTACAAACCTTGATTTGCTATTTGCTATTCGGTGGTATGGGGAGGGAACATTCTAGAGAGAATTTGATTGGATAAAAAATAAATGCTGTTCTTTTGAACTTTCTATTCATCAAAGAATCCAGAAAATGGTATGATGGTTTCCACAAAAATATTAGCAGCACAACTGTTTTCATCATTGATAATAATTGGAAATGTTTCTTGAGCAGCAAATCAGCATATTAGAATGATTTCTGAAGGATCATGTGACACTGAAGACTGGAGTAATGATGCTTAAAATTCAGCTTTGCATCACAGGAATAAATTACATTTTAATTACAAGGAAAATAGTTCCTTTCGATTGTAATAATATTTTACAATATTACTGTTTTTACTGTATTTCATTGCTCAAATAAAGGCCATCTTGGTGAGCATAAGAGACTTATTTAAAAAAATTGAATCAACCCCAAACATTTGAACGGAATGAGTATAGCCTGTTTGTGGTTTATTTCCCAATTTTTCAATTTTGAATGTGTATATTTGCTCAAAGTATGTGTCAGATTAATATCCGACTGACATATTAATACTTTCAAAGTTAACAGACTTCAACCCACAAAATTGTGGTTTCATGGGGTCTTAAAGGAGCAATGTTCATTTAATCCTGCTGACCGCAATGATAAGAGTATAAGCAGCTGTTTACCTCACCTCTTCCAGAAACTCTATCATCAGCTCTCTCTCTCTCTCTCTAGTGATATCATGTTGAAAATTTGACCTTGAGTCGAGTCTATCTTCTGAGCTCCACTGAACAGCTAGATAAACATGTTTTGCCAACATCTCTTTCAGAAATTATAGTAACTGTTTTCCTCCCTGGTATTTTATTGTGAAATTATATTCTCAACTAAAGACAAGTACTTTATTAATACCATGATCATGAATATGCATTCATGCTTCAGGCTATCAGGGTTTATTTGTCATGCCTACTGGTTTATAAGCCTGTCCAGTCCATTACGACTGAGGTTGCAGGGTTGGTAGTGTCATATATCTATAGTGCAGATGGGTTTTTACATAAGTCTAGGGACTGTACGTTCCACACTATTTTAAATGTTGTCCAGCTGACAAACACGAGTGACTTCTCCTTTTAGAGTGTTTTTCTTTCTGTCAGCTTCACTGAAACTGAACTTCTGAACCCTAGACCTACTGTAAATGAAAGTCTTGTGATAGATCGAACTGTTTGTGTTCTCACTTTGATTCCCCATTGGGATGAGGGTAACTTGAAACCCCAGATGTTCTTTGAGGGAAACTTATGTTTTCTGTAAAGAGGAAGTGCTGATAGGACTCATTGCAGTGCGTGTAATGAAACGGCCAGTTATGTCAACTCAATTCTTCACTGTTAGCAGCCGTGTGGCTTCAGATGACCTTCCTTCAGCCATGAAATGACAAAGAGCGTTCATGCCTTTGTCCAGGATATTATCCAGCCATTACACAGCTGTTCCCATGCAAGCTTAATACACAGAGTGTGTAAAAATGAGTCACAATTTGCCAGTAAGCTTACTTACATCTTGGTTAATTCCCTGTTTACACCAAGGTTTGTGCAATGACCACTGCCAATACACTACAGTTCAAACGTTTGGGTCGGTAAGATACTTTTAATGTTGCACTCTAAAAAATGCTGGGTTGTTTCAATCCATGTTTGGGTCACATATGGACAAACCTAACCGTTGTTTATTTATAAAATGTTACACCCAGTGGTTGAAAGAAGTGTCTTCATGCTCACAAAGGCTACATTTACATTTTACATTTACATTTATTCATTTAGCTGACGCTTTTATACAAAGCGACTTACAATTGCTATATATATGTCAGAGGTCGCACGCCTCTGGAGCAACTAGGGGTTAAGTGTCTTGCTCAGGGACACATTGGTGTCTCACAGTGGATTCGAACCCGGGTCTCTCACACCAAAGGCATGTGTCTTATCCATTGCGCCACCACCACCCCCTTTATTTGATCAAAAATATATTTTATTACATTTTAAAATAACTTTTCTATTTGAATATATTTTAAAATGTAATTTACTGTGATGGCAAAGCTTAATTTTCAGTAGTCATCACTCCAGTCTTTAGTGTCACATAATCCTTCAGAAATCATTCTAATAATTTGGTGCTTAAGTTACATTTCTTATTATTTTCAAAGTTGAAAACACTTCATATGAAAACTTGCTGCTTATTATTTATTTGGAAACTGATAATTGTTTTTCTTTGAAGAACAGCATTTATTTGAAATATAAATCTTTTGTAATTTTATACTGTAAATGTTTTTACTGTCGCACAAATTGATGCACCTTTACTGAATGAAATGATTCATTTTTTTCACACACAAAAACCCCCACCAAAACAAATCTCACTGACCCCAAACTTTTCAACGGTAATATATTGAAATTTTAATGTATATATTATTTCTGTTTGTTTGCAGATTTGGAGTTCCCTATTTTTAAAGTTGGACCCTATTTCATTTAATAGCAATTCTAGCATTAAAGCATGTTTTCCCATCTTTAATGCAATTTTTAAACTTAAACTGTGTATTTCAGAAAAGAATAAGGTAAATAAGATTTGTGTTATGAACATTTTGACAAGGTCAGATGAGCTGGGTAGTTCCACATTACTGTACAATATGCATTACATTGAAATGTTTTTATTTTATTTAACTTTACACAGTTGCTGCTTTTGCCACAGTTGCTAATGTGTAGTGCTGAGAGCAAATTATCTCTGAACACACTGACATGTTTCAGTTCCTTGTGTGGTTGAGAGTGTTAACATCCCCTGAAACTAAGTATTATTATACATGCAAAAACTAAATACGGGGTTTCGACTGACTGTCGTAATGTTGTGTTAATGAGGAAACATTTAGCTGAGGAGTGAGGACGACTGATCAAAAAGGCCACAACAATAACAAAAAAGTCAAACAGTCAGCTCTTTATTAAACAAGGAACAACAGTCACAATAGATTCCTCCTGATGTGTGTTCATTGCTGACAATGTTGTTTTTACTTTACATATAACACATACCAAATAGCTTGCTTCAACTTCCCATTGCTGTGCCACCATGGGGCGAGATTATTGTTTGAAACATTTGAAAGGAACTTGCTGTAAATTCAATAGCTCTATTGCAGATAGATGGAAAAAAGATCTGGCATCATAAGGATCTCAGTGTATTCAGTTCAAAGAGCATGACAGGAAGGGAAAAAGTAAAACTAATAATGAATGATGTCCTTGTTGTCATACTTCACTTGTTTTGACTCCTCCAGTTGACAGGAAGAGCTTGATCAGAGGGTGTCAGTTGGTTTTAACATTTCCTACTGTTTTTACTCGCTCAGATTGACTAGAGCAGGAAAATGCGCTGTGGGGTGAATGAGTTCAAAAATGTCACTGAACTCTTTTCACTTTGTACTTGGCATAATTTCCAACATAGCCATCAAAAGTGATTTCCATGGATACTTGGAAAGATACTGTGAAAATTCTAAAAATGTTAGCAAAAATATTTTAATTTTTAAAAATATATTAGCGCTGTCAATCATTTAAAAAAGCTAACTTTAGAAAAAAAAAATATTAATCAATTATTATTAATACTTTTGTATGTAAAACTAATAATTCTGATGTTCATGCTAAATTATACGTTTAATGTTAGTAAAATAAATACATCTCTGGTTTGGTGTCGTTGAATTACAGGCACGTAAGAAAAGCAAAGGATGTAAAAAAAGAAGAATATGCCTATAAGTTTTGTAGCGGATCATTTTAACATTTTTCAAAAAAGTGGCTAGTGAACAGAAGCATTTATGTCTACGATCTTTCCAAGCAAGGCATTTGCATTAGGGATTTTCTGGAGTTAGTCTGCCACCTAGTGGCCCTATATGAGAAATGCTTAAGTTATGACATCAAGCAAAAGTGGATAAAGGTCATTGCAGTAGAAGAGAATGGAAACCAAAACATGGTTAGGCGTTTACACAGATACCATTGAGAGCACTGGATGTTGTGCATATCTTCGTGGAGTTGGAGTTGAGTTTAGCTTTCATGAGAGCAGTCTTAACATTTTTGTCAAAGGAAGCAAGAGGAGAGACGCCCATCGGAAGGGTGCCTCTCTCTGTTCCTTCATGGGTATAAATAGTCACTTCCTCTCAGGCAATTCCATCGGCAGCTCTGTCTGGGTGGAGGCACTTGCAGTCGGACAGAGGGGTCAGAAAGCTTCAAAGAGACCTAAAGTTCAGCCTCAACATCTTAATGACAGGCTACTCACCCTCAGAGCCCTTACAATGCTCACAATGGAGTTCACTTCCTGTGTGCGTTACAAAGCTCCCATATCCACCTCAAAATCTATCCACAAAGTCCAGGAAGTACATACTTTACATAAAGTATGCACTATGCACACAATGTAAATACGTTTATCAGGGCCGTTCACCTTTCACAACTGAATTGAGGATGCGAAAATGTTGCCTGGAAAGTTTAAAAATAATTATTTAAATGCATATATATATATATATATATATATATATATATATAGATAGATAGATAGATAGATAGATAGATAGATAGATAGATGAGTGCTCATTTTCAATTTCAGGTCTACTGCGATTAAAAAAAGAGAACATTTGAACAACTTTCTGAACAAGCTTTTCCCCTCCACAGTGGAGCCGTATAGTGAGCTGTGGCGTTCCTGAGCCAGAGAGCGCAAACATCCCACTCCCGGCCACGGGCTGGGCTCCAGCTGAGAGTGTAGGATGTTTACACTCCCTGAAGCTCAGGCTGTGGTGGAGAGATCTGGCCATGACTTCATAGCAAAGAATTCTTGACCCAAGCATACCTGAATATCACGTTTCGATCAACACGTTATTTACTTGCAAACTTATTATTTCTTTTAGTTGAACTTTTAGGGCTGCCAAAGTTAATGTGTTAAATATCTCAGCTCAGCCTGGTGTTATTGCTCATAATGTATCAAAAACTAAAATTTGTGGCCATATTTAAATTTTTGTATTTTAGTTTTTTCCAGTTATTTTAATTTCAGTTACTTTGGTTTACTTCACTTTTCTTGCATGTTAATTGCTAATAAATAAAAAAGTCTGCTAAATTAACAAATGTAAATGTTTTAGTTCTCATTAACGATAAAGCTGTGCAAGTACAACATTTTAGAACCGTCCATGAGTTAAATTCATAGAATATCCGAGGAAATGAGATCATTGCCAATGAATGAGGAGCGGTGGATGAGAGTATGTCACTGCCGTGTCTTTCAGGAATCTGTACATACCAGTCATTAGTCTTTGAGATAATCTAACCGCTCTATTAATAGAGACACATTCCTCACGCTACAGCCTACTGGTTCTCTTAGGGGAGAGTTTGTTTGTGCGAGTAAATAGAATGTGAGGGGTCCGGAGTCGATGTCCTAAGGGACAGAGTAGAGGCGGAGACACTGGACGCTCCCACGGACCAGCGTCATCTGAGGAGCCTTTGCATCGCTCCTGGCCCCGGTCCAGGATCCCTAGCCCACCCTCCCGAAAGCAGCAACCCCTCCTCCCTCCTGAGGATGTGGCCGCTCCCAGCCCCTCTGAACTGGCCTGAATGGGAGCTTTTCACATTCTTCAGTCCCCTTTTCTCTTATTGGACAAGAAGGCTCTCTTTCTGCCCCCTCTCTCTATGTCTTCACTGAATCTTCTGGGAAAAGTCATCAGACTTGGTGCCAGCCTATGGGCATAAAGAGGGGTGGAGGACAAGAAACACACAGAGAAAGAGTGATTGAGTTTACCAGGAAGGGGAACAAGAGGGGACAGAGCGATTAAACTGGTGGGGCTGGAAAAAGACAAGAATGATTTTATAAAAGGCTTAGTGAATGCAGGCATACAAAACTGCAACATAGATGCTATTGTAATAGGTAAATGTACGGTGTTCTTCCATTTTGTTTTTTATTCACAAAATATTTACACTCTAGTATTCTAGTTAGTGACTGTTGCCATCTGGAATGCATTAGACATGATTTGGAAGCAAAACTTAATGACGTTCTGCCACTTTATCAATGGTAGCCTACTCTTAACAGAAACTTTGCATCATTTTTGAGAAATTGTTAAAATATTTTAAACTAAGAATGACTACAATTTTAATTTGCCAATCTCTGTGATCTTTCCCAGCACATTAATGGCACATTTAAATACAAAATACCAATTTACAGCTTATTCAACAATTCAGCACAGATTATCATTACCCCATTTTTACTGAAGAACTAGGTACTTCGTATAATATTCAATTATAGACACTGTTAGACACTATAAAGGAGTGTTTCAACTCCGGTCCTGGTGCCCCACCGCTCTGCACATTTTGTATCTCTTTTATTTAACACACCTGATTCAGATCATCAGCTTTTTAGGAGATCAGATAAGAGATCAGAGTCAGATAAGAGAGACATATAAAATGTGCAGAGCGGTGGGGCACCAGGAACTAGAGTTGAGAACCACTGATATAAAGAAACAATAAAAGGAAGATCAAAATGTCATTTGATAATAGCATAAAGCTTTATTTATTTATTTTTCAATTCTTGTACTTTACTGTATCACATTAAAGATGTCCCTGAGGACTGTCTCACCCCTAGGACAGGGTGTCTGCAGGTTCAACCTAAGAGAGCTGTCCAGAGTGCTGAAACTGGGTGCTCATTAAATCTGTCATTTTGATTAAGTGATAACCAACCAAAACAAGAAACCCTTGTTAACATCATGAGGAAAATGTCATAGACCAGTGAAATCAAGTCTTTAACCCTGCTCCTGGGGACCCACTTGCTGTATCCTAATTCAGCGGCTGCATCCTTCGAAGGATGCAGACTTCAAAGGCCACAACTTCGAAGTCCACAAAGGTCAAACCGAGCGATGTTAAATGGGACGGTCTAGCCTACGGGGGATTTGTTTTGTCGCTTAGCAACTGTGACAGTTGCCATTGATACTGAGCTTCTTTGCTGGGGGTTTTTCTGAAAACAAAACAGGGTTCACAACTTGTCTAAGTATGCACCCTGGTCTATTTATGTACATAATAAAGATGATAAACTATATTAAATCGCATCTTAGTAAATGTTAACGTTTTCATTTTTGCATTTGTATCGTTAGATATTCGAGTAAGTTGAAACTCAATTCTTGCATTTAAAAGTATAATACAGCAATTTTTCTCATCCTGTTGTCACCGGCGCATTGAATTCTGGGGTAGGCTAGGCCGCGAAGGATCCAACTGTTGTATTCTTCATTGCCCGGAAAACGAAGGACGTATTTCAAGGACGCATTTGAAAAAACCTTCGAATTTGGACAGCTTTCGTGTTGCCGCTGTGATGCAATCGGCCTTCGAATGCGGCCTTCAAAGGATGCAGCCTCTGAACTGGGACGCAGCTACTGTCCTGCAGAGTTCAGCTCCAACCTTGTTCAAACACACCTGATCCAGCTAATCAAGGTCATGTGCTTTAAATATATTACATGCAAGACTGTTAAAGCAGGTTGGAAATAAACTTTGCAGGACAGTGGGTCTCCAGAAGCAGGGTTTAAGACCTAGGCCACATGTGTCAAACTCCGCTCTTGAAGGGCCACTGTCCTGCAGAGTGTACAGTAGCTCCAAAACACCTGCCTGGAAGTTTATAGTAATCCTAAAGACCTTGACTAGCTGGTTCAGGTGTCTTTAATTGGAGTTTGAGCTAAACTCTGCTGAACAGTTTGACACCCTGATCTAAGTCATAGACTTCAGACATACATTTTTGTATAGCAACTGACTGAATTGTAAGGTGATGTAAGTAAGTCACCTTACATTTGATCAAATCAACTACTAATGGTGAGAGTTTGGGAGGCGGGACTATTTGTTTGTCCAACCAATTGCAGATGGAGGAAGTGTTCAGGAAACTTGTTTGTCAACATCCATTATTTTTTCAATTCTCTTTGCTGATGCAGAAATTACACATTTCACTTTTAAAGGTATATTTTCGGTAAAACTGTAAACATCCACGACTATAGACAACAAATGCTCTCAACAGAAAGTTTATAAACTGTTATTTAACCTAATGTTTTATTTCATAAAACATATTTTTCAGCATACAGAGCTTATTGACAACCAATAACACAACCATAACAGTGTTTTTTTTTTTACCAGCTCATTGGAAAAACTTGCCTCTAACTTTCTGCAAAACTCCAGAATATACAAAACATACAAATTACTGTAGATTCCAGCCGAAATGAAGACTATAATCAATAATCAAGGCAATAATCACCAAGAACTTTTGTTCCTTTTCACATGTATTACGATTAAAGGAGCAGATTATAGATTGAAAGACTTATAGACTTATTTTTGCACTGTTTCTTGCACAATACTACAGGTATGTTACGACCTCAAAACACTCCAACTTTTGATGTTTGCATCACATAGGCTAAGCAGCTCCAAATGTATGACTTTTCTGATGTAGTAGCCTAAACTTAATAAAATGGCATGATTGCTTCAGCAAATCCATTTTTATCTAATTTGCTTTTAGCATCTAAAACGTCACCACAGGCATGTATGAGCCTGGGCTGTTTTTTACATTTACAGTGTTAACAGAACAGTACATTTACTCATTACATTACATCATAAATATAGGACTTAACTTGAATAATGTATCTGTAGTGATATTATTGTTTAAGATAAGCATTTAGTCTGAATATAAGAAATGGTCAAACAAATAGCAAAATCCTACAAATTTTTAAAAGTATCTTTTATATTTTAGACAGTGTTAATGTTGTTTCAGTGAATGGACTTTGTAGGCTTGAAAGTTTTCACTTTGCTGACCCAAAGCTGTTCTTCAGGATCACATTTCTGTGCTTTTCATTGCACGCCCTGTGGGACCCTTCATGCAGGAGGTGGGAAAGCGAGAGTCCTGTGCTCTCTGTATCTGTGTTACAGGCCTTTGAAACTCTGAGAAGGAGTGACCCAGAGCAGGGGCAGCTCAGCTAATCTAGGTCTTAGCGCTCCACAGGTGTTGGGGCTGAATGTGTTTTACATGATTGAATGTGTTAATCTGACACAAATGGCAACCCTTGGCTTCTGATGTTGACATTCGGACTCTGGAGACAGAGTTCGCTCTCACCAGAGCCCGTGAAGCAGACCCTCGACCTGATTCGCTCTCAAACCGCTGTTTGCTCTTTACATGCCAAAGAGGGATCCATTTCAGCCTGTCTCAGTTCACACAGATACGCTGTTGCAGCTGCTGTAGATCGAAAGTAACATGGCTGAAACAGTCAACTTTTGTAGTTCATTGTTTTGTGTACACGGTAAACACAGGAAGATGTGTACTGTCAGAAGTGGCATAGGTTGTGTTCACACTTGTAGTTCGGTTCGCTTGGTTCGTTTGGTCCGGACCAAAAAAAACCAAAAACATTTAGTCCTTGTGCGCTTAGCGTTCACATTGACATTTTTAACACCGAACCTAAAGGGATACGTTCACAACCTGATATGTTCACAGACTATATTTTGAGAAGGAATTTACCAAACATCCAAAACAATGCTGTGTGCTGGGCTAAATGCGCTTGTTGTGTGTGTAGCCTAACGGTATTTTGACCAACTGAGAACTTGTGAAGAGCTTATAAAATGTGCAAAGGAGTCAAAACAGCGGAAGGAATCCCTTTGTCACATAAACAAATGAAAATCTGCTGCGAGGAGATGCAGTTCTGATGGCTGTACCGAACTGTGATGGGCAACATCACAACTATGATGAGAAAAAACAGGTATGCGTGAGCATTCTGCCCTTTTTAGGGTCTCATCTTCCGTATTTGGTTCGTTTACATGTCTTTGACCCGTGCTGCATTCATATTTCAATCGAACCGCAACAGAGTTTGTTTGGAAGCGGACCGAGACCCATCTTTTCAGCGGTCTAATGATTGTAGGTCTAGGCTACTTGTTTGGCACTATTTTCTCAGTACTTTCCAGTTTTGTGTACAATGTGCATCAGACGGCCAGTGAATGGACTTTGGGTGGCTCTTCAGAGAGTGGGACTAGAAGTAATTGGACCACCTCAACAATCTGAACATTAAAATCAGAAGCTTTGTTCCATGTTCTCCTGATGCAGGTTTCCGGGTGAGAGTAACAGCAGTTGGCTGCTGCAAACATCCGACTGAAAGCTCCATCTTAAGCACCAGCTTCCAGTCAAGGATGTTTACAGTAGCCCGTACTGCCAGCTGTTTTTTGCCCATGCAGTCGATACCTAAACCTGACACTGACTGTAACACTAAAACACTGAATCAGAGGAAATGAGACAAAAAACTAAAAACTTTGATTTACTTCATGAGACTGCGGACTTCAGAGGCCTTTCAGCACTCCTACCTCTGTGTCCATGGAGAGACAGTCATTCCGGCAAGGTTTGGCCCACCTTGTGACACTATGAGGGCTGGTAACCATGACAGAAGAGAAATGTCATATTTACATTGAAAACACTGGAAACTCGGCGGCTGCCGTTTGTTTTGCCAAGACTCTCCCACAAAGAACCAATCTGATGAAGCTTCACATGCAACATATCCCTGCTGACTGCAAACATCTCCTAAACACAAACACCAGAGCAGCTTCCTGCCAACCCCCTCCAATCACAAAGAGTCCATCTCTGTTTACTCTTTAAACGAAGCTGTTAGGACCCCTGTGTTGTGAGGGCTGAGATGGCAGATTTCCTCAAGACCATCTCAACTCCCTTCAGCACTAGACTCAAGCCTGCAGCTCTGAGAGAAGTGCCTATTACACATGGAACGCCAACTTAAAATCAATAAATAAGCATAATTTTCTGTCATCCATTGTACTTTCCCGTCAATGTTTCCACTCAACTGGCCTCTAAAACTGGAAATGTGTTTAAGTTAGAAAAGCTACGTGTCTATTTTGACAAAGTGACAATGGGAATTTGAAATGTGTCTCATCTCTCTTTCATGCATCTTCTTTTCTCTGGAAGAAATCGATTTCTGCTTAAAGCCCTCATGTATATGCATTCAGAAACTGATTTTCAGGTAGGGAAATGTTTTGTTTAGGAGTCTGGATATTCATTGATTTACTAAATGTGTTGCATCATTCATTGACATATTGTCAAATTATTCAACTCTTTACAAAATAGCTATGCTTAAGTGACGTTAAGAAAAAGATCGGCTACATCATGATGCACTGGGACACATTATCAGTGATGTATCCTAGGGTCATTGGGTGTTTTGGGTCTTTCAGCATCAGTCACCCTCACCCAGCTGACCCAGCCGGAGTTGATCAGACCCCGGCCTGTGTCCCAGGAGCATTAAAATAAAAAATAATATTAAAATAATAATAATAATGCATTATTTTTTACTCTTTATATTTTAATAAAATAATTATTTTTTTATCATGTAGCTATCTTTGTTAGAAATAAAACAACAATTAAAAAAAAAACATAGCTGTCATTGAACATAAACATAATTAGTATTGTATCAGTTGTAGAAGCATTTTTACAAGTGGTCTCAGTGTTTTAGACTTCACTGTTAAGGCTTACATTTTACTCTCTAGCTTGTGTCTTAGGTGTATTATCTGTCTGATAAACAATTCTGGCTGAATGGAGTAAGACCAGACTATATAAAAACCTTCTGTTTTTGGAGCATTACATGAATTACATGCCCTGCCTACAAAAGCTATAATATGCATACAGATTTGTGTGTATGTAAATTCAATTTGTAACATGCATCCCCATGACATCCTATCCACACAGCAGCAGTCAGTAGCATGTGCTGTAAGATACATAACAGGTTGCTAATGAGACGTAGCTCAAAGTGTGTGTGTGCGCGCTTAAAAGTGTGTTGAGACTGTGTGCAGGGTCTGATCTGCAGTGCACTAGAGTTGCATGAATCACGATTTTTTTTATTTTTTTTTTAGATTGTGAAAAGATTCAGATTCAGATTTTTCAGATTGAGATTGTGATTCTCACACGATTCTGAACAGACACCAAACAAAACATGTAATTTACCAGAGGTTATGACAAAATGTTAATTGCTGCAGTCTATTTAAAATGTTTAACTCGCACGCCCAATGAATTGAACGAATTATAAAAAATAAAAAAAACTGTTCGAATGAATGATTCAATGACTCACTCGTTTCATTACTGGATTTAATCAGTGGCTGCATCCGAAATCCCATACTTCCCTATAGTAGGTGAAAAACAGTATGTCACAAAAGGAGTATGTCCGAATTCACAGTACTCATAAAAGAGTAGGCAAAAAGTACCCCGATGAAGAGTCTGAAGGGAAGATTCTGAAGTGTGCATACATATGACACTACTTTACTATCCTATGAGGCCACTGGAGAGGATTCGAGAATGGCAGTGATGTGAAGCAACTGATGCTGTAGGTCACTTGATAAGGGCAACATGGTGAATGTAGTGTTAGGTTCAGGGGATTTAGTTTGTACAATATAAAAATCATTATGTCCATTTCCCCATAAAACATGGATAACCAACATGTGTGGTGTGTGTGTATACAGTATTCATTCATTCACACACACACACTCTCTCTCTCTCTCTCTCTCTCTCTCTCTCTCTCTCTCTCTCTCTCTCTCTCTCTCTCTCACACACACATTATGTCCATTTCCCCATATAGTATGAATGTCCAGATTACATTCATACTATATAGAATGCACTTTTTTAGCGAAGTAATTACTTATTCAAAATAAGCACCAACTCAAGAGTGTGTGTGATTTCGGACGCAGCCAGCATTTTTTAATGAATCTCTTGAATGAATGATTCAATGACAAATACTTTTTTATCAGTCACTTGTCGCCACCTTGTGGTGGCAATCACCTTACATTGGTAATCGATACAATAGTTATTTAAAGAATAAGTTACTTTCAAAAGGTGATTTGCTCTATTTTGATTGCAACCATAGACAGCAGTGTTTATATCTGAACTATAAACTTTTATCACATTACTTCTATGATAATTTGAATATTTGTAGCACAGAAATAATGATACTGTGTAGTTGAAAAGACTTTGTGAAGCTGTTTTATACCTATACATGATAACTGCTTTCTCTGGGTCAGCAACAGCACCAACGCAGATTTGAATGTTGCGGTTTGATTTTGTCAAAGGTTTAATAGACACAGGAGAATCGTCGTCATTTAGGAATAAGATCATGTGGGTGTTTGAATCGAGATTGCGATCTTTTAACGATTAATCGTGCAGCTCTACAGTGCACTGACTCTGGTGAAACTCCCAGGGTCCCATATCCCTCCCAGCGTTCAGGTCACGGCGGGAACAAAGCAAACTTTATCAGACCACAGCAATCCCACATTCCGCAGATTCTTAGCACTTGGCAACCGCATAGCATGTAGTAAGACAGAGACGTAGGGAGAGGGAATTGGGGGAAGGGGTGGAGAGCAAGGAAAGAGAGCGAGACTAAATGAAAAAAGGAAGGGATCTGGCTGACACGGCCTCCACCCAAACAAGGCCTCTGATCACATCAATAATTGGCTATGGTTTTGTTCACCCTGGTTTTAGTTACCATTAGCTTTGATCTATTTTTTTGATGGTGCACAAGCAGCAGTCTTAGTTTATTTGATGCTCGCAGAAAGATAAAAAGTCCCCTAAGTTGTCAAATATTTGGAACATATTAAAATGATAAAAAAAAAATCCATGTCATGACCCCTTTAAATAGTCAAAATATATGTATATTTTTAATAAACTATGAAAATTGTAGGGCTGCCCCCCTAATAGTCAAATAAACATTAGTCAACGAGAGGAGGCTTGGTCGACTAAATTTTAATTAGTCGGTCAGTCAAAAAAAAAAAAAAAAAAAAACTCCACAGGAATTGGAAACACAGAAAATCCAAAGTGTGGGAACATTTCGAGAGAGCAAAGATGACCACAAAAAAAAGATGACGTGTGACCTCGAACATGATTTATCAGCCACTTCACATGGCCATTTTGTTTGTGTTCTGACCTCAGAAAGGTTTATGGCATGTTTGCCGGTGTCGCTGAGGCACGCTTGAGCACTTCATTTATATTTTAAATGCTTATTATTATGGTTAAGTATTTCTCTCCTGACTAATCGACTAATAGCTTAAATGAACGACTAACAGTTGACTAGACAAATCTTTAGTCGGGGGCAGCCATACAAAATTGACTGAATGTATTTTCATCATATGGAAAAGAGCAGAATTGACATTTATGATAATAATTCTTTACATAATGCACAGGAAACACGTTTCGAATGACATGAGGGTGGGTGGAAGATGTCATAGATTTTAGTTTAAAGCTAATGATTGAGACATGTAAATGAGATTTATGCCACAGCATTTTACACTTTTTAACCTAAAATAGTAAATGAACTTATCACAGGTACAAATACTTATTTCTTTAAGTTCCAAACTCAACACCGGGACTCGACTTCTGACTGCTGAGTTTGACTAGTTATGATGCTGTGTTATCCTACTAACACAAACAGATTTTCATTCCTAGACAAGGCAAAGTCACAGTAGGTAACCTTCTCAAATAAAGCTGAATACATTGGTCCTGATGGCTGTGATTTTCTGATCGTCCTGTTCTCCCTGAGACTGTAAAAAATACCACCCTTGTGAGCGGTACTCTGATTAGATCAAGGGCCTCATCAAAGCATTCCTTCCCTAACACTGACTTAAACTGCATTTCTCATGATGCCCTATGGGACAAACTCGTTGTGGAGCAGATGAAGTTAAGTCAATGTCTAGAGTAACCACAACTTGTTACCTATTAAACACATTTGTCAAGTCAAGTTCAGAGGGCATTTGCTATGCATTTGACTGTTTTGTGAAAACGTTCTTCAAATAATTGAATTACTGTTAAGTCTACACTAACAAATAAAAATATAGCTATGGATAAAACAAACAGAGACATGGCAAATATGTCAGGCTATTTGCTTGATCTTTTCCTGTTGATTTTCTCTTTTGTGTGTTTCCTATAGTTTAAACGCAAATAAATAAATAAATAAATAAAAATAAAACACTGTCCCATTTCTATTTTAATGGCATGCACTTGAGATGTGAGAAAACATATCGATTTTGTACCTGTTCCATCACTTGTTTCCATTCACTTTAACTTTCTCTCTCCTTTATTTTTTATTTTTCCAGGAACCCAAAACTGCCCGAAGCTGAATCAGATGAGCGAAGGCCTCTCTGACCTTGCTGAAGGTCACACTTCTTTGCACTCTACGAGCAGTTAAACACAGCTCGCTGATTCCAGGCACGAAACTCACAGCAAGAGAACAAGTCATCTGTGTCACCAGAACACTGATTAACAGAAAACGCTAAGTTCGCTAACTTTTAGAGGTCAACAGGAAGTCATGCCACCCGACACTTAGCCTACACTCTACCGGCTGTTTTGCGTCACTGAATTAGAAGTGATAAAACAGACATGGAACGAAGACGAAAAATACTTACTTAAAGTGTTAAATGCAATAATGAAGGTTAATGAATGGGTCTCGACACATTGTCCTCCATTGCCTCATGCCAACTCACCCAAGTACAATGCCAACACAAAATCTGATTTTCAAATCATCTTTGTGCAATAATGAATGAGCAAGGTTACTTTTGAATTTCACTGATGCAAAGAAAATAAGTGTGGCACTGATGTGACAGTAATATAAAATGGAAATGCTGGCCTACAACTGTGCAAAGAAAAAACATCCATTCACACCAACAATGATTACTATAAAGATAATTATAACAACAAAGTTTCAATAATCATTACAATTCTATGAGAATAAAGAAGTCCACATCACAACTCTATATGCCTAACAATTAACGACACAGTGGGACAATATCGCGGCTAGAAAATCAGGATCCATAAGCATTCAAAGCAGCAGAAGACATAACTGCAGTGACTGTGAGACATAACTTTTAATACAATGGAGATTTGTTTAACCAACAGAAAATATTTTTTATCTAAACCCCATAAATTATCTAAGCTGATATGACAAAAGAAAAATTTTTGTGATAACAAATCATGATTTTTTTTTAATCATTAGCCTATAGTTATCTTCTTGGTGCGAATGGGACTTAACAAAACACATGAAAAAAATCAAATAAAATTAAATTAAATTTAATTAATTAACTGCTTTGGATAAAGGCGTCTTTGCAGAGCTAACTACATTTATATTTAAAATATTTCCATAAACCTATTCAAATATAATAATGAATACAATTTCACTTATAATATATTACATACAGTATGTTTAATTAACAAACGATCAAATTAAATTTGACTGACAAGGCTGCCTTCTAAATGTGCTGATTTCACCTCTGTGTTCATGGCATATTCCCGAGCAGATTTAGGCTAACGTTACCTAGCTAGGAGCCTCTTTCCTTTTTTCTTCTTTTTTTTTTTTTTTGTGTGGAAAGCTAGAGCATCTGTGTTTCTCTCTCTCAAATAGTCACGGTAGTGCCATATCTAATTTTTAAATGATAAAAACGAGGATGTGATGAATAGAAGTACACTGTATTTAATGAGTTGCACTGTAGTTGAACAACAGGTCAGTTGTTCAGCTGACGAAACATCTTTCCAAAGAAACAGTAGACACAAAATACAAAAAATAAAATAAAAAACTTGCAACCTACCTTTTTACGGTACGTACATTATGGTCTATCCCTCACAGTATAAAAAGCAATATGGCGTCTGCCATGATAAAGACTATGGAAGCGGAGTTCTGGTTTTACCTGAACAGAGCAGCCGTTATTGAAAGTCAGAGCGTCGATGTTTTCTCGCGCGCGCCCGCTGATCTCTCTGATTGGGTTTCTCTCACTACCGAGCAGAAAATGGAAAACCCGGACACGGAATATTCTGACCGACTCCGCTCCACTCATTCACACCGCTCCAGGCCTGCTTTTAGTGTGATAGTTGCTTGTTAACACAAAAGCTTGATTGGCAGAGAAAACATATAGAAACCGGAAAACTATAATATTAATTACTTGTTTATGTACCTTAATTATTGAAATACTTTCAATCTACCTGTAGTGTTGGTATTAGCACAAGTGATTACCTGCGGCCTTGTGCTTACAGGCAAATAACAGTGTTGATATTAATCTCCTGTCATATTGCTTAAATATATTACATCGATTAAATGAATAGGCTATATTGTCCTTCACCATTTCCTAACTTATTTTTCATTACTGAGCCATTTCCTGGACACAGCTGTGCAGACTTGCACTGCCTGTTCAGTGCTCTACCATGCAGAATTGTTTTATTATTAAATACAGACACTTAATGCAGAATATTAACTGAACACTCACCGAAATTAGAGTCAGAATGTATGTATTTCTAAGAAAGATCCGTCCGATGAACTTTCTTACACAAACTTCTTCGCAGAATGTCCGTGACTTTTCCTCCAGCGCTGACAGCAAAGATGCCTAGTGAGAAAATGCATAAATGTCCAGAAAGGATGTCTTCTCTACTTCGACTGATAATCGCCGCGTTCGTCGTCCTCATAATGACTTTATCAAGTCTTCAACTTCACAAAAAAACGTCCTCACGTCATTTAAAGTTCTTGGTCAAAGCAGACATGTAGAATGTATTTGCATTAGCAAGCTGTTGGGAACCGCCACAAGTGCGTAATTACCGCACGCGACGCGACAAAAATAGAAAGCGACCGTTATAATCAACTTAATATTATAGTGGTTTCGTTGAAGTTTTGTAGCGTCGCGTCGCTCTTTTACAGTGTAGATACGGCGTTAGAGTCTACAATTAAGCTTTGTAAGATGGCAACTGTAAGAATTCGGGGGCTGCTTGACTTCTTCGTCCGAGCGCACTGTAAAGCTGTCACCCACTCCGGCCAATCTGTCACTCCTGACTTTTTCTATGCGGATTCCTGCGCTTCGGCCCGCCCCTTTTCTGTCATCGCTGTCGAGTCCTGACCAATCAACAGGCGAAGCGCTGTCATCTATGATGGTGCCAGCTTTTACCATCACTGAATGACCTCTTGACCGCAGTAGGCTACTTTTCAGTTTTATTATTATTATTTTTTGTCCATATCTATTTGAGTATTTTTACGTTTAACACAAATCTGTTGTATTATGAATGGATTTACATAGGTTAATTTAAAATGGACAGATTGCTACTGATCCTGTACCAAACCATATGCTTGGATACTTTTATTTCTCTTTTAACATCTCTCCGGATATCTGTTTGCTTTTAACAACAGTGTATTGTATATGCTGATATAATCAAAATCAATGGATTGAATATATTGACAATCAAAATCATGTTAAAAATTTTTTTGACACGCCATCCGAAATGCTTCGACGTTTTCTTTTTTTTATTACTTATTATTAAAAATACACTTTATTCTGGGTTTGGGTAAAAAAAATAACATCCCTTTATTCTGGAGGGACAGTGATCAAGTAGACAAAATTTCAGTGAAAAATATAGAAAATTAGGTCTATGCAACTACTTAGGTTAAGTGAATTGGTATAAAATTGTGGCATCAACTCACCGTCTTTATCTAAAAGTAACATGGCAACATGCCCCATGAAGGTCACTGACCTTGAGGTAAATGTTGCTCTTTCTTACACTATTTTCATAGGATATTAAAACTTTAAACCTGAACATAAACTGTATTTTTATGTACAACTTAAAATTGTATTATTTGATATACACTTAATAAATATAATAATTTTTTAAGTTCCTGCCCATTTAAGAGTTAAATAAGACACAAAAGGACAGAGAGGTCATGACTTGTCGGTCATGTCTTTGAGAGGACAAAAGTTGATGTTGTTTTGCATGCTCCCATGTGGAATATTTTGAACACAAACTGACTGCCGAGGGCAGAAGAACTGGTTTTGGGGTTTTAGATCATTATGAAGACAATTCACAGTTGGAACTTGCAAGCTGGCCTACGTGTTGACACAATAAGCAGGAGCTTGTGTACTTAAACTGTCATAAGGGCCACGTCACCTCACTATACTGTACATGAAAACAACAGAACTGATGTTATCTGTATCTGGGCTGTCAACTTAAAATAGCACACAAGTGACCCACACCAACAAGTTTATTTTCTGCATGTTTTCACATTTCAAAAGAATCAGTATAAATGGTGTGATGATTCCAACACACCATTTAAAACATGTTACAGGCACACACTGTCTCACAAAAGATTATGAACTGCTGCATTGTTGATGTACATGTCAAAATTATTTATAGGTTAAAAATATTTTGTGCTGATTTAATAAGTTACTTTCTCTTCTAGTCTTTTGAAGAAAAAGATACACTGAACTACTTCAGGAATGAATCATGATTTCTATTCTTCAAAAAATAGTCTGGTAATTTATTTAAGATATTCTGACTTTCTTAGGTGCCATTTACAGTACATCTAAAACACTTTTTATCTCTACTATTTTGTAAATTATTATTAAATGTGAACTGTACCGTAACAAATTTCACTCACTTGACTCCAAAGAACATAATTTATCTCCACCAAGTGGAGAACATGCAGTACTACCACCTGAGACAGTTACACTAAGACTAATAAGGAGTTACACTAAGACTAATTACATTGCTTTACTGTTAAGTGTAAAGATGATCAACTTCAAAACGCTTAATAGATGCACAATATCACTGCCATGAGGAATGTATGCATTTACACTAACACTGATTTACACATTTCCCTTTCTATTCAATACTGATTATAACAATATAATCAACATATATATATATATATATATATATATATATATATATATATATATATATATATATATATATATATATATATATATATATATACATATATATATATATATATAAAAACATACATGTGTGTGTGTGTGTGTGTGTGTGTGTGCACGCATGTGTTCATTATGTGTGCTCTTGTACAGGCTCTACAAAGTCTTCACCAAGGTACAGCCCAAAGTGGAGTTCACCCTGCTGGGCAGCGGCCCATGACATCTGTAAACTGCTGAAGCGAGCTGCCCAGGTCCCTTTGGGATCTACCACCACAACCCCGCCGAGACCCTCCACCCGCTCCTTCATATATGCAAGAGCCAGGTCACTCGCTTCCTCTGGGGTCTTCCCTGGAGAACATAGAAGAATACACACTTAACTATATTATCAAGCTAGTGCATTGTATTATCATTCCAGATCTCTCTGCCAGATGTAGGTGACCATAAAGTGCACGATAAGGAAGGTGATCATGAAAATGGTTGAAATGCTATGGAATGGATCTCAGGTGAGACCAAATAAATCTCATCAACACCCCGCCCATTTAAACACCGCCCCAAAAAAAAGGCGAGTTCAGCAAAAACACTTGCCGTTGTGTTTCCACACACACAAGGCAAAAGCTTGCACGCTCAAATCACCTCAACAGAAAACAAAGGCTAACTCACACTACAAAAGATACTGGCTGGATAAAAAGAGGCCCTGTTATATGAAATGTCCTTCTGAGGATGTACAGACTGGTTAATCTTCACTTTACTGCTCAGCTCTAAACCTCTGACTTCTATGTGTCCACTCATTGCAAGTGGTGCTGGAGGAGGTTTTACGAAACACACCATAAAAGACTGGCTCAAATTGTTTTTGCTCAGACCCATGAAGTGAGCAATGTTTACCTAAACAGACTTGAGGTCAAGCATCTTAATGAGGCCCTCAATCTCAGTTAATGTGTAGCTGAAGTAATTCAAGCTGTTTATTCACTGGCTAAAATGCTGCTAGGAATCATTCTCACAGCTATTCATGAACACATGCGAACAGTCCATTTGCGCTCATGTCAATATACCAGTTGCTTCTAAATCTGTATTACAATGCAGACTGATTTATGGTCCAAGATGTGACATTTATAGATGCCATGCCGTAAAAATACTAAAACTGCCGATTACAAGTGCACAGTACACAGGAAGAGAGATATCAGTTGGCCATATGGCTAGTTTAACTTTTCTTTAAACCCCGACAGGTTTATTTTGACCCCATCCTTATGCAAAGCTCTTGCACTTGTGCACAGTTATGTATTATTAATCTGTAGTTCCAGTTACTTTTCAAGTATTAAACTAGTTTTAAATTAACCTTTTTAATTACAATCTTACGTGTCTTTGTCTAATTTTAAGTTCTCTGCAATCCAGCTCTAGCTGTCTCTCACAAGTTCCTAGTAAATCCCCCAAAAAAATGTTTTGCTTTAACTGTGGACTCCTGAGCTTCATGCTTACCATGTACTGTATATTACAATGAATACCAAAGTCCTTCAAGATTATTTTAAAATACATTTCGTAGTCATTTGTTTAGATACTCAGCGTTTATAACTTGTGTTAACATGAAAAAAAGCAATAATATGGGAGACATGAAATGTGACTATTTACACTATTGCCATAGACAATTATGAAATACACTACCATTTAAAAGTTGAGGTACGATTTTTTTATGTTTTTGAAGGAAATCTCTTTTGAACGAGTGGAGCGCATTTATTTGATCAAAAAAACAAAACAGTAAAAACAGCAATATTTTGAAATAATATTACAATTCAAACTAACAATTTTCTTTTACATTTTTATCAATGTTGAAAACATATAAATGTCTTTACCGTCACTTACGATCAATTTAATGTGTCCTTGCAGAAAAAGATTATAATTAATTCACTGTTTTAAATAGTACTGAACCCAAACTTTTGAATGGTAATGTATACAGTTTAGCAGTCATTATAAAAAATATGTGGTCGCCTAATACAACTGACCAATCAGAATCAAGTATTACAGATAGTGAAAAGTCTAATGTTCATAGTTAAAATAAATACTCGGGTTTAAACTATGGTAATTCTGTTTGTGAAAAACTAGAAAAAGATCCCAAAGCTTTGTTGGTTTATGCTAAATAGGTTGTGCTGATCTTGTAACACATGCCTTGCTCCATGTGAAAGAGAACCAGTCTGGACAGAGTGACCTTCATAATGGCTTCCCCATGGCCTGTGGGTGAGACAGCCCCAATCTTGTTATCTGCATAGCCACCACATCCTGAGAATCAGAGATAGAAACAAAGATCCTGAGGGAGATCTTTCCTACACACACACTCAGCAAACCTGTTGCTCCAGATAACCATCCACCTATTTAAGACAAACCCTGATAATAATCACTGCATAACAGAGAATAAAGCATCTGTCTTTTTTCATTTTTGTTTATTTACTTATTAAGCAGACAATAGCAGCTCTTTTATCTATCATTAACTAGTGTGTGTGTGATTCCCACAGGTTAAAGTGTGTCCTGAGCGAATGTATGTGGAGGGTGCTGTGCTGAGCTAGGGATTAAACCTGTGGTTTGAATATTAACTCAGCAGGCAACAAGCTCTCATGAGCAGCTGAAATGTACCCACATTACTGCATGTCCCCAGGTCAAAGTTCAATCCCTGTCACACCAGCTGCTTAGGTTTAGTCAAATTAAAGGTTTAATTTTTCAACAATTTAAATATTTTATTCTATTTCAGCTCAATATACAGAAACAGCAATAAGTAAGCAATTGTAGGCTGATTCCTCCCAACTTTGTAAACACAAGAGCTCTTTGGTGCAAATCAAATCAACGCCCCTTACATACACTACAAAGCAGCAGGTTTGGATTTACCAACACACGGTGTGTCTCCCACACGACCCTCCATTTTATTAATCATTCCACCAGTGGATGTAGCACAAGCAATGTTTCCGTCTATGTCCACAGCGACTGCACCTACTGTTCCCATCTTGCCCCTGAAACACACGCACAAAAACATGGCTTTAAAAACACACACAAACAAAATGGCCAACTTAGTGGTAGCAAAGGAATAGCAGACTAGAAATAAACAAAGAAAGAAATTAGATAAAGTCGATAAACAATTATGTAATTTCTAATTTATTTCTGTCATGACAACTTTAGGAGTGTTTGGCATGGTAATGGATGTGACAGTGTTAATGTTTTATCTTGGTGGAATAGATCTCCTACTCCGCTGCTGCAGAGCAAATACGGGACTTGCTACTGACAATACATACACGACACACTGATGTGAGCAAGAAAGACATGCTGCTGCTGTACAATATAGAAAATGTGAATTCCCCATAGCAGATCTATACAGGTGGAGCTGGAGAAGGTGGAGGGTTTCTGAAAGTGTACTGCAAACTGCTTAAGCAAATGCTGACCAAGTATTTGAAAGTTGAGCAGCGAGCTCATGGCTACTGATACAGCAGGAACCAATCAGCTGTGTCCTATAGAAAATTACTGCAAGAAGATTGAAGAGAACTCAATGCTGAACTTCCACACTGTGATGGATCGTTTCTGAGTGTGCATACACCTGAAGCGCACACACAGAAAGCTGACTCTCAGACAGCACCCGAGTACCGAACTGAGTTCAGTGTATATTTACATTATACAGTAATAGTTTTCACAAGCACTATAAATTACTTTTTGTTTCATTTGCATCTTTGTGCTATTGTATTGTGCTATTGCCTACTGATTTGAACTGTAGTGCAGCAAGACTGGTATCATTATATCATTTATAAAATGTTTGTAGTAACTTGGAACCAATTTAAAATGTAGGCTACTTTTGACATATAGTGATATAGTGGAGCCAATTTACAAAATGGCACCATTTAGGCAATGGTCTCTTGCTACACATTCTCACTGAGGACTAAGCCCCCTTGAGAATCGCCTTCTAGAGTTTCATGACAAAACTTTGTATATAATGTACATTTGAAATGAATGCACAAAATACTATGCAAAACCACTGACTTTCCTTTAACATTTTTCTTTTTCAATGGACACATATGTACTGCATGTATGTGTGTGTGTGTGTGTGTGCTTGTGTTGACATAATATGGATATTACAAGTAAGCAAGAAAGTCACAGGTTTGAAGCAACATGAAGGTAAACGATGAAAGATTTTTCATCTTAGGGTGAACAATCCCTTTAACTATTGTTGCGACTTTTTTTCTTAGTAGAAGTTCTAGACATCTTATGCCAAAAACATTATGTCAGCACTTTGTACCAGTTTTCATTACATAAAAGCTTTACATTTGGCATTCCACAGGGTTGGCATCTGGCTTCAGGTTCTTCTTCCAGCGCATCTTGGCATAGTCTGTGATCAATGACTCCTCAGGCACTTCCGGTACACCCATGCTTCTGGCAAACTTAGAGGCCCCTTCAGCTGTCAGACACAAGTGGTTGGTCTCCAGAGAGAAGACAGACATCATTCTCATTATTAATTTGACTATTTGAAATGTAAAGTGTTCTTAAATCATCTAATGGTTGTACTCAATGTATCCAAAAAGCAGTTGATAGCATATAGCCTAGTATTCCTTAATTATTGTGTACGGTGTATCACTTTTCGTTTTTAATCTTCGTAACTGTAGATTACTCAAAACCAAATCTCCCATGGTGGTCATGTACAGTATTTTGGGAATACAGGTATATATGATGAATTTTTCAAGAATACCTTCTCCATGACAAGCCTGGCCAGTTTCACAGGGTTAGCCACTCTTCTGACTGCACACACAGCCCCGCTAGCTAGTGACTTGCCATCCATCACAATTGCATCCATCTCTACCTCCCCCTTCACGTTTAGCACTGACCCGCAACCTATGACATACGGGCATTACCCAAGTTTTCTACTTATTCTGGATGTAGTATTAGGTATTAGACATGAAATATATAAAATGAATTAAACATGAATATTATGAGTACCTGCATTGAATCTTGGGTTGTTCTCCATTAAGGTCACTGCTTCAACCACAGCATCCATGGCACTTCCACCCTTCTGGAGGATGGCATACCCAGTCCTGGCTGCCTCTTTCACACCGATAGTAGAGAGTTCAACTCTTTCTTTAGGAATATGACCAGCACCTCCATGCACCACCACTACAGGCAGCATATCTGTCTACAAATACATAAATAGCAAATATTCTTGGCATAGCACAATCCTTAACGTCACCATGAAATCAAAATTTACTATTCTTTTTTTTTTTTTATGGAATATTGCAGTATTTATTAATAATGATTTATCTGTGCACATCATTATTGTTTTTAAATTCATATCCCTTAGTAATCTTTAATCAAAGTAACTTCCCATTCTTGCAATGACATCTCTTTTCTTATTACAGGTTCACTGGACCGTTTCACTCAGATATACCTCATTCAATTTTGCTGACTTTGTTTAGAACTACTTTCGGCACATGATTCGGCAGAATTACATTTAAAAATTCTTTAGAGCATATATTTGGTTATAACTTGTAAAGATGTTTTTATATATATAAATTTTTTTTTTTTTTTTTTTTTTGTGGATATTATGATTTTATATGGTAAATTTAAATTTACATAAAAGTAAAAGAAGTAACTCTAAACCATGTTTTAAGGTCTTTATGTTTGAATTTCAATTTTTTTACTATGTTTTGATAACAAAAAATCTGGTTATACAATTATTGCAGCTGAAGAGTTAAAGTTAATTAAAAAAATAAAAATGTAATGCAGTCTGTTTTATTCAATTATTATATTTTAAATGTATTTTTATTTGTTTAATTTCATTTTTTGTAAATCTTATGTTTGTTATATTTGTTTGGATTGGTATCTATTTGTATATTTTATTCATTAAATAAAAAATACTTTAGGCGGAACAAAAATAAAATGTATGCTACTCTATATTAACTTGTGTGTTTAAATTATGTATAAAAGCAACACAACACTGGCAATCGTTCTGTTGGTTTGAATATATTTTTTTTCCCAGTATGATCGTTTGACCTAACGTAAAACCAGCTTCAAAACACACATAATATTTAGCTTTTCTTTACGTAGCACATGGCTAAACTGTATGACTATTAAACCAGATGTCATACACATTTACATACAGTAAGTATAAGTCAGTGTTTTTCTAATCCTTTAACTATCACAATAAATCTGTCCACAGGTAAGTTAGCCTAGGCAAGTGCATTTCAGCATGTGCAATCCAAATACTGAACGGCTATAATGTAAATTAATTAACAATGCCTCTTCAAATTGCGTTACTAATTTAGTTTACAAGTTGTTATCACCCAAACTGACATCCCATCGTCAAATAAAGTGCAAGGAGAGTGTAATTGTTTTTTTAAACTGTCAACAGATCAACAAATCCAAATGGAGCGTTTTTGTCATTCTGTGACACCTGTACGTGCCCACATGCATAACATAAAAAATTATATTTACCAAGGGTTCCTCGCATTAACGACAGGAACATAAAATTCAGAGAACACAGAAGTGCATTGAAAGTGACGGAAGCTGCAGATTGTATCACGAGGAAATATGAGCCTAAACACGCCATGCTTGCTACAGAGAAAACACCAAAATAAAAGTCCTCTCATGAATGTCATCACCTCAGGCGTGCAAAATTCGGTTCCTGAGGGGCCACAGTCCTGCAGAGTTTAGTTCTGCTTTAACTCACATCCCTGTAGTTTTCAAATAAGCCTAAAGGACTTGATTAGCTTGATCAGGTGCATTTAGACTTGAAGCTAAACTCTGCAGGGCTGTGGCCTTCAAGTAACTGAGGACGTCATTCCATATGTGAACACAGTCAGATTAAATACATCTTTAGCTTTAATACAGACAATATGAAAGGTCTGTTTTTAAAATGTATAAGCTAGGTCCTAGGCTATATATATTTTTACCCACACAGCAACTTTGGAGACTTTTACGATTTTTTAACAGTACCCAGATATTAATGGGCAGCATCTGATTAACCAAATAATAATAATTTATTTATAAGTTGTTTAAAATATGCTCACATCTCTAGTGTCAAAGTTGGACACCGTACTGTAAAAATATGTTGTATTAATTTGTAAAACTTAAGTATCCCTGCAAGTTTAGTCAACTTGAAATTTTAAATTCTATTAACTGGAAACATGGATATTCAAATTCAACCCAGATAAGTTATTCTAAATGTAAGTTGTGATAGCTGATTGCAACAATCGTATTTGCACGATCTTTTTTAAATAGGCCTACACAACAACATTTAACAATACAGTTGCTCAGGTTATGAACTGTGGTTTTATGATGGTACAAATAGAATGTGTTCCCTTTAATATGACTGAAAAGTCCTACATGCATTCTAGGACAGTGTTGTATAACAATTATTTGATATTTTTTTATTTGTTATATTCCATAAAAACTAAATCACAGTCACAAACTACCCTCACATTTTGTCACATAATGTATTGTCATTTTACATACGTGACTGTTGCGCAAATGTGTTATGAAACACTCCCTGAAATAATGCCGGAACTGCATTGCCATACTATAGGGTGGGAACTAAAAAAGTTTTAAAGAATATAAATTAAATTTATTTGATTTTTTTTTTTTTTTTTTTTTTTTTGCTTCAGTGTTCCAGTTGTCCCAATTTACTATGTGTTTCTAAGAGAAGACACTCGTCTGTTGCGTCCTGAATTTACACGACTTGTAGCCTACTTGCAACGCGCTGTTCTTGATCTCATGGTGAATCTCAAAGCGTCTGCTGCTGGTGGATGATGCGCGTCATCAGCGCGCTGTGATTGGAGAGCGAAAATAGGATGCTGTGCGCGCGTGCAGTGAGCCCCCATTCTCAAATGAGATGCGCGCGGCCGTCTGGAGGAGGCGTGCGCGCGCTTGAGGGGCTGCGGTCCCATTGACTATTCCGTCTCCCTGACAGCGGCAGCATCAGCAGCAGCGCGAGCTCGGTAAACAGAGCGAGCGCCGCGCGGACTCCGCCTTTGCTCCCATCATCCCACCCGAGAGCCCGAGCTCCGAGGCGGCTTCATCAACAAGCGCAAGACCCCCCTCGTCGACTCGCACTTATCCCGCGGATCAGATATGGACTACCCTTAACTGGACCTGGAGGGGAGAGGCAGGCGGGCGGGCGGGGGGTGGGGGGGAGAGAAACAGAAGAAAAAGCCGTATAGGAAGAGAAGCACAACCGTGGGTGCCTGCCGCAACGATGAACGGTTCGCCACGCTCGCGACAACCGCAGATAAGCCATCGGACTATGGCCTGAATAGCGGTTTACATAGCTGGGATTGTGCACCGATCATACAGGGGTAAAATATGTCCGCCTCGGTGGGGCCCCGCGGTGGCCCTCGCCCACCCACAACGCAGAGCTCCATGCCCGATCTACCGGACCTCAGTCACCTCACCGAGGAGGAGAGGAAAATTATTATGGCTGTGATGCTTCGGCAGAAGGAAGAAGAGGAGAAGGATGAGGCCATGCTCAAGTAAGACATCACGCTTTATAGGGAGCCTGTAGTATTCGTGCTGCTTCTGGAGACCAAAAGGCAAACAGCTTGTGATGGTTTCTGTAGGTGCATCTGTTTGCCATAGCCTACTAATAAATAAAGCCATCAGGCTGTACGCCTGCACCTGAGCTCCAGTGTGTGTGTGTGAGTGTTAAGAGTGGGTGGGTGAGTCTGGCCATGTCCACTTTTTTCCAACCTTATGGACACTTGTCATGGATGAGCACTGCTATGTGTGTATTATACACATCACTATGAAACAAGCTGGTTAGATATCTGATGAATTGCAATGAACAGCCAGGTGAATGGTCGCAGGTGTAACTGTTAAAGAGAGAGAGGGGTGTGTCGACATGCAAGAACTAAATATCTACAAATCGATACACCCTGTTGTTTTACACCTCACTGTGTGATGGATTAATTTCAGGCAGCACACGTGTCATGCCACATTATTAGTATATTTATTTGACATACATTTTGTAAAATATTTTAGTGAACGTTTTTTTCTGTACTATTCACCAGTGTCAGGATTCCTGCCTGGTCACGACAATATTTCCGTGCCTCGTCATCATGACTGTCAGGATCCTTAACCCATTCATTGAATCTTCACTGATTGTAGTGTGAGCACTTACAGCTTGGGTAAAGGTAGTAGTCATAGCTTTGTGTTTTATTAGATCCTCTTAATAATAATATCCTCTTAATAATAACTATTCTATAGCATATTTCATACAAATAATTCAGCTCAAACTAAAGTGTGTTAAAATAAAAATAACTTATTACAATAGGGACCATATACTTCATGTGAAAACTAGAAATACCATCTGAAGAGATATGATTTATGTGAATTTACATGTTGGATGGATTATAAAGATTGTGGTTCACCAGTGTTGTTATGATGAGTGTAAAGTTGTTTCTTGGCTTCCTGTCCACCTGCCATTTAAAGGCCATCATTGCTCATATTACATTAGTTGTTGGCCACCTTGAGATTTGAAATCAGATTTATGCATCTCAAATTGGTTTACTGAGCAGCTACAATCAATAACTTAACCACTCCTATATTTCTCATAGGAAATTATTATGCAATTATTTAATTTCTCAGCCCTTGTGTATCTTTGTCACAAAATCATCAAGATAAATGCATTGTTTTCAAATGGTTAGTACAGGTCAAATGATATACAGTCACACAATATTTATTTTAGAGATGAGGAAAAGACCAACATAATCTGTCTCTTATAGCGTACTGATAAACAACCTCTCATTTTAATTTGCTGTGTGTGTTATGAGACAGTTTGAATGGTGAACAGTTCCTCAATCTCAAAGAAACTTCTGTCCTGAAGCAGAAGCTAGAGGTCGACCTCACAACGCTTTTGAGGCATTCAGTGGTACAACAATACTTTGTGTGCTAGCTTAAAGGGACAGTTCACCCAAAAATGTCATCATTTACCCATGGAATTACAAACCTGAATTACAAAACTTTCTTCTGTGGAATATAAAAGAAGATAAGTTTTGATTATTTTATTTTTTTAATCCTCTTTTGTGTTCCGCTGACAGAATGTTCATTTTTGGGTGTGCATGTGTTTTGATGATGTATGTTTGGAGAGGATACAAATTTTTTTTTTAAATAAATAAAAAACACAGCTAAGATTTCTGAGAGATTTACTGTCACTGTCTAAAATGTGTTTGTACAGAGAGGAGAAGCCCATACAAGCAAAAACAGTGAACCTGGTCGGGAACAAGAAACCACCTCAGCAGAACGACATCAGGTAAACATCTCAACAAAGTTTACCTGCAGTGAGTTAAACAGTCAAATGTTAGTAAGTGATAAACATTCGTAGTGGCCATTTCCATGTCATGTAAGTCATTTTATGTTGTTCTGACTGATAGTATATGACTGCGGTTTCTATAAATGTCAGACAATGATTCCTTGACAACTCTGCCACAAAATGTAGGACTTATACATGATAGTGAATGAAAGGTCAAGCTTTACCTCAAGGAGGTGTTCGATGCTGGTACTTTCTTGCAGCTGTAGTGTTTGGAAAAAATGAAGTTGGAGAGCATTGTCTAAAATTGAGACTACAGTATTTTGCATGCTGTTGTGACATTGTTTAATACTTTAAATGACTGCTTTATAGGCCTATGTTTTCAATCTTTTCCTTTAACTTGCTCGTTGGGGTCACGCTGAAGTTTCTGAGAGTGGCACTGTGTAGTTAATCAAAGCCTTTCTCACAGTCACATTATTTTTCCCTGTAAAAACAAGAAAACAAATCCTGGCACCTGTGGTGGTGCTTTAGAGTGCTGACAGAGTAATATTTATGCTATGTTAAATTATTTATGCACACCAGTATTGCCCTGGTTCTCTCAGCCGAAGAATAAGAGAACTGCGGTGTGGTTCACATCAACAGAAAGAGTATTTCTCTCACAATCACTCTCTGTGGTCTCTGGAGGGGTCAGAGGATCATAAAAGGGGCAAGTTGGCCAAAGCACATCTGTTTCTGTGTGGACTTCCTGGATGTGGTCACTTGTGGTGTCATCAGCCTGACCAATAACTTGCTTCAATAGAGCTCTGCAGTGATTATGTATTTTTGTGGGACAACCCGGAAGTTAGCATCACCCTAGTTCCCTTGACAAAAAACCCAACAGTGTTTTTAATTGACTTTTGGATTATTCTAGAAAATAAGCTGCGACCAAAAAAAGTTTATGATTCTTATGTGATAATCTTCACAAATGAACACAGCTTTTATGAATTTGGAAGCCTAAATACAGTGATCAGAAGTCGACATCTGAACGTAGGCTATAAACGAACTACACCATTGGTCACATTACTTCATCGTCACCACCATTAAGCACAGATCTTATTTCAGGCATTTAATAATAATAACAAAACATTGACTTCAAGACAATGGAACTGGTAAAATGCTAAATAGTTCGTCCCACGTTTTAACATACAGAAATAATCCCTGCAGCATTCTACTGAAATGCAGTTGTGCTGTTTATCATTATCATTGCACCCTACCAATAGGCAGAATGTATTCGATCAGTTATACCTACCAGAGACCTCTGGCCTAGAAATGTTATAGTTGAGCAAGGGATTTAGAAGATGGGGTGTATTTGAGTCAGGTCTATTCTACTAAAGATCAAACAGAGTTGCTCTTATTGTAATCTTATTCTCTTGAGCCCCACTCCTCCTCTAGCCTTTGCTTCTGGCTTAGACACAAGAACTGACAAAAAAGACTTTAAAAAGAGGAGGAATACATGAATAGATAAATAATTAAATGCACAGGCATATCACACAGTAGTGGCTTTTAATAGCGCCCTAGTCCATACATTAGCACCCACTGGAGAACAAGCCTTCCGAATCCATTTGCTCTCACCCACCAGCAGACCTCAGAAGGATGAGCTTGAGCTCACGGGTTGGCATGTGCTAAAGTCATGCTCCTAATTCTCCCGCTCCCACTCAATTACTCTCTCACTTGTTTAGTCAGTGGCCCGACTGCATTACACAGCGTGTCTTTCGCAGACCTCTGCATACAGATGCTGGAGTGGTCGTGGGTTTGATTGCTGTGCGTTTCATGTGACCTACTCAAACTGAGCTGCTTAAACTGAGTGATGCAGCTTAACTCTGAACTGCATTGGCATAATGTTAGCTGGGTTAGCAAGTAAGCTAACTTTCAATACTATAATAAAAACTTGAGTAGCCTAGTTAATTTTCTGTGATGTTGCAATTTCTGCTGATTTAAATATACCACCAAGGTAATGTTATATACAGCTTACTAACATTGATGTTTTATTGAAGAATATGTTTTTTTCTCTGATATTTAATGTGTCATATATTTATATTGATACATTTGATACATAGAAAGATAGATACTGTAGAAAGATTACAGTGCATCAGATAATGAGCGCTCTGAAACAAATGTTGTTTGAGTATTCTAATTAAATGTATGAATAGGCCCACATAAACATGTCAGCATATCCTGTTTAGAGTTGAATGCTGCTCTGAGAGGTGTGTGTGTGTTTGTGTGTGTGTAAATGCTGTGTGTCTTCACAACAAGGAGAGTGGGGAGTCCATCTGTTCCTCCAGTTGGTTAACTGTGCTAGGACACACACACGCACACAAACACACACACACACACACACACGCACACACACTCACGCTCATTTCCTCACCAACTCACAGAAATATGCAGTCAAGTTGACAGGGACCCTTCACTATGCACTGCGATATTACACCCATCCTTGTGTCAGCGACTCAGGCTGTTTAGAGCACAAATGTTTTGGTGGATAATCAGTCTGTGAGGGAAGTTAGACCTTTTAACTTATAGAAACACAGAAAAGTAAAGGAAATTACAGCTGGCATCTGTCTCCATTTGTTGGGGAGTATGTTGCGAGCCAATTACACACACACAACGGGTATAGAACTTTCCCATAGCAGGGTCAGAGGGCACTTTTCTGCGGTTTAGGTTATGTTACACCAACAAATACTCTCTTGACATAATGGACCTGCTCCTGGCATTGGGTGGGACGAACTGGAACTACTGGAACTGTTTGTTTAGCACATAATGTATGTATTCTGGAAATGATTTAATATGTCAGTAAGCAATAATTCGATTTTAAGGATGATGATTATTTGAACCTAAAATGACTGGAGAGATGCAGGCAGCGGTGAAGAGTGAAGCATCGTTTGCTGTCTGGACGATATTTCCAGATCAGCAATGTGTCATGATCATTACTGCCAACCCTCCTGTGAGAACTTGTCCCATGGAGATGCCAACATGTAGCATGTGTAGGCATGCTGGGACACTTTCTTTGCCCAACACCTCCACTCATCTCAATTTCTTCTCATGTTTTATTTTTTTTTGTGCTAAAATTATCTATCCTCTATCTAATGTCTGTCCTCTAAATGAGAGCTTTTGAAATTGAGAATTGATGGCAATGTCTCTAGATAGCATTCAGTAATTGTTGGATCCAAAACCAAGTACCTATTTAGACCACAATAATTATATAATTATATATATATAGCGGTTAAATAGCCAATTAAATCTAAGTACTGTAATTAACCTGTCAGTTATATATAAATATATTTAATTCAGTACAAAGTATATTTGTGTGTGCTTTGTATTTATTTACAACTTTGTGGTTACTAGAACTTAACTATACAGTCGCTAACGTGTTCTGATTATCTGAAGTTTTAGCATGTTGATGGTTGCTAGGTGGTCGACAGATTGTTCTGGTTGGTTTCTAGGTTGGTTCCTTCTTTACTGGGCCAATTTGAAAAGAAACCACACCCAGGTATCTGTGATATTCTGACCTATAAATATTTTTGTATTTCCATCTTATTTGGAAGTCCTTGAGAGTTTTCAACCATTTTATCTGCCACAAGATGTACATGCTATTGCTTAATATGATGTACATCACATGTTTGATTGTTATGATATTGGCAGAGAGCTAACATCTCCATTACCTCAGAAGTTTCTGAAGAATGAGTCATGTATAAAGTGTAGATTTAATTTGCAAATAAAAACAGACACTAAGCTCCACAACTGTGGTGAACTGTCAGCTTCAATTCGTCTTTTTACCGCGTCTGCTTCTTCTGTCAATCGTATGTTTTTTTTAATTAGCAGAGTCTTCAGTTAGTCAGTCAGTCAGACAGTCAGTCAGTGAAGTGTGGCACCAACACCTGGAGCTTCAGTTACACAGCACTCCCGTGGAGGAATGTGCATTCCGGGCTGTTCTGTAGGCACTGTTCTCTCTGTTTTCCTCGGTAGAGTGTCACTTTCCTCAAGCATCATCAGTTTTACTCCTGAGCTGGCCAAAAAGCTGTGGCTCTGTGTTCCTTTTGCATCAATGATTTTTGTAATCGCCCAGAGAGTTTATGCATCCATGCATTTGTGTAAAAACAGCATAAGCAGTTAATGCATGGCCTGATTAGAAAGTAACGTCATTGACGTGTTTAGCCGACTGTGTCCACAGCCATTTTTATTTTTTATTTTTTTTGCAGAGGGTTGTGTATTTAAGAGGGTTTTAGAAGGACCATAATGTCTTGGATGAAGTATGGGTTGTCTATTTATGGATGTGTTTTGTGTTAAATGACATGGCTGCCGCGCGTGCGGATAGGCATATGGACGTTGTTCCTTCTTTTCTCTCTATTTGCTTGTTTTTACCAACCCACATGGGACTGCTCCATCTGAGAGTGGATTCTGTTAGAGATTTACAGTCAACCTAAACTGCTTTGCTATTGAAGAATGTCCATTCTACCTTTAACACATCAATTCTGATATTTAGACAGTAGTGAGATGTTTCGCTGTATCACTCTACATGTTTCAGAAAGCAGAATTGCTCTTTAGTTTACACTGATGCATACCCTTATATCCAGACTCAAATTGATTATTTTGTGATTTGTCTATCCTCTAAATGTATTGAACAGAAAGTTTGTGAACAGAAAGCTGTTGGACATCAGCACTCAAATAGGTAACACATGTTCGAAACTGGGTCATCATGACATCCTGATCAACAAATAGTGATAAGAAGGCAAAAATATGTATTAAATGTATTTTAAGTTGCTTTGTATAGAATTGTATAACAAATATGTAAATAAATGTAAATGTACATTAACATGCAAACATTTGGGGTTTGTGAATTTTTTTTTTTTAAAGAAATAATTTTACTCAGCTAATACTTTTATTCAGCAATGATGCATTAGATAATAATAAGAAATGTTTCTTGAGCACCAAATCAGCATAATATAATTATTTCTAAAGAATCATGTGACACATGGAGTAATGATGCTGAAATCTAAGCTTCGCGATCACAGGAATAAATTACATTTAAACATTTTTAAAGACAAAACAGTTATTTTAAAATGTAATCATATTTCACAATATTACTGTTTTTACTGTATTTTTGATCAAATAAATCACATTTTGATCACAGGATCCTTTAGAAATCATTCTAATATGCTGCTTTGGTGCTCAATAAACATTTCTTATTATTATCAATGTTAAACAGTCGTGCTGCTTCTTTGATGAATAGAAAGTTCAACATAATTTATTAGAAATAAATGTCTTTACTTCTTTCAAAAATATTAATAAACTTTTGAATGATATTGCTCGTGTTACAACCAGTTGCAGAGATGGAGGAAGCAGGATCTACGTGCAGCAGCTTTATTAAACAAAAAACAAACTTAAACTTTAACAAACGGATACTCAGGGACAAGATCAAGAGCAAATTAACAAGACACACCTGAACTGATATAACAATCAATCGAACACCATAGAAACAAACAGGCAGGGGGCGGAGAAAGAGGAGACGCCGACAGTTCAGGGGCCAGGGTGGATCCGACCGTTCAGGGGTGCCGGGGGAATCGGCCTTCGTGGCCTTGCCATCATGGCCAGGCTTGGCCACTACGGCCAGGGACCCATAGCCGCACTATGGGTTTAAGGGCTGGAGAAGACTCATAAACAGGTTTAGGAACAGGCTCAGGCTCAAACTCAGGAACAGGCTCAGCCTCAGGAACAGGCTCAGACTCAGGAACAGGCTCAGACTAAGGAACAGGCTCAGGCGGAGTGGCGGCCATCTTGTCCAAGGGCTCAGGCGGTGTGGCGGCGGTCATCTTGTCCGAAGGCTCAGGCGATGTGGTGGCGACCATCTTATCCGAGGGCTCAGGCGGTGTAGCGGGCGCCATCTTGTCCGGAGACACAGGCGTAGCGGCGGCAATCTTGTCCGAGGGCTCTGGAAGGGCAGCCATGATGGGACGAGGCTCTGGAAGGGCGGCCATGATGGCACGAGGCTCTGGAAGGGCAGCCATCTTGACAGGAAGCTCAGGCTCGGCAGATATGACTTGAAGAAGCTCAGGCCCGGCAGGCATGTTTACTGGACATGGTGGTGAACTTGGTGGGCCAAGCTCCATGGCCACCAGAGCTTGGTGCATACTGCCCCCTCCCAAAAAATGTCTAAGGGAAACGTCCTCCTCAAACTCAACGACAGTGAAGGAGGAACCAGTCAAATGAAGGGCGTAATCTAGGAAGTCACTGAACGACCCTTCAAGGAGCATCGTGTATTAGTTTGTCCTTGAGCGGACGGTTAAGCCTGTAACAGAAAAAGTCGATGAGAGCACAATCTAGCAGTTCAGAAACATTTACAATGTCCAGGAAAATATGAATGTGCTCTTCGAGGGTGCGGTTATCTTGGCGCATGCAGACTAACTCAACTGCTGGATCCATATTTGCGAAGTCTGCTGTCAGCTTGGTTCTTTCCAAAAGTTGCACAATTCAATTTGATGTGTCATTCAAGTCTGTAGCATGTAAGATATGCATGGAAATGTAAGGTTTATTCAGATCTCTAATGCTAAGATTATTAATAGTGATGCTTGCCTTAGCACCCCGAAAAATAATGCATTACATATACAAATGCAATGGCAATGCCTCAAATCGTATACATTTAATGCTTAGGTATCAAGCAAAGGACATAGAAAAGGACATTGAGAACTCATAGACATACAAGGCTGATCTGTACTTACTAAAAGGGCCCAAATATTGCTCCACTTGAACCTTAGATGCTTACTAGTGTGTTTTGAGGCATATTTGAGTGTCAGACTGGAGCAGCGGTGACGTCCCTCTCGTCTCTTCCTTCATGTGTCTCTCAGCAGAAAGGAGAAAATGTCATTAGCGAGGCCTGGAGGCTCCTCTTGTCTGCTAGCAGACTCGCTCTCTCCGTAATGTCCTCTTCCTGCTCCACAGGGTTAGGGCTCAGACTCATGGGATGGCTTGGGTGACAACCAGACTCAGGGTGGAGACATTAGGAAGCGGGTTGGGGCTGAAACCATGGTGTCTGTCAGGTACCCAGGGAGCGCTGACAAGCTCTGAAGACTTTATATAGATGTACCCTAGTGTTTCTTCTGTCATTCTCAAACACTCTTATGTTTTTTGAGTCTGCATAATGGAAATTGTAGCCTCAGGTCAATGTTACTGTGTTAAAATATAATTTGATATCATCGCCAAGCTTATTAACAAAGCCTGCATAGACCTTTTATTGAAATGACTGGCCAGGTATGAAGTCAGCAAAGCAATTGCAATACCTAACAGAACAGGAAAATGCAAATGACACAATGAGTGATGCGATAACCACTATAACCACTAAATAATAAAGAACAACAAAGATAAAGTGAGATTATAAATGCACACTTGCAAAGTATGAGGCAGAATGGAGTTTAAAGCCTATAACTAACTTATGGAACTAAAAAGCCCAGTGATGCTAATACATTATCAGGGCTTAGCAATTAAGATTTCAATAAATAATTAATAAAAAAAATATATATTGCTAAAAATTACTATTTATCATATTTGTGGAAAGGCAAATAAAAATCTGAACTATATGGTCTGGTATTTCTATGGTTTATGTAAAGTTAAATCATTATTAAAAATATATTCTTGAGTTTTTGCTTCTATAATTAGTTCCTATTCTCATATTTGATTGCCTGAGAGGCATTCCACATCGAGGACCATCTCATGATTTTGGAAGGATTTAGAAACTTATGTTAACAGAAAACTGGGGTGTATAATAGAAATGTGTGTATTCACCATGACATTTTTTTATGTAAAAAACAATACATGATGCAATTATTTATTTTAGTAGGAAAATACCATATACAGTCTAAGAAGTGTGCTCTTCACAAACCAATTTACTTACATTTTGTAAATTACTTTAAATTATACATAAACCTATTGAGCCCTGCAAAAATATTGTGGCCTCGAATTAAGAATTAGTTCTCTCGGTTTAGTAAATAGTGGCCACGATTTACTCATTCGTTCACTCGTTTTAGTCAATCGTGACCGAATTAGTAAAACGTGCTGATGTATTAGTAAGTTGTGGGAACTAATTGTTAATATGTGGCCAAGATGTATACCATATAAACCTTTTGGAACAAATATAAACAATAACATGCACTATGCTGAAAACGTAATATTTTAAAAGCACTCAAATCTATGTAGGTCTATATGCTATCTTTTTTGTCTGGCAGTTAATGATGTGATTAATGTAATACCTCTTGCTCTTGTGGCATTGAATATAAATTCTTATATACAGTCTGTGCATCAGTGGTGGTGAATTTGAAGTGACTCTTTATGCAGGTTACATCGTTACACCATTAGATGGTGACATGTGACAGTCATTTGAATCATTCAGTCAAACGATTCGTTAACAGAACTAATTCAGTCAATAACGAATCAAGTGTCTTTTTTATGAGCGAGTCATTGAATCATTCACTCAACCGATTTGTTCAAAAACATTGATTAATTCAGCAATGCCTCTGCTGTGTGTTGCTCAGAGACGCGGCGCAAACATTAGTTTGAATTTGACTTATTTGGAACTATTTTCGAACAACATATAAGTAGTAACTGAACTGGCATTATTGTTTGTGTTGAAATGTAAGTAACTCTATTTGAAGTTTTTGTTTATTGAACTGTTGTATTGCGCTCTTGCGCATGTGAAATTGTTAAAATTTGATCCAGTGTTTATGCCATTGCTGGTTTTGTATAAGTGTGTGTGTGTGTGTGTGTATGCTGGCATGGGTTCTTCTCAAACTGGCTGCTGCCTGATATTACTATAATGCCAACTGGTGCTGCATGTGCATTTGTGAGTATTTGCACAGCTTGTGTTTACATGTATATTTGTGTGTTTAGATTTATCATGCTATAGCCTGGTGTGTGTTTAATGCTGAGCCTCCGCTGGGCTGATCCTGTAGATGCACAGCTAGGCCATATGGATACCTTTATCAGGAGATCCCAGCATCCACCACTCCATTGCTACAGCTACTGCACATCTCCATCTGTTTATTTCTTCCCACTTCTCTCCCCGCATCCCTCCATCTCACACCTCCCTTTTTCCACCCACTCTAATCTGTTTGTAAATGGGTAATTCACAGCAGGGTAAAAATAGACATCATCATCATATCATGTACCACCCTAATTAACGATGGGTCTCTATTTTGCCAGGGGGCTTTAAAAGCCAACAGGTTTATTAAGTGTTTTCATGAGGTTAGTTAACTGAAACACTAGCCGGTCAAAGCTAATGCGAGTGTCACAGAGGCTGTTTAAGGGGAAAAAGTAATGAGTTGGATTATTGACAGAAGAGAGTGGACACTTGAGTTGATGCCTCAGTAAACCCTACTAAGCTCACACATTTGTTTCTATATCCCACACTTATTATTTTCTGTCTTTGTTGAGTACAAGCTCTCAAGTTCGCGTTCATTATTGCATTACTGTAACCCTTGGAAAAATATGACCATATCTATATTCCTTTCAGTTCACTTTCTCGTGTAATGTCTCTTGCTTGTGAATTTGAAGCTCGGCTCCATTCATTATTAAAAGGATGCTGTCTAATTGGCACAGAGTTGCTGCCGTCACCAGGGGGTTCTGGGAAATGCTATTGTCCTGGTGGCACTGTACAACTCCTCCACTTGGCGCGGCCGTGGATGAAAGGCCTGCTGCTGATCAGGCCAGTTACGCTGTTCTTTTTGGAAACGAAGCTTTCTGAAAAAGAACAAGTTATTTAGCAAAATTATATAAAGAAAAATTATAAATTTGAACCGTGAGCTTTTTGGAAAGTCCATACAAAAATGTTCTGTTGTCATTTATCTGCCCTCATGTCATTCCAAACCTGTGTCTCTTTCTTTATTCTGTTAAAACTAAAAGGAGACATTTTGAGTCGAGCAAAAATTTAAACAATTGTTCTTGTTGAATGTGAATATGCATACAATTTTAATAAATAGGTCTGGAGCTTTTAAAGCTTAAAATTATGCAAAGGCATAAAAAAATCACAAAAGTGGTCCATATGACTTTCAGATTATCTGAAGCCATATTTAAGCTTTGTATCTTTATTTATTGATAATCTTAAAATTCGTCCTTGCTCTCCTTTATGTATACAAAATGTAATTGTATTTTATTAAATTATTGTATTTAATGAATGTAAAATCTGTATCTGCCTTGAGCTTATGAAGCTGATATGGCAATACAACAACAACAAAAACAACAACATGAGTGAATAACTGTATGACTTTAAAATTATGTAACACAGAGTGCATGGACCATGGTGCTTTTGTTTCTTTCTTTTTTTTTTTGTTAGATTGAAAGCTCTTGCCGCCTTTATTCATTGTAATTGCATGGAAAAAGAGTGGCCTTCAAAATTTCTCTTTTTTTTGTGCAAGAAAAGAATTCTTATGAGTGTGGAATGACATGAGGATGAGTAAACAATGACAGAATTTTCATTGTGAACGTATCCCTTTAAATATGTAAATCACAGTGATGGATTCATGTAACAGCTGCAGATTTCCACTCACTCGCTCACAGTAAAGGCTCTTGACAGCAAAAAGCTCTTATTTACAAAGGGCTAGAATGAAACCCCAATAGGGAATCTGTGAAGGGGATTGGAAACTTCCTTTGGAAACAAAAAAAGGAAGTGAAATAATAAACGGGCAAAAGACGAGTGTGAAGGAAAGAATATTGAAGTTGGCTGGGACTGGCTTACTGGACTTTAGTGTTACTGTAGCCTTAAGAGCGCAGAGAGGACGTAACATCTCTCCCCTGACTCTCTGCTGCATCTCCAGTTTGGCATAATGAGGACACCGCTGTACACTTGCTTCTCTCTACCTGTCCTATGGGAGGCAACGGATGGTCATGTGACGTGCACAACACTCTTCTATGTGCTCATCATTTTTGTCATGTGACCTTCTCTGTGTTCTGTAACATCTAGTATCTCCACTGGGCATGTGATTGAGAGCACTGATATTTCATAATGCTCTAGAGCTGGTGATTTGGCTTTCATATCAATGAGGTGTCTGTGGTGCGTATCTTGGCTTTAGCGGATTTGCATAGTCTTTGATTAAAAATGTAAACTCTTGTATTTAATTTAATTTGCAAGTCTTGTCATATAATGTATTGAAATGTATTTTCCTGCAGTATGTATATTTGTCTGTCACTTTATAATTGGGTGGACTGAACTATTTATATTCATAAACCCGTAGACAAAACTATTTTTCCAGTGTTTAAATAGTGCTTAAATTTAATTTGTACACTATTAATGTCCAACAGTATATATATGTAAATGTTTCTTAACATAATGAACATTTCAACCACAGTGTCTTTAATTTCTTATTTAATCTCTAATTATTTATTGTATTTAATATTGTTCCGTGGTGGAAATTACATTTAAAACACCCTTTTAATAAAGTGGTAGAATCTTTTGTATTTATAAGGTTAATTTCATAGCAAGCATTTTAGTTATAATTATTTTTCAATATATTTTCTCACTTTTTGCATATTTTATCTAAATAACAGCTTGCTTGGAAATTGCGTATTTCATGTCTCATATTTTTGCTCCCTATAGGTAACCAAGTAAACTAACTTTTGATATAAATTTGATTGGGGCAATTAGTGTGAAGAACAGTTATAATTTGTGTAAAAAAAAAAAAAAGAAAGAAGCTTTTTACGCTTAAAATTATGCAAAAGCATAAAAAAAAGTCACACAAGTGGTCCTTATGACTTTCAGGTTTTCACTTTATGTACTCAATAATAGATATTGATCATAGTTCATAAATGTAATAATTCATTCATTTGTGATAGATTTTCAGATTGTAAGTAGAAAGCGGGGTCTAGGACAAAGGTAACACAATAAAATCTATAGATAAAAGACATTTGAAGAGTAGCAAAAACATTTAAAGTAGGTTCCAGAACAGCTGTAATTGTGACCAACACAAAGAAAAAAATAGATCATTTTCTATTTAAGAGGAAACACATGCTATATAGATCTAAATCTAAACATGAAAGAGTGAGATATGAAAGATCTCAAGAACAGCACAGCCAAGTACTCAAAGCCTTGTGTGAGCAAGAACAGGAGAGCTCTTACTCGTGGATGCTTGTGTGTGTTTTAGCTGGAGAAAAAAGGTAGTTAAAATCAGGTCATTTTCACCATTACAAGCATATGAAATGAAAAAAGAACAAGACACAATGCTGTAGAAAGTGCTGAAAGGGGGGGATATGGGAGGGAAACGGTACCGTAGCCTTGCCACATGGCTGGTCTGTGAGGTGAGCAGGGGGCAGCGCTGTCAACACTCTCCACAGTGGGGAAGTTCCGGTGGAGGCAGGACTCAGCCATGGCACTGCTCATGGTACCATATGGTGCCACTCAGAGGATGGCAACCCCCATCCTCAGTCTCAGTGCCTGACTGTGTAGAAATAATGGCAAACTGTACTGCAGCCAGTTCTGGAGAGCCAGACCTTGAGCATCCATGGCATTATCTGGAAAACTGTCAGAACCGGATATTTAAGCATCAGACAGAGAGGTAGGAAACTGTGAAGAGGAAGTCAGTGCTATATAATCTCAAAATGAATATCCATTTTTCATTCTGTACTTTATAACGTTGTGATACATACTTAACTTGTAGCTTTTGAAATGCTTGATTTTAGTTTTTAGTGTTTTATTTTTAAAGTGAAGTGATATGACATGAAGGCCAAGTATGGTAACCCATACTCAAATTTTCTCCTGCATTTAACCCATCCAAGTTAGTGCACACACATTAGGGGCAGTGAGACACACACTGCATGCCGTGGACACATACACCCGGAGCAGTGGGCAGCCATTTTTGCTATGACACCCAGGGAGCGATTGGGGGTTAGGTGCCAGTTGTTTCAACAGACAAAATATTAATTTAGACAAAATATGATATACTATTATACTGGTCGTTTATCGTTTAACAGCCATAATATAAAAAAGGTTCCCTAAACTTGAAAAAAATATCTTGGAGAAATGGAGTAACATTTTGTTTTAGTCTTCCTTCGCAATGGATATTTCCCTTTTTAAACCCTCACTGGGCCAAACAGATGCATTTCCATTTTAGTGACTGTTTTTCAATGTGAGAACAGTAAAATCAAAACCCCAAATTATTCAGTTAATTTGAAACCCATTTATTTTAAGGTGTTTGTCTGCAGAAATCAATCATGCATGGATCTGGAAGTGGGGCTTAATTTCTAAATTGGAAGGGAGTGATTTTCTCACTATGTTCCTGATGCTTTCATACGGGATACTTTGATGGATTTCCGCTCACTTTCAAACATTGATCTCCAGGTGATGAGATAAATTATTCTAGTTTGGCCTCAGTGACTTTGGTCCCCTTGTGAGAAGTGGAAGTCAGCCATTGCTGGATTTATAAGCAAAAGCCTTTTAAAAAAATGCAGTTAAACAGCTGTTAAATGCAAAACATGAGCGGCTGCCATATCGTAAGAAGCCTTTAAATTCATTGAACCAATAGAGTGAAAGTGCTTCGTTCATTTAAGAGGCTAAATTTAGCCCATTTTTATCAAGACTTCAGACCGTTTCTTTCTCATAGGTACTTACGATAGGTACTTATGCCTGGCAGCATAAAGTGCTGCCCTGTTTGTCATTCAAGAAAATGTTAAAAGAAGGAAGAGCTGTTTTTTTACTTTGGGGTTTCCTTGTCTTTCATGCTATACAGTATATAATAACATGTTTGTCCACAGCTATCCATGTTCTCAAAAGATGTATATACAAACATATACGTACATGTAGGCTATACAGTAGTGCATGTACCTGATTATTGACAGACAATTTTTTTTTATATTTCATGTATAATTAATACTTTTATTCAGCAAGGATGCATTAAAAAGGTAAAGACAGAAATAATATTACAAACAATCTTATTAAAGTTAAGCTTGCACAAAAATATTAAACAGCTCAAGTGTTTTCAACAATGTTAATAAAAATAAATGTTTCTTGAGCACCACATTAGTATATTATAATGATTTCTGGAGGACCCTGTGACACTAGAATAAATTACATATTAAAATATGGTGATTTTAAATTGTAATAATATTTATTTACACTATTTACTGTACTTTTAATCAAATAAATTTAGCCTTGGTGAGCATAAGAGACCCTTCAAAAACATGAATGGAGCTGCTAGTGCTTGTAAACTGCATTTATGGCTCCATCACAGGCTGCCAACGTGCGCTGTTCCCTCATAAATGCACGTTTGTCCCGGTGTTCGCCGTGAATGATGTTGAATTTACACTGACTCAACCTCAGCAGTACTTTCACTACATCTCTGTCCCTCGTCTTTCCTTTCATACAACATCCTGGCACAGATAGGGTGGATTTATGCCCATGTAGGGAGCCGTGGGGCCTAGCGGACATGATAAATGGGCCAGCGTGTATAGGCCCGACCAAAGCCTCCGCAGGAACGCTGCGCACAGCCAATGAGTTACAGTTGTGGCTCCTGTCATGGTGTGCGTTAGTACGAGCGACTGCTGACAGCTGTTTAATCACAGACGTTTCCATGTGCTCGCCCGACGACATCAGCAGCCTCTGAGACCAGCTGTCATGAAGTAGGGGAGAACTCGGCAAAATTGCGCCCCACCTCCCGCATCTCCAAGCCAGCTCTCCTCCGTGTCCCCACACTTTACCACATTAATTAGAGCTTCCTCATACCTTAATTACTCCAAGTTCTATGCTAATGCCGGAGTCCTGTGTGAATTGCCCGTCGTTTCTTGCAGACTCTCTGCCTGATTTGCATTTCACAAAAGGTTTACTTCTATTCCTGGATGAAAGGGAGAGAGAGAGAAGCAAATGATTTGTGATGGGGAAGAGGGGTTTGTGCTAGTAAAGTAAAGCTGTGGTTCACTTTCATATAACCTTGTGCTTCACTTATGGGTTTTTGTTTTATGTGCTGTCTCAATTATGGCAAGCCTGGGCTGCTTTCCTGAATATCATTTCCTGTTCAGAATACAAAGCACTTTCATATGTTCTTTTACAGTGCCAAGCTCAATGTTTGTCTCGGTTTCTCATAAAAGTATTGAAAGATTTTTTTTTTTTTTTTTATAAATAGTGCTGCTCAATTTCATCTCAATGTTGACTTTGTGCTACAGTAGCTATCAGAGCTACTGTAAATGAAAGCTTTAGCGTAAGTTCTGCCAGGAAGACTCAATTGTTACGTCATTTATTACTTCTCATCTAACCAATCGTGATCTAAAACTCGTAGTATAAAAGATCGGTACTTACACATGTCTGAGTTCGCAGATGCTGACGCCAACATTCACCTACATCCTCCCCACCACCACCAGGATGGTCCCTTCCTAATACCTCCCAGGGGGTCGGCTGCACCCCTGCCTTCTTCTTTAGACAGGATATGCAGATTCCGTTACCCTCCGATTGCGAGCTACGGACGGGGCCTACCCAAAGAACTTTATAACTCAATATTTGCTTGCTGGGCTGTTAATAAATGTATGCTTTGCTACATTATTTTGCCTCCCGAGTCTTTCTGGTAGAACTAAAGGTCATTGTGGTTTGAAAGATTCTACATCTTAATACTGAACAGAGAAGAGCACTTTTTTGTTAGATTGCAACCCATTTCAAGCCATTGGGAATTATAATGTAGCCTTTTAACAATTATACCTTTAGCAAAGATATAAATATTTTATTACATTTTTTAAATATCTTGTTTGTTTCTCCTAAACAGTAATGATAATTAACTGAGGTCTCATGGAGGCTCTTTTGGTTCACAGCTTTCAAATTGTAATATGGTTGATATTGTTAATATTGATGCCTATTTGTCTATTAGTTTTGTCTTTTGTTTTAATTTTCCTTTCATCATTCCATTAAAGAAATAGCAATAGATACATAGATAGATTAGGAGATAAAATAAAGGAGGGAAAAATAAGTATAAACTAGATGTACCGCATGGCGGTACAAAATATGACCGCCGCTCAGGCCTGCACTGGCTTTCCACAAAAATAAATGACGTGGAGCAATTTGGCTGTGTTGCGTGTTTATGTATATATTTATGTATATAAAAAAGTAGTAGTATGTGCATGTCTGTCTGTGTGTGTGTGTGTATGTGTGTGTGTTTGTGTCTGTGTGTGTCTGTGTGTGTGTGTGTGTGTGTGTGTGTGTGTCTGTGCGTGTATGTATGCGTGCGTACATGTGTGTGCGCGTGTGTGTTTGTGTGTGTGTGTCTGTGCATGTGGATTTGTATGTGTGTGTATGGGTGTGTGTCTGTGCGTGTGGATGTCAGTGTGTGTGCATGCTTGCGTTTGTTTGTATTCCTGCATGTGTGTGTGTGACAGTATCATCCTAAACCAGCAACCCTTCACTCAACACCACCATCTACAGGCCGATGAGTGTACAGTCACTAAATGTGCATATAAATGAATTTATTTTATACCCCCCCATGGATGAAATTCTACGAAACTTAGCATACCCCCAGAGGACGTCAAGTTAATCATACACATGAAATATGGTGCAGTTCTGAACATCTCAACTGAAGATAGGGGCGATTAAAGCAGAATAATATTGCATTTTCATTTTTTATGGGAGGGGCGCAAATCACAAATGAGTGATTATGGGCTAGGTTGATGTGGGCCCTTAAGACCAACATACCATAAAAATTTCTTCATCCTCGGTTCCACGGTTCAGGTAGTTATTTAGGAAAAACTGAATTTTTTGGGTTTGGGGGGGCCCAGCGCGGGGGGGGAGTAGCCCCCCCGGGGACCAAACGGAATTTTTCCGTAAAAGTCTAGTGGGGCTACATGCCCACCAAATTTCATGTTCCCCGGTGTTTCGGTGTCCCTGGTATCGTTGACGAAAAATTCAGTAGATGACGAAAAAAACAGAAAAAAAAAAACTTTGACAATCCTTATATGACCGCTCATAATTAGAAGATATAAAGGTCCTATTTATTTCTAATATAATTATATTAATATTTTATAGATATTTAGATATGTTTCTTTTGTTTATACACACTACTGTATATATTCTGTTTTCCCAAATTAAAATGGCACCTTTGCTAAAGTAATGTATAGTATAGTACTGAACTCTATTAAGTCTCATTGGCTGTGAAAAAGCAACCTCTGAGACACTTGCAAAGAAACATCAACTGATTTTGTTTTCTAATTGGAACATCTTGCGTGCACCTTGTTGCTTCTGTGTTGGAGCTTGTCCTTTATGTTAATCTTTGACCCATAGGACACGTTTGCTGGTGCCGGTGTTGAGGAACAGGAGAGCAGTAGGGGTGCACAGGGGAGGGAGACCGGGGTTAGGGCTGGGGGCAGGTGTTGAAATCATCTCGTCTTTCTCTGGGGCACGTTCTGCATGGCTAGTCACGCATTCATCACCTTCCGTAGGTAGCATATTCTTTTAACTCTCTATGTAGGTTGCTTATTTTTATATACGTCATATCGTCATGGCAGAGGAGTCTGTGAGGAAGACCTCTTTAGCGTAAGTAAAGCTATGGATAGATTCCTGCTTGAGATCTATGTGCTGTTTAGACGGGGAATTGCTGGAAATGTGTTGTATGTTTCATGTCGCTAAAGAAGGGTCTTATTTTGTATATTACTTACTGTTTTGTTTAGATTGTCTTTTTTGGAAGGCGTTCATGTAGTCTGCAAGCATTCTGTGAGTGAATGCTTGAGATGACCCTACATGGTGGAAAGAACATTAGACTGAAAGAAAGATTGAGAGAGCTGGAGTGTGAAGGAAATATGAGTTTTTAGTCAGTTCATTAGCTTCAGAATAAAACGGCCTACTAACTACATACTCTCCCAACATACCTTAAATTTGGATTTGGGATTTTGTCAGAGCTATATATATGCTTTATTTGGTTCTGTCCTGTGAGATAAAAAAGTAGATAAATCATTGAACTTGCTGACAGATTGGTCAGTTTTAACATAACTAGCAAAGAAATGTTGCCTTGTGGGAGAAATATAAAAGTTTAAGAATTAGTCATTGAAAAACCCATATCGACCATTAATTTGACTAAATAATATTGGAATTATTTGAGGAAAAACAAAAATTAAATAAAATTCAATTGTGGGTTATTGTTTTTTTTGTTTTTTATTATTATTTATTTAAATATTTAATAATTACATTTTTAATAACTTTTTTTTTTTTTGCTGGTGAAATGTTACAAATGTTACAATGGTAAAGTAAAATTTGCAAAAACAATTGGACAGTTTTCTGGTGAAATGTTAAAAATTGGGGTTTATAAGATAAAAATGTAAAAAAATGCTGGTAAAAAAACCCACAGGTAGGTGGTTAGTTAAAATATAAAATGTGTCAATAAAATGTCAGGGTTATGAGATAAAAATGTTAAAAGTGGGGCTTATTAAATATATTTGCTGGTAAAATTCAGGGAGATAGGGGTAAGCATGTTAGTTTTTTGGGTTAAAATTTAAAAAAAATTGTGTTATTGGGTAAAAATGTTAAATTTGCTGGTAAAATTAGGAAGCTATTAGGTAAAAATGTTTAAATTGGCTACTATTGATTTTGACACAAAATTATACTCACAGTCGATCATGTCCTCTTTCTTTTTCTTAATCTGCCCTCCCCTCCCCTCCCCTCCCCTCCCCTCCCCTCCCCTCCCCTCCCAGTTTGCACCAGCAAGTTGCCAACTACAAGGAGCAGGTGAGGCGGATTGGGCCGGAGCCCCCCCAACAGAGGCAGCAGGGCCAACACAAGGATGACGCCCCCACCTGTGGCATCTGCCACAAGACCAAGTTTGCTGATGGCTGCGGAAACCTGTGCTCATACTGCCAGACTAAGTTCTGTGCCCGGTGCGGGGGAAGGGTCTCTCTGCGTTCCAATAACGTAAGTAACTCCTACATCGTGTGAGTGGCCAGACTGTTTTCCATGCTTCTTTGACCTGCATCTGCAAACGTTAGGAAGAGACAGGGAGTGAAGAGCGCTGGGTGGATGAGAGAAAGGTTAATTGGGTATTAGTCATAGGAGATGACGCTGCTGGTCACCAGGGGGTCGCCGCACACCCATGCTGGGATGCCCAAGTCGGCACTGAGTCTCCACAGGGGCAGCCTTACCACGCAAAGGGAAGCACCTGAAATGGTGGGCCACCTCCTGGAGTGTGATATTTACCTTCGCTTTATATTCCTTCCACTGCATCCAGAGTGCTAATTAGTGTTCACTTATAATGAACAGTGTTGGGAGTCAACAAAAGGAGAGTAGGGAGTGAGGTCAGTGAGGTGAAGATGGGGGTAAATGTAATTATTAATAACACACTGACTTAGTTATGGATGGATCCACTTGTGCATTTGTAGTAAATATGTACATTTCTATGGTTACACAATGAAGCCAGGCCATTTCTACTGGAACCATTGTCCAAAAGTAACTTTTTGCCACACCCATTTTGTTGTATACTTTTTTGTTGTTGTTGTATAATTTAATGAGAAGTATTTGTTATTGTGCCTATGAAAAATGAATAATCTGTATTTTTGTCATGAGTCAATTCGAAAATGGATATTTAGTTGAATATGCTTATTTCCCCTACTTTTACATTTAAATTACCTTTGCCGTCATCCAAACACTCACTGTGAGTTATTTAAAAAATCGCTAATAATTTCATAACACTGTTAACTCTGCATAATGTTGTAATACCTAAATTCGAGTATGTTCTGTCATGTCTGCACCTGTTCTCGTAGTTGATCTTCCTCCACCTGTGCCTGTTTAGTTCCCTCATTTACCCTATGTATTTATACTCCCTGTTCTGTTCAGTCCTCTGTTGGTTTATTGTTTGTGTAAACGTGATGTTACTCCTGAGTTTACTATTAAATACCTGGTTTCTCTGAATATCCTTTGTCGTGCGCTTTCTTCAGCCCAGGGACGTTACAGAATTACCCATTTAAACAAAGATTAACTTGATGGACTCACCCACTCTGCAGCTTCTCTTCCGCCTGGAGAGCAGGCCCTACCTGAGTTGCCTAGCCTGGTTGATTCAGAATGGTGACCTCCCCCTCATAGCCAGCGAGCCCGAGGCGCCCATGGAGGTCCTTCAGGAACCAGCCCCGGAGTCGACGCAGGTGGGTCAGTCCATCGCAGAGCCAGGAGCACTCTACAACCTTATAGACCTGTGGTCCGAGGATCCTATTCCCACCCAATTCCCCACCCTCAGCTCATCTTCTTTGCCGATCCCGTCCGGAAATCTTCCGTCCGCCTCCCTGCCTGTCATCCTTATCCTGTCTCCATCGCCTGTCACGACCAGCCCCCTGGATCCGTCAGCACCACTGGTGTCATGTAGCGGCCACTCAGCTCCGTGGGGTCCTCAGCCACCCATGGTTCCGCCGCCGTTGATCGGCTCCCGGGTGTCGTCCTGCCTGTCAGTTCAGGCTCCGCCCTGGCTCCTCCCCCTGTCTGCGCCACCATGGTGCCCATGGCCAACGTCCCCAGGGTCCACGCCCTCCGCCGAAGCCTCCGCCCTTTTTTTTGTTTTCTTTTGTTGTCATCACGGCGTGAGGACGCGCCTATCCGAGGGGGGGGTAACGTCACGAGTATGTTCTGTCATGTCTGCACCTGTTCTCGTTAGTCCCTGATTAGTTGATCTTCCTCCACCTGTGCCTGTTTAGTTCCCTCATTTACCCTGTGTATTTATACTCCCTGTTCTGTTCAGTCCTCTGTCGGTTATTGTTTGTGTAAACGTGATGTTACTCCTGAGTTTACTATTAAATGCCTGGTTTCTCTGAATATCCTTCGTCGTGCGCTTTCTTCAGCCCAGGGACGTTACAGGAATCAGCCAAATTTTAATGTCATCTCTATTTTTAAGTAAATTTTCCACTGAGAAAATCATTTGATGTCAGTCAGGGTCTGACTGTCGCCTTTATTGAGATGTAACTCCTGTATCATTACATTGCAATTCTACTACAAGTATACTTGCGAAGGCAATTTTGGCACTTGATGAAATTAATTTCTTAACCCTGTCATGTAGATTTGAGAATGGCTGTGAGAAAGCTCAAATAGGGCCAGTTTTGGTGTTCAGGTGCTCTTGTCTGTGTCTGAGAAGGAGGCAGAAATCACATACATTCTGCAATGAAAGTGAAAGAATGTTGTTTCTCGGATTCCTTTGGTGTGTGCTATTAATAAGAGTGGCAGGCTTGATAATGGAGTCGCTAGATGCCTGTAGGTTAAACATGGAGAGCTACACCTCCTCAATCTGGTGGATTGGAAAGAGTAGCTAAAAGCGATGATGTACACTTAATAATTCTGTTGCTATGAGTATAGCATGAGTTGGTCCAAGTGAAGAGACTTGAAAAAGTTCAATGCACCTTTTACGAAAATTCCTACTATTTAAAGTGTAACTTCGCTGATTTTCTTTGATTTTTGAAACCCGCTTTGTATTGTTACAATATTGGTAGTATATGTAAATGAACAATGCTTAGAATGCTTATCAGAGAATGATCGTTCTCCATGCTACTTGGACTGAGAAATTCATGCTTACTTGTCAGAAGCTTTCGTGAAAACTACAAAACTACATTTTTACCTCCATTTGATTTTACATTTTTGTATCCCCACTCATGGACAGTGGGATCGACAGAGAAATTAACAACAGTTATTGTAATAGCGCTTTTCCACTGCATGGTACGGCTCGGTTCGGCTCGGTACGGTTCGACTCGGCACGGAACGGTTCGGCTCGCTTCGCTTTTCCACTGCGTGGTACGACTCGGCTCGGTACGGCACGGTTCGGTTCGCTTTAGCTCGGTTGCTTTTCCACTGCAGTTAGTACCACTTCAAAGTGGGTGTGACTGATCGTTATAGTTGCCGTCTCTACTGCCATGACATCATCATATTAAATGCGAATTTTTCATTCCGGGTTTCCCCATCCGCTCCTCGGCAACCAACAAGAGGAACGTCTGCACCTCGTCCACTGACCACGATTCAGCCATTTCTTTTTTTAAGTTTATACTCTTTTTTTGAAGCAAATACTTTTAAAACAGGCGCTACAGCGTTGGCTGTTGTCTACTGGCTATTTAAATCTAGCAGGTTTAGTGTCTCGTGTTGTAAATACAATGACGCTGGTAGTGATGTCTGACCAATCAGTGATCTGCAGTGTTTTCACGTCACATTTTAGTATCGGTACGGTACGCTTGGAACCTCAACAGAGGTGGTACCATTTAAAGCGAGCCGAAGCGAGCCGTACCGTACCGTACCATGCAGTGGAAATGCGTCATAAGTGAGCCGTACTGAACCGAGCCGTACCGTACCATGCAGTGGAAAAGCGCCAAAGCGTGCCGTACCGAACCGAACCGTACCGTACCATGCAGTGGAAAAGCGCCATAAGATATAGGTTACCAGCAGAGGTGTAAAGAGTACCTTATACCATACTTGAGCAAAAGTACAGATACCTTACAACAAAAATGACACCATTACAATTTACAAGTCACCAAATCCAATACGACTCGAGTAAAAGTCTTATATTATCTGATTTTAACAGCACTTAAGTATTTTACTTGTACTGAATGTAGGCTTAAAGTCAGTGAAAAATAAGAAACAGTTGAATTGAGAGGAGAGCAATAACGTTTATTTTCTAAAATCAAAAAAATCTGAACACCTCAATATTGCAATAAATCAAGGTCGACACAACAGCCTCTTAAACGTCTACAGACAATCAAGACTATGTTAAGCTCAAGTGCTCAAACAAGGCATTAGTAAACCGATATCCTTCAAAAAGGTCTCTTCAATATAACGGATAAATAAAATCATGGTAAGTCAAACTAAAGAGTCAAAGCCTCCTCGCACTGGATGTGCTTTTTGTTTGGCTGCAGGCATGTCCTCATATCATATAGAACACCTGCGATTAAGCAACTACCTGCTAATGCACTCACATTTGTAAGTAGCTATGTTGACAAGTTTGGATGAGTAAGGGCAAAACTCACAAGAAATGGTACCTTCAATGCCTTATAGATGGCGATTTCACTTCTTTAGCAGAAATAAACTGCCGGAGAAAAAGTTAGGTGCCCTGCAAAATGTAATGAGTAATTGCATTATTCTTCACAAATGTATTGGAGGAAAGATTGCTATTATTTTTTCAAAAATGTATTCAAGTAGAGTAAAAGCTGTGAATATATTTGATACTCTGTAAAACTACAAAGTAGCCAAAAAGATACTCAAGTACAGTAACTAATTACATTTACTCAAATACTTTACACAACTGGTTATCAGTGAAAATTGTATCGTAGGTCTACTCTTCAAACAGCATTATGGTAAATGGCAACAGCAACAGCTTTCTTACCTGTACATGGCGATGTTTTGTTCACTATGAACAATGAGCAATCTACAAATTCTGTAAAGGAATGAAAAAATCATACAGTGTGCACACCTGCCCTGATTGTGCATTTGTTTATCAGTGTACAGGTGTATTAAGCTATAATACAGTAGTAGCATTTTAGTGTCTGTGTGTATGTAATTATGGTGGCTCTGAAGCAGTAAGACCTACTTAGCAGAATGTTGTGTTCTTGTTTTCAGTGACCCATGAACTACCTTTATTCTCACTGGAAATTTTTCATGGGGAAATTTAGAGTAAATATCAGTGCAAAAGGCTGCACCTCCAAGGTTTGCCCTGTGGGTGGCAACATACCTGCAAATTTACACCATCATAAAGTGCACACTTGCATGATCTCTCCTTAAAGATTAGTCAGGAAAAAGTGAATAAATCCAAAATATTTAAGGTAAAACTTTCCAAGACATTTTTGTTTTGTTTTGGACAATACAAGTGGTATTTTGACAGCTTTGATGCTGCTGATGCCAATGTAGATCTGTTATTTGCTTATTATTCCATATGGATCTAAATGGTTTGTTTTCATATCTGATTGTCATTTCATACTTTTCTCTCTTGTTCTTTCCCACCATCGACTGACCATCCTGTTTCTCTCTCACTGTGATGCCCTGTGATGCTGGAGAAGAAGGAGGACAAAGTGGTTAGCATTTTCTATTCTCTTTGTCACTGTGCAGTTTGAACTCTTATCTTTTCTTTCCCTCGTTCCCCTCATTCACACACAAGCTCCTCAATGGATCTATGTTCTTTTGAGTTTTACTATGTTAATTAGTAAAAACTTCGTTATGGCTTATTTTTCATGCTACCTGCACAAGTTTTATGTGTATGGACTTTCTTACTCTATGGGGATTGTGTTTAAATTTTTAAAGCACAACGGTGCAAGGATTGGGTGTATTATTGCAGTGCATGGTGAAAGGTCCCTGTCGACTTGACTGCATATTTTTGTGAGTTGGTGAGGAAAAGTGTGTGTGTGTGTGTGTGTGTGTGTGTGTGTATTTCTGTATTTAACAATATGATTAAAATCTTTTTTTTTTTATCATTTAAAGTTTGGGGCCATTAAGATTTTTTTAAAGAAACTAATACTTTTATTCAGCAAGGACACATTAAATTGATCAAAAGTAAAGACATTTATAATGTTACAAAATATTCACAAGCACCAAATCAGCATATTAGAATGATTTCTGGATCTCGGATCAAAAAACGCTAGTGTATATCATTTATTTAATTATATATTTTTTGTCATATAGGCCTACATCTTTTATAGGTTTTATAGGTATGGAGTAAATGTCATACTTGAATTCCCCAGGTATGTTGTGAAAGCTTCATGGCTAAAATTGGCTCACAATTATCACATGCAGAAGCGTCCTTTAAATATGGACATGTGTAACCATGTATACAATTATTGTTTATAAATCACCCACAATATACATTTTATGCAGTTTGTTACATTTCACAAGCAAACTAGCACCCTTTATTTGTGATCTCAGGGCCTGAGAATGTGTTAAAAGAATGCATGTCCTGCTTGGCCTGCTATACTAAAATGTCCATGCACTGTGCCTTCTCCCATAGAGCTGCATTTGTTAATCAGAACAGTGCCATACACTTCAGTGCTGCAAAAAGATCCCTGTAAATTCAATCCAGAGCTCATTATCCCAATGATTATCAGGCCTCTTGGTAATATCTGTATTTTCTTCTTTAGCCAAGCGTTTCTTTCTGAGTGATGCTGTTTTTGAAGTCAGATTATTTTCCCTAGGCGGTACACTTGCCTCTCTTGTTCTCTCATTCTTTCTTTCTTTTCCAAGGTTCCATTTTAGACTATGGTCAGCCAAGCTGGGCTTTGGTGCTGTTTTTTTTTAACACTAGAACTTCAGTGCTACTGGAAAACACCAGCAATGTGTCATTCCACTGCCCACCACCTCAAAGCGACACCATGAAATGATTAGTATTGATCTTTCTGCTCTTCCTTTGCATCTGGTTTGTGGATGCTTCATTGACAGGGACATTTGACCAAAGTCTTTCAGTGAGAACCACTGCTGTTTTAGTGTATCACTGGGATACTATTATAGTCTTTATTAATATTTTGAATAAGTTTTTTTTTATATTTTGTTTTCATTTTCATTTTAAAGTTTTAGTCATTTTGTTGTGTAGTTTTGTGTGTGTATATATATACACGCACACACACACACAAGTCAGAATCCGCTAAGAGGTAATTAAATGTAACAAATCATGAAAAAAATATATAATCTTTTATTGGAAAATTAAACAACATTTTATCAAATTTATTAATTGCCTTAATCTTTTAATCAAATAAGAAGATAGTAGTCAAACTACATTTTGTAAATATCACCGGTCAAGTTTATAATATTACATCAGAAATTGAGAGTCAAATTGGACGATTACAGGGACTCATCTCAATCATTTAACAGTTCATCTTTTGGCAAAATTATTTACATCAAAAAAAAAAATCCATCAAGAATAGATTTTTTTTTAAAATATTCTAGAAACTAGATTTCAGACTCAGAATGCGTAGTTTGTACATACAAAATTATCCGTCAAAACCAACACGTTGAACGAACCCGGTGAAGTTTTTCAATTGGATTGGCATTTATTCTCTTTAAAAGACAAGTTCGGTATTTTACACTTAAAGCCCTGTTTTCAGATAGTTTCTGATGAAATAGAACGGTTAAGATTGAAATTTGGACACATGCTGCTGGCCCGAGAATTTTCGGTTACTGTGGTAGCACCCCCCCACCTCCACAATGGTTGCATAGGTGCACTGGAACAATCCTTCCTAAAACGCATTAAACTTTCGTTTCAGGTTTTATCGTAGTTTTTGTCCAGCTCCATTGACTTGTATTGGATGTGCTGTGAGGTACGGTATTACTCCGCCGCTGGAAATGGAAATGGGGTTGTTTGTGGGCTGGAGTGTCTATTATTCAAAAAGGTCCACAGTTTTACAACGAATGGTAAAACACCTGTTGGAAAGCATCTTTTGCAGCGATTTTTGTGTGAGCATATCAGTGAACACCCCTGACCACTCGGTGAGTTTCACGTCTTTGTAAACGAAAGTATAATGCGTTTTAGGAAGGATTGTTCCAGTGCACCTATGCAACCATTGTGGAGGTGGGGGGGTGCTACCACAGAAACCGAAAATTCTCAGGCCAGCAGCATGTGTCCAAATTTCAATCTTAACCGTTCTATTTCATCAGAAACGATCTGAAAACAGGGCTTTAAGTGTAAAATACCAAACTTGTCATGCAGTTTGAAGTATTTCACTCAGTTTCTTTAACATTCCGAGACAATTTCTGTGATTAAAGAGCAAATTTAAACTCACGTGCGTTAAGTGTTACTTAATCACTTTGAATTAATCACAGGCTCAATCACGCCATACTCCTCCTCTTCTATCGTCTCTGACAGACAGCATGTTGAAGCCGCTCAGGCCGCCATGTTCACCCTCTTCTTGGAAAGCAATTTAGTCAAAACATCCGGCATTGTGGGTTTTCCAGAAAATGCGTGCACTCACTGGACCTCTGCTTCACGTAAATACTACCGGGTATTGTGCACGTTATTTATTTTTTGACAGACATCGATGTTGTGATAGTCAAATGATGTGAATTTGAAAACAGATGGAATTGTAAGGTAATAATTATTTATTTCTTAGCCGGCTATTCAGTGAAGTGATCGATGCCTACAGTATGAGTGTGTTAGAGTATGTCAATGTTTTTAGTTCTAATATTCCAACCGACAGCTAGCCCAAGTTTTTGACGGACGTGATAACGTGTGTAAGGGGTGAACTATGTTTGATTTTTCAAATGCTTTTTGTGTAGTTCATTATACTTTTTTTACATATTGAAGTTTATTTTGTGGCTTAAATAAATTACATGTTACTCAGAAGACTGTCAAAAATGTTACATTCAGTTGTCGCAAATTCGTTGACTTTTGAAAATCGAGTTAATTTTTTACTAGGAAAGGTGAGGTTTTGATGCACAATTTTTTTTTGACTGTCTCTTATACCAAAGATCTTTTATTTAAACCCATGAAAATGCAGATCCTTTTGTAAATAATAGTGGAAAATCACTTTTTAAAACTGTCGTTCCATTATGTATGTGTGTGTGTGTGTGTGTGTGTGTTTCAATAATTTTAGTTATTTTAGTACATCAAGCTAAACTAAATTAAAATGAGAAATGTTGTCTTGGCAAGTTAAAATTGTTATATTTTTACTTCAGTTAATGTTTACTAGTTAACTAGTTAACTACAATAACCCTGGTGAGAACGACTGTCTTTTTAAACTGCCTTTTGTCAGGCCTCCAGCAGGACTTTTTTGTAGTGAAAATACGAGACAGATCCAGCTAGTGGGGATTTGAGTTTGAGGTCTACAGGGACGAGTAATGTGACAATGAAATGCACATACGCACAAATGGCTGTCGGTACCATGGGAGGCGTTGTATTCATAGACCTCATCAATCTGCTTAATTCAGAGAAGGTCCGATGTTTGAAGAGGAAGTAGAGCTAAACTTATCACTGCATCGATCCGCAGATGGCTTGTCAAGCACGAGATGTATGTCTCGGTGACGAAAGAGTGAAAGTTGCTTTTGTAACATCAGCAGGGAGATGAAATAGATTATTTACACTATTGATCCCGTATTTAACAATCAGAATAGTCTTTGTACGAGGGACAGGTGAAGAAGTGTTTTGCGAGAGGGCTGGTGGGTGAGCGTCTCCAGGCGCTGATGTACTGGCTCATTAGATGGAATGGACAGTAATGTCTTTTGTGGCAGTCTTTCATCCTTATCCGGGATTTATAACATGCTGAATTATGGGTCTAGCTCTGCCTGTTGCCGCCCCAATTCATCAAGCTGTCGGAGGTGGAAGCGTGAACTGCGTTCTCCCTTTTCCTCCACTCACAGAACTCAAGCACTCCCATTTATTCATCCCGTTTGCGTGGACCTGACACCGACGGATGACCCTGCCTGTCCGCATCTCGCCGAGTGATGGAAATTAAATGATATTAACAAGGAGGAAGAGGCGGAGTCTGGTGATGAATGGCAGGCCTTCAGTTGCTAGTCAAACACAGCCAGCCGGAGTGAGATGATGGCTCGGGGGGAAATTAAGATGCTCAGCAGTTGTTTAGCATTTACATGATATAAAGGAAATTCAGACCTGGTTAAGGTAAATCTTCTCAGTTGGTTCCCAACACAGTACCAAAATTGTTTATCATACAGAAGAAAAACAATGCTGTTAAAATCATTTATTTTTACATTTAATGTGATCTCTATTGACGACCTTTGATTTGAATAACAAAAGACATTCAGGGTTTCGGGGGTGTTAACTTTTTTTTGTGTGTGTGTGTGTGTGTTTTATATGCACTAAGGCTGCATTTATTTGATCACAAATATAGGTGTAATATTGTGAAATATTATTACACTTATTAAAATAGATTTATTCCTAATGCAAAGTTGAATGGAACAGTAATAATAGCATATATTTTAAAAAGTCAACAATGTAAAAGTCTTTAATGTTACCTTTGATCATTTTAATGCATCCTTGCTGAATAAAAATATTTATTAAAAAAATTTATAAAAAAATAAAAAACATACTGGCCCCAAACTTTTGTACGGTAGTGTACAGTTTCTCCTACCTTTTAAAAGTGTATTTATTTTGCTATCCTATCCCAGCTATGCATTATATTATATAGTTGCTTGCATTTTATTACTTACGTCTAGCTCAGGTTTTACCTTGACTCCAACAGAACAGACCTGTAAAACACCTTTTTTGTTGCAACCCACCAGATGTGAACCACAGCTGTTGAGTGTGCTCAGTGATTTAGACAGAGAAACCATACAAACAAGTGTTGCATCGGATTTTTGACTGAGATGAATGTATCAGCAGAGCCTTTGCGAAACGAGTTCAGGAGTTTGTTCCAGTGAGATGTGAGGGGCACATTGTGGTGCTGGAGATATTCATGATATTTTGATGATCAATCGATTAGTCAATTTCAGCATATACTGTACACGTTTGGAAATCTCCTTCTAACGAGAGGTTCTGGATCCGTTCACAACAAACATCTTTTGCATGTTCACTCAAGTACTGTTCATGCATAGGTAAACACGTATAGGCTACTTCCACAAGAACTGAGACTGAGACATTTTTCTTGCATCTCAAAAGCATGGACAGAGTTCGGTTTTACACAAACAAAAATCTTTTGTACACACACATAAAGCACACATAGCCTACATGCAGATGGGCAATCCACTGAAGAATGTCTCTCTGACATTTTTGTAATGTGTTGATATTGTTCATTTATTGCTCTTTTATCTAAAATAAATAAATAATATATCATATAATATTTTAGTAATGTAATATTTAATATATATGTATTTACAGCATATAAAAAGTCAATACGTGAAAAGTCTCGGTGCTCCCTATTGCTGTTCCATGGTTACAAATAGACAGAATTTGACAGATTTATTTCAAATCCACTGTCCCACTCAAACAGCAACACAGAGCTTTAACACCTTGGAAAAAGACGTGTTTCTCTGCTGTTTTCACACTGATCCTTGGAGAATGAAAAGCGAGGTGGTGAGAGAGAGGATGCTGTAGCAGGTTTTCCTATTTAAACAGAATGTTGCACCTATCCTGTAATCCTAATCCTTACACCTATCCTGTAGCCTAATTGTACTTTTCTTTTTTTCTTTTTTTCTAGGTGATTAATATTAAATTGATTTGAACAGTATATCTGTAGAGTTTTAATTTCTTTTGGGTCTGATGAGATTTATTCATGTGATGGTTGTCATGAGATTTGGGTGAAGCTGTAGTTATTGTTGTATCTGAAGTTGAAATCAGCTGAGAGGAAGAGAGATTAGGCTTGTGTATGCGCCTTGCCTCGTCTGAAATGTAGTCGAGAGTTGGCGGCTGCAGTGAGGGGAGGAGTAAAAAAAGTGCAGGCAAGACGGACAGATCTTTCTTCACTCAGCGGATCCTACACCTGCAAGATCAAAGGCGGATATTGCAGGATTCACGATCGTCCACAGTGTTGCTAATAAACTTGATGCAATTTAAGTTCTATTGCTTTTATATGAAAATAAATATAATGAACAAGACACCCAAAGTACCTTTGATTTAATTCCATTCCAAATACGTGTTTATCAATGTTTTTTTTACTTTAATACAGACATATGTTTATTTATTTATTTTTTTTTAAATAAAATGACATCACATAACCCATATAGGCAAGGCAAGGCAAGGCAAGTTTATTTATATAGCACATTTCATACACAATGGCAATTCAAAGTGCTGTACATAGAAGAAATTTAAATAATACAAAGAAATAAGAATAATTAAAACAGTTTAGAAAAATAAAATAAAATACAGTACAGTACAGTCGGACGAACAGCGGCACAGTGCTCATTCAGTAAATGCATAGCTAAACAGAAGTGTTTTGAGTCTGGATTTGAATGTGACCACTGTAGGAGCACATCTGATCTCTTCTGGAAGCTGGTTCCAGCTGCGGCTGGCATAATAGCTAAAAGCGGACTCACCATGCTTAGAGTGAACCCTTGGTATTTCTAGATGATATGATCCTAATGATCTGAGTGATCTGTTGGGTTTATATTCAGTGAGCATATCTGCAATGTATTGAGGTCCTAGGCCATTGAATGATTTATATACCAGTAATAATACTTTAAAAACAATCCTAAATCTAACTGGGAGCCAGTGTAAAGACCTGAGGACTGGTGTGATATGTTCATATTTTCTGGTTCTGCTCAGAATCCTGGCGGCAGCGTTCTGTATGAGCTGCAACTGTCTTATGGTCTTTTTGGGAAGGCCAGTGAGGAGTCCATTACAATAATCCACCCTGCTGGTGATGAAAGCATGCACAAGTTTCTCTAAGTCTTGTCTGGAAACAAAGCATCTAATTCTTGCAATATTTTTTAGATGATAGTATGCTGATTTAGTTATTGCTTTGACATGACTACTGAAACTAAGGTCTGACTCTAGTGTCACACCAAGATTCCTGACTTGATTTTTAGTTGTTTGACCCCTAGAGTGAAGGTATGCATTCACCTTGAGAACTTCATCTTTGTTTCCAAACGCAATGACTTCAGTTTTATCTTTGTTTAACTGAAGAAAGTTTTGGCACATCCAACTGTTGACTTCATCAATGCATCGGCACAGGGAGTCAATGGGGCTGTAATCGTTAGGCGATAGGGCTAAGTACAGCTGTGTGTCGTCTGGATAGCTGTGGTAAGCAATTTGGTTCTTTCTCATTATTTGGCTCATTGGGAGCATGTACAGATTGAACAGGAGTGGCGCAAGAATTGAGCCTTGAGGGACTCCACATGTCATGGATGTCCACTCAGACTTATGGTCTCCTATACTCACATAATAACCTCTCCCATCTAAGTATGACCTGAACCATTTTAGGACTATCCCAGAAAGCCCCACCCAGTTTTCCAGCCTGTCAAGAAGTATGTTATGATCGACAGTGTCAAATGCAGCACTGAGGTCGAGTAGTACCAGCACTGATAATTTGCCTGAATCAGTATTTAAAGGACAAGTTCGGTATTTTACACTTAAAGCCCTGTTTTCAGATCGTTTCTGATGAAATACAATGGTTAAGATTGAAATTTGGACAAATGCTGCTGGCCCGAGAATTTCTGTGGTAGCACCCCCCCACCTCCACAATGGTTGCATAGGTGCACTGGAATAATCCTTCCTAAAACGCATTAAACTTTCGTTTACAAAGACGTGAAACTCACTGAGTGGTCAGGGGTGTTCACTGATATGCTCACACAAAAATCGCTGCAAAAGATGCTTTCCAACAGGTTTTATCGTAGTTTTTGTCCAACTCCATTGACTTGTATTGGATGAAAAACTACGATAAAACCAGTTGGAAAGCATCTTTTGCAGCGATTTTTGTGTGAGCATATCAGTGAACACCCCTGACCACTCGGTGAGTTTCACGTCTTTGTAAACGAAAGTTTAATGCGCTTTATGAGCGCTGTCTCTGTTCTGTGATGCGGTCGGAAACCAGATTGAAAATTGTCAAAGTATCCATTCGAGCTTAAGAATTTGTTCAGCTGATTAAAGACAACTTTTTCAATGATCTTGCCTATGAAAGGAAGATTTGAGATCGGTCTATAGTTGCTTAATATGGTCTTATCCAGATTGTTCTTTTTCAGGAGGGGCTTGACAACTGCAGTTTTCAGGGAGTTTGGAAAACTCCCATATATATATAGACCCATATATATATAGACATCACACTGTCAGAAAGTTTGGGAATATTTGCTCATAATTTATACACATAAAAACATGATATCAGAGTTTTAAAATCAAACATTTTAAAAGAGAACAATACATCACGGTTGTTTAAACCAATGAGCATTAAGCTGTGTCGTCAGCAAGTTGTTTCCCATCATGCATTTGATCAGAGCAGTCGGTGGAGAGCAACTGCAGAATCCAACATGTCCGCCTTGCGGTCGCGAGAGTTTTTTTTACATACATCAGCATGACATTAGAGCCAGGCGGACCACACTCGGACACATTTCTAACCGGCATGCATCTCGTGCTGGTCACCGGTGATCGGTTCTGCGCAGATTTTGCTCATCTCAAACAAGCCTTTTCTGGACATAGAGCCTCACAGGTACCAGGGCCTTTTCTGATCATTAGCAGATGTTAATTAGCTTGATAATTAGCCCAATTAGCTGCATTGGTGAGACTGACCCTCTCATGGCATCGGTCTCTATCTTTCTCTCACAGACGCCTGGGATTGTTGTTTGTAATAATATAGAGCATATAGCCACTGTTTTTGTTTTGTGAAGTTGAAGCTGGAACCAGATTTTTGCTATATAAGAATTAGGCTATTATTGGTTAAATCGAACCAATTGTCACACTTAGGCACGCACAATGTCATTCTAGTTTTTGTTTGAATTGAAATCTCTAATGGTCTGTCTGTCTTATGCCAAATATCAGTGGAAAATATCTGTAGAAAAAATGGATACGGTACTGTTCATTTTCTGCCAGCTGTTATCCGTCAAGTTTACAGACAATTCCTTTAACCCTAAAACACAAAACAATGCAATGTGTATCAAAATGTGTATAAAACACCTGTGAAAAATCAATTAGCAAACAAAAAGCAGTATGGTACCCTATTTTTAAGGATTTTTCTTAGAGTTTAACAGATTCCACAACAACCATAAAAATCAGGATGTTGATGTTCCCTTTCAGTTCGGTCACGTTCGACGTAATAAAACGAGCCAATGCACACTGGCGTGCGATAATTGCATCAGCTGCTCTGCCTTGCAGTGCGAGCATATAATGAACAGAAGGTGCGTCACATCTTTGCTTTTCACTTCGGAGCCGAGCGGTTGTACTGTTCCTGCTCTGCAATTTTATCTGAGAGTGTTTTAACTTCAAAAAGAAGAAAACGAGTCTGCTTCTTTGGGAGAGCGTCTCTTCAAAGCTGGTGTTGGACTAAACAGCGAAGGACAGTGCTGGCCGCGATCTCACAGAGAGCAAAACAGCTGTTTTCACAGCTCGGACGTTGCACCTTCAATGAGAATTTGAGTGCTCACATCAGGCTTGCACTATCATCCTGTTTGTGTAGCCGCGACCATGACCCTGTACTCTCGGCACCAGAGAGAGCAGTTTCCTGAAAGAGCATACACGCGTGTTTCTGGATGCGGTCGTTTCCTATCCTCATTTGACGGCCACGATCACTATTTCACATGCCTGGGCTTAAAGCATGCTGAGACTGTGTTCATGGGTGGTTCATGTTCTCTCATGAGAGTATGACCACGTCGGCACGTTGTTCGTCTCACCTTTCTTGAGCCGTCGAGCTGCCGGCTGACAGCGCGGGTTGTCACAGCAACCCAGTACGTGTTGTTACTCGGTTACGTATGTAACCCTCGTTCCCTGAAGGAGGGAACGGAGACATAGTCCCGTCATCACTATTGCTGGACCACTGCTGACTCCGGGCTCCGCTCGGCTCCTCAGCGGAAAAACAAAGATGCAACGCACCTTCTGCTCATTATATTCTCGCGCTGCGTGGCAGAGCAGCTGATGCAATTATTGCATGCCAATGTGCATTGGCTTGTTTTATTACACTCAAAGTAGATTGGTCTCTCAAAGCGATCCCAATCAGTACGGTACGTCTGATTAGTACGGTACGGTACGTCTGGTTTCCTCCTTCAGGGAACGAGGGTTACATACATAACCGAGACGTTTTGTTTCATGTTCATGTCTTTTATTTTGAAGTTTAGACACAATCATGGCCTGTGACACAATCATGGCCTGTGTCCCAACTATGCATCCTAAATAGTATATGACAGTAATTTTCAATACTATTGTGGCGAGCACGACGAGGTTGAGGGCCGTGGGAGGACGGCGCAAGGCCGGTGGCTTGATTGATAATGAGCGACACGTGCGCGACGCACCGGTCTCGTATCTCTCACGGAGGAGTGGAAGCATAAAAGGAGGAGCGACGACAGTGGTGAACAGGCCTGGACTTATGTTGTGTTTTGTTTCTGTTTTATTGTGACAGCAGTCGTCCGTGAGGGGCTGCTGTCTTTTACTTTCGTTTTGTGTTTTATTTTTATCATTAAAGTCTTTAAATGTTCGCCGGTTCCCACCTCCTTCTTCCCATAACAACATACCTCGTTACAACTATTTAGGGTGGATGGTACTGTATGTACATTGGGACGCAGGGATGGGTTCCTGTTTGTCATGTGATTCCCTTGTCCTCATGCGATCGTGTCATGTGCTTCCCTAGTCTCATTTGTAACGTTCTTATTGGTTCATTGTTTTCAGGTGTGTCTTGTTAAGTCATTAGTCTTTGTGTATATCTTACCCTCATGTTACCATTGTCTCTTGTTTAGCTTTGTTTGTGTATTCACTGTTTGGTGAGTGTCATATCAAGTAGTCGCTGGTACCAATACCAGTCAAATTTCACGGTTCTCTGTACCAATTTCGGTACCATAGAAAAAGCTTTTCTGATTATTATTTTTTTCTTTTTCTTTAAATTGAACTATTTGAAAATATATTCAATAAATTAAGTTTGTTCAGTTAAATAAACATTGCATTACAAAAATCTAATGAAAAGTCTGTGAAAAAAGAAAAACAATCACATTAATCATTACAGGTTACAGAACAAGAGGCAGGTCTATTTCACTTACACTTTAAGACTTAATGCACAGGTCTATTTTGCCTTTTTGTGTGTGTCATGTCTGTTGTCAAACATCGCAGTTTCAGATTCAATCACTAATTTTAGTAGTTGTTAATCCCAAAACTTTTCAGTGTGTATCAACATGAGTCATGACACACTCTCTTCAAACATGTTTTTGATTGGCTTCAATGCTCAACGCTACAAAAACATGTAAAAAGAAACCTTTGATGCTCTTCACAGAGGCCTTACACAAATACATACGGGAGCTTTTGAAAGCAGCGCTATCAGCGGGTACTGGATTGACCCAGTACACTGTACTAACGGTACTGCAGCAAAACTGGTAATGTTACATTTTTTTAATTTAAATATAGACTTTGTACCGGTACTTTTGACAAACCTATAGTCTTTCATCTTAAAAAATTCAGAAAAAATGTATTCCTTGTGAACCATTTAATATCTAACTTCAATTTTAAAGGGTCACCCCTCCCAGGGATTGAACCTTCCACTGTATTGCAGCACCGACTGCCACATCTTGTGCTTTTACAGTTTTTGCAAGTAAAAATTTCTTGGGAAAACTCAGTTTGTTGAATTACAAAGCAATTGCTGAATTAACACATTCTATAAAATTGTAAAGCTGTGCATTACCGTATTACATTTTTATTGTGTGTACACAGGAACACAATCTGAACGCAGTTTTTCTTGATTAAAATGGCTGCCTCCTCCTGTCTTGTCTATAAGTGATCTGAGAGCAAGTGTCTCTCTCTCACACTCTGTACAGTGTTGGAGGAGAGAGGTGGCTGGTATTTGATTGTTGTAATCCGTGTGAGGAGGGTCGGGTCTGTGCCTGACAGCTGGGGATTCTGCTGCTGATTTACTTTAGATTAGTTTGGAGCTCAGCCAGCACTGTTCAATCACAACATAATGCTTTTTCATTGTAAGAGTGCTGCCCCTCTTGCCACTCTCTGCCCTGTGCACACCATGCCATCTCTTTACCAACACCACTCCCACCATGCCTACATTGTGTCATGCATGTGTATTTTGTTTGTTTTCAAATTAAAATTGGATATAATTAGCCAGGTGCACAGAGTAGTGTCACAAACTGCTCTAAGACACGAAGGTTGGTTGAGGATCCAAATGCAGTATTTATTGAACAGGGTAATCCAGAGATGTAATCCAAAGTACAGGCAAGGTCAAACACAGGCAGTCCATACAAACAAACACAAGGCAAGGAAAACAGGCAAAAGAGTAATCCACAGAACAGGCAAGAAATCCAAAAACCAAGAGACATGAAACCAGGATGAAATTGGCAGCAATGCAAGTTTGAGAGGTGACGCCCCGTCAAATCTCGAGAGAATCACGACTTGCCTTACGGCACGACGTCACTTACATCAACAACATTGAAGCAGTCTCTATGGAAGACACTTGCACGCATTTCAGAGAGTCAACGAAGAAAGTGCGGTCGGAAGAGTGCAGAGGCTCTGCATGAGTGGTATTTACGACAGTAACGTTAAATACAAGTACTCCACAGCGACTCTAGGGGTCGCTGTTTGAGAAAAACGGAAACTGCACAGTGCGCCTTTAATGTGTGATGATAGGTCTCAATAAAGATGATTGAGCGTTTGAATTACATGAGATGAGGGCTTTATCACCCCCGTCCTGTCATAGATGTGGAGATGGTGTCTGCTTACTGTGTGTGAATGTTACTTTTCACTTTTAAAATTTTTTGTATGCTATTAAAATGTAAAAAAAATGGTGTTGATTTGTTTAGTTTATGGTTCCAGTACAGCAAAATCATGTGGATTTTGATTTTGAGTTTAGATTTATTAAATAAGTTAGTTGAGTGACAAAGTAAAAGAAGAAAGAAAAAGAAACGGAAACTAGGACAGGAGTTCTGGTAGCAGGTGGCACATTTGAACATTTCGTTTTCCGACTATAACCACAGAGCGTGTTTGTCTGGCAAGGACATTGAGCAGAAGGCTGTGTGTGTTTGCGTAAGCTCGTGCGTGTATATGTTTGCGTCTCTCTGTGTGTGTGTTTGAGCTGTGTAAGATCACTTGTTTGGCCTTGCATCCACAGGATCAATGGCAGTCTTCACTGAGTAAAGTTATGCAGTGAGCTGGGGAATTTTTTAACATATCCCCAATGGTGCTGGGCGGCTGCCTGGATAAATATAGATGTGTTGATGCGTGTCTCTCCCTCGCTTACTCTCTCGCTCAACCTCCCAAGCTTTTAATCAAAAGCAATCTGGAGGAGGGAAGTGGAAAAAGGGAGAAAAAATTTGGAATGTGCCAAGATCTTTTGTGTTCCTCGCTCCTGATCCTCCTGCTAAAGGAATCAGCAGGCTGGTTTTCTATGTGTGGAGGAGGGTGATGGATAGCGCTGCTAATGTTTGCGTGTAGCACGGCCCGACCCTCCATGCTTTTCCCCACAGTTCCTGCGAATCTTCCCACAGTGACCACGGTCAATGCCTTTGCTCTGTGGGCATGTGATTACGTCCCACGGTCCACGCAATTTTAAGTTTCAACCTCTTGTTTCAACAACACCCACCCTTCTGTCAGCTAACATTAGTACCTTATATGCATTGTTTGTCTTTACATTTATCCCTGCTAGCACAACAGTTTCCTTTCTGTCTCTTTTTTTTTTTCAGTTCACACCTCCTCCTGCCTACATTATTCCTTATAGCGAGCTGCCGTTTTGTCTGTCAGACCTGAGTCACGTATCGCAGGGTTTCAGTCTCTGCCAGATTAGCTCTTTTTTAACGCCTCAGCTTTTATTTTTGGTCTTTACATGATTAAGAACAGTTAACTGACAACCTTGGCTACGTACAGGCTTTCATCTGTAGCTCTGTCAGTGAAGATATGTTTTATGGGAACTTACGGTTACATGTACAGTAATTTATTTATGGGGTTATTTAAAACGGGGGCCCATTTGTTAACATTAACTACATTAGTTAACTCAGCTAACAATTAAACTGATTATAAATATATAGATCAGCTTTCAGAATGAACTGGTCTTGGTCTTGGTCTAACTCCATGGTCTTGCCCCCAACTCTATTTCTGATCTCATTCATACCTACTCCCCTGTACGCACACTTAGATCTTCCGATACCGGTCTGTTGATGATCCCACGGCACAAACTATCATCGTTTGGTGGAAAGGCATTTTGTACCGCTGCCCCAACTTCTATTCCCCAAAATATCCACGACCTTTCATCACTACATGACTTCGAAACCCACATTAAAACATATCTTTTTGTCACTTGTTTCCCTGACCCCTGACTCTATGTTCTGATTTCTATGTGTACCTCTTTCTATTATGTTACCCTTCTCAGTTTATTTGTATCGTTTCTATGTCATGTTTCTATGTCATGTTTATTTGTACTTCATTGTAAAGCGACCTTGAGTTTTCTGAAAGGCGCTATATAAAATAAACATATTATATTATTATTATTAACTGTAGCAAAATTTATTTAAAATGTACTGATCTGTTCGTCCACTGAACCGACAATCAGAGCTGTCCGACAATCTTCTGTCAACTATTATAAAAAGATTATTCTCCTGGCCAAGAAGTATAACTTTCTTATTCTATTAAACAGTACAAAAGCATGTAGCAAGATCAAATGTTTAAGTGACTTTGATTTGTGAGCCTCAAATACAGAGACAATCAAACATGGATTTAATGGGTTTAATAAATGAAACTACGGGTACATACAATTAAACTAAGCTAAGTATATATTCAGAATAAAGAAAAAGAGAGAGAAGAAGAGCAAATAATAGCAAGATTTACAATCAGTTAACCACAACCTAATGAGAGCCATAAGATAATCAAAATCACCATCTTAAAAGGGATTAAAGCTTAGAGACGCATCTAAAAAGCTGATCAAATGATTACTTTGGTGCTAAACAAGGGTCCTTATTCTTGGAAGCGTTAGTTGAATTCTTCCAGAGAATTTTGAACTAAGTTAACTTGAAAGTAAGTTGCTGAAAAAAGTCAGAAAGTGTCCATCTCACAAGAGAATGAGCAGGCCCTGCTAGTCACACCCATCTTTGGTGAAGTGGCCAATCAGAGGTGTGAGTTTTGAGCGGGAGAAAGTTACTTTGTTCTCCCTTCACACTTTATTTGCATGTTTATGTCGGTCTGGAGAATTTGTGCAGTTTTACACCAAAGTATGGTGAAAATAGTATGATGCAATTAATGGAAACATACTATTACACCATTAATTAAGGCATGAGGAGAGGGGATGCCTGGTTTCATACCTGCTTGGTTTGGGACAACATTAAAGCCGTTATACATTCACAAATCTGAGCTAAAAAAGATCTGACAAATCTGAAAACAAGCATTTGAAGTTACCCTAACATAACTGAAGAATCGTAATTAGGCTAATATAGTATGATTATGGGTTGAATATAGCCAATGTCTATTCCTATGTGTATTGTGCATTCAAAGTGTCCTATGCGCCACATGGCATTTGGTGCCTGGTGATGGGGGAGTCACCCCCTCTCCTCCCTGGAATGCTTTTGGAGAAGCTTGAAGAGAAAGTTGGGAACTGTTCTGTTTAATGTTATCAGTGCCAAAAAAAGGTGATAATGGCTTTATAATTGAAGTGTTGTGTTTTTAGAAACCATATGAAGCCAACCTGATTTTTTAAAGATTTGTCCTTTTCTTTATCATGGACATAACTGATGTCATTGACCCAGAATCATGAATTGCATGAATGTGCCATCCTTATTTCGTCTGTCTTTTCCCCCCTAGTATTATATTTTACACACAGGTGAAGTGTGCAATTGTTTTCCATGTCAAAACACTTTCTCGTATCCCAGATTAAAATAAATAAATAAGCCACTTGTACTAACTTGTGTTGATTAATTTGTTGCCAACCACCCTCACACAGCGTTTGAAATGTAATATTTCTTCTACCCCAGGTAATGTGGGTATGTAACAAGTGCCGAAAGCAACAGGATATACTCACTAAATCAGGAGAATGGTTTCCCAGCCATGGGCCCAAACCTGGAGAGCTGGGGTCTGCAGTGAGTGAACCAGCCATGTGTGGAGACCCTGTTGGAGAGAAGAAGATGCGCTCTAGGTCTCAGAACCCTCTCGACTCCTCCGTTTCTACTGCCCGTGACACCCAGTCACTTGCCCCAAACGACCCCAGAAAAGGTCCCTCTACAGGGTCAGCCGACACGCTGTCATCGCGCTCACGCAGTGAGCCTCCACAAGATAGGTACACTTCAACCTCTCTTTCAATACAACATCTAGAATATCCCAGTTAATATGTATATCATTTTATAAATATATGACATTCTACTTGACACTTATCATATTGTGCCTGCTTAATATAAGGTGTGCAACTGTCTGAATCTCTGATGCTGTGTGATTATTTGACCTCTAGAAAAAAGCCACCAGCAGCCTCTGATCAGAATGGCAAGTCGGGGCCAAGAGGAGAGAGGCGGCGAGGGCTATCCAAAATCCACTCCCAGGGTTCCGAAGAGCGAGTGTCCGGAGAAAATCGGAGAGAAAGTCGAAGACTGATGAAGGCTCGCTCTCAGGAGCACGACAGTCCTGAAACTAGGAGGACTGAAGGGGAGCAGAAACCACCCAGGGAACAGTGCAGGACTGACCCAAATGCTCCACATCATCAGGCCAAACTCCGGCCTGCGGAGCCTGATGGACGTGTGCATCCTAAGGTGAGGGAAGGGGGGGAGATGGTGCAGGACAACAGAGGTGCACGGAGATGGGCAGATGGGCGGCAGACCTCGCTGGAGGGCCAGCAACAGGCCTACGTTCCAGAGAGGACCGCGGGGGGTACAGGTTTGCAGGGTGCACCGGCTGTGCAGGGTCCTCCTGCTAAAACGAACCACACCCCACAGCCGCCTGCTCCGGGGTTCAGGGTGGGTCCTGCCATGCCCGCAGGTCCCCCTGAATTTAGGGAGCCTCAGGAATGGGACAGGAAGTTGCAGCCGAGCCACCTGGACCCTGGCTCGGCTGCACTACTGCGCAAATCGAAACGTCAAAAAGAGAGCATGTTGCGCAACGATTCGCTCAGCTCTGACCAATCGGAGTCTCTACGACCACCCCCGCCCCGCCCGTACAAGAGCAAACGGGGTGGCAATAAGAGACAGATGTCCGTCAGCAGCTCTGAGGAAGAGGGCGGTTCAACACCGGAGTACACCAGCTGTGAAGATGTAGAGATCGAGAGCGTCAGCGAGAGAGGTTGGTCAGGTGGATACCTTCTTTTCTATAATTTTATACATTTTATGAGTTTGCATAAATGCGCTCCTCCATAAATCAGAAAAGGAAACCAGCATCAATATGAATGTAATATTTGATTTAATTTATAAATTTGGTAGTTTTTGCAATGTGCACAAATGCAAGCAAATGGATTAGCAATGACTATCAATTGGTTGTATAACTTATTTTGAAAGCTGCGAGGCTCTTCACTTCCTTTTTGTGCTAACGCGAGGGTTTTCAACCAAGGGTGTGTTGACCCATTATTATCCGTAAAGACACTGCAGGAGGTCCGTTGAGAACATATACTTTATAGATCACACACATTTCTTTAAAAAAATTATTTGACATTAAATATATACAGTTCTGTTCAAAAGTTTGGGGTTGGTAAGATTTTTTAAATGCTTCAGAAATCATTCTAATATGCTGATTTGGTGCTCAAGAAATTTTTGAAAACAGTTGTGCTGCTTAATAGTTTTCTGGAATCTTTTTTTTGTTTGTTTTAGAATTGAATAGAAAGTTCAAAAGACCAGCAGTTGTTTGAAATGGATATCTTTCTAAACATTGTAATTATTATAATTGTCTTTACTGTCACTTTGTGCGATTAAATGCATCCTTTCTGAATAAAAGTAATAATTTTATTAAATAAAATATTACTGACGGACCCCAAACTTTGAAATGGTAGTGTATTGTAAAATAATACTATAATAAAGTAATTAATACAATAATATATTATATTATATAAAAAATATTTTTTTTTTAATATTTCTTAAAAAAAAAAATTATGTATTGGGGTGCATACAAACCTCATGAATGTACTAATAAATTGCATATCTAAGTTTCAAAAACAGTATTATACAGTGTATTTACAGTGTAAATGTAAAGGTTGAAGCTTATTCACGTGGCACTGTGTTGTTAGCCTGGCAAACTGACTAAACACAGACTTAAAAGGTCAGTGTAAAATGCAAGCCAGGGGTGAAATGTAAACATTGTGGGGTGAATAGGAAAGACAGACTATGTTAGAAGGAATGAGAGACTAAAAATAGGAGAACAGGAGATTGAGAGGAGGTTGAGCAGAACATAAGCTTGCTCTTATCAGTGGAACAACATTTCATCAGGTTCAACAATCTCACAAAAACAACAGGTAAGAGAATCGACTCTTTCTCCTTAATAATAGGAATAGAACAATTTAAGTTGACACCTCGTACTTTTGTTATGTTGAACTTTATTTAATTCTGATATATTGGTTGTTAAAGGCCAAAGAATGGATTTATAATTTCAGTTAAAAAAATTGCCCCCCGCCCCAAGCCTTCATAATTTGTTTTATTTTTCATATGCATTTCATCTATATATTTTATCTTTTACACTTGTGCGAGGCCTTCAGTAGACTTTCAGTCTTAATATACAAAAATATTAATTGTATTTAATAAAAATCCAATCAATATTCAAAATAAAATAAAAATTTACAATATTATTTATGTGTTTCGGCAACATAAATGTTAACTATCAAATGATAAAGGTAAAGCAGGTGGCCAATTTAATTCCAAAATGTTTTTTCCATCACTGTTATAATCATCATCATATAATGCTATTAAACACAATACATTTTTTAGATGTGGTGTAAATTACACTGTGGAGTACTTTTTTTTTCTTCTTTTTTTCTGTGATGTGTGTATGTCTACTGTTGGGCATTGTTAGTGGACAAATTAAATGAAATACACCAGAAGTGCCTATAGGTGAGGAAACACCCATCTATCATCCAGAGTAGCATAGTTGTGTAACAATGCATACAGTATGTTTCAATGTGGAAGTATTTACTCATGAAATATTTATTCGCTAAGTAGGTCATGTGAATGAGAAGTAATGAGAAGTGGAGACACTTCAGTACAAGGCTTAGATAAAAGCCCACACAGGGGACCAATCCACCGTACAACAAGCAATATTAAACATTTATACCTCGAGACATCTACTTAATATTACTGCATGCAGACCTGTGGCATTTGGTTTTGATTTATACATGTTGCTTTTGTAAGTTGTTCATTGCTTTTTGCTGAAAATGTGTGTTATGTTTTAGTTACTAATACTTTTTCAGGAGTGATAGTTCAATTTTGCTGCTTTCCAGAGCTTAACATTTTTATTTAGAGTAACTTTTATAGGACAACCCTTCTCAGAACTGGGTTAGACAGTGAAGAAGCAGCCTTCTTTAAAAAAGTAACCTATGAAGATTCCCTGACATACTTGTAAATAATCTATCCAGGTCTAAAGTTTTTTTTTTTAACCCCTGAACCTTTTTTAATCAGATACTTCAGCTGAAGATATTTTATAAAATAAATAGTTTTAAAAAATCTGATCGGAATAACCATGTTCAAAGTAGTTGTAAAATAACGATATCTGTATACAGTATGTAAATCTAAGATACATGTGCGTGTGTGTGTTGCTAAGGTGTTAGTAGTTGCTTGGTGATTTTTTTTTTTCTTCTTTTTTCTGCACCAAGTCAGAAGAGCCCATCCCCAAATCTAAATTTAAATGAAGTTTTTAATGCAAATCTGTTTAAATCTGGGGGGGTTCATTTTTCGCATGGTGAAAATCTCAGTAATATTTCTAAGAAAAGCAAAAGCATACCTCTCAATTAACCGCATGGTTTTGAGGCATCAGTCATGTAAATTGAGTTTAGTTATGTGCCAAAGTTTAATACTTAATTTAGTTCAAAGTTTGTTCAAAATCCTAACATTGTTCAATTATAAGCAAGTATAAGCAAGAATATAAGTGATGCTTCCCTTAGCAAATACCACACATTATTTATTGACTATTGGTTTATATAAAAGCAATTAGCCACCCAAGAGTGCATTACACTTTTATTTTACTTAAAACTACATTTTAAGCTATTTTAAATATTTAAAACACTAAAACATAACAGCAGACTAAAAGTAATTACAAGTTTGCACAATCTATTTTAGTTTTTTGGAAGAAAATTTCAGCACTCCTCACCCTCTCTGTGCGTCATGTTCAAGATGCCCCAGGTGCTAAAAAATAACCGGAAAACCGCCCAGAAACCCGTATGCACATGGCATGGCACTTATCCATATAACATGCCAACAGTAAATAGAAGGCCAACATCACGGAAAGCGCTGAGACTGTCCCTTGGTGCCTGTGTGTTTGTTTGTGTCCATGTGGCAGAGTGCATTCAGCTTTGCGTGTCATCATTGCTTCCTCTGTCTGGGGACTAAATGTAGCTCTTAAACACAAATTCACGAACACAGCGGCCACTTTAATCCCAGTTCTCAGTCTTTCTCTGCTGGTGGGTCAAAGCAGAACATATTTTAATGTGAGATCTTGGCTGCAAGTGCCCCTCTGGGGCTCAAATATTCAATAAGCGTAAACAGAGCGGGTTTAGAGATGGACTCTGGCTAGTGTAAGGTGGCAGCTCACATAGTCAACTTGTGTATAAACTTGATGAACTTTTGTGTGTGTGTGTGTGTTTTAGGGGACTGGGAGTGCTGTCCACTGGACCCCACCGCATGGCATGTACGTTTTTTTCCCACCTTGTGCTATAATCAGTATATTTAGTCAACGTGAATTGATGCTCACAGAACATTTTACCTACAGAATGCGATATTTATCAAGAAGAAAACTAAGAGCTTGATTTTATCCATTGCAAATTATTTGGATGGGTTTTGAGCAATACGAATAAAATTTTGCAAGACAATTTCTAAATAGATATTTAGCTATTGGTTAAAAATTATTTAGTCTGTGCGGTCTTAAGTGATATAAGCAAAAAAATAAAGTTCTGAATAAACATTTAGAAAAACATTTTCTTTTGCAATAATTTCCAGTTAAATCGTAAGGTGCATTAAAAAAGTAAATTAGGGCAATTCTGTATTTTATGTTAACAATGTGACCGATGTTGTCCAGTGTTGCTGAGATTCTGTTATAGTTTTTATTAATTTTTATATTTCCATTTCATTTTAATTTTTGGAAAAGTTTTAGTAATTTTGTTGTGTTCTTGTATTTTTTTTAAACATGTTATATAGTTATATAATCTTTTTATTAATTATTTTAGTACACCAAGTTAAACTAACTTAAAATAAGAAATGTTATTTTAGTTCATATTTAATTTTAAGTAACGAGAATGTTTCCTTTGGTTTTAGTGTTAGTTAACTATAATAACCCTGCTTGTGTCTGTGTGTGCATGCGATTGAGTGTGAAGGTGAGATTTATGTGTAATTTATATGTTCTTTCTCTGATGGGATTAATCTCTGCCTTGTTCTCTTTAGCATCCGGTTACATGGCAGCCCTCCAAGGAAGGTGATCATTTAATTGGCCGAATCACTTTGAGTAAGCGAACAGCCATGCCAAAAGAGGCTGGGGCTCTGCTTGGACTAAAGGTGAGGCGAGAGCTAAACATACTGTATAAACACTAGTGTTCCTCTCCTCACTGTAATGAAGTCAACAACTACATGTCATGAACCATGTACAAAAAAGAAAAAAAAGAACAATACTCAAAATACAGGATATCCGCAATACATGTTGTGGCATTTATTAATTCTCTGTAGACTTTACCCATCTTTAATTGATTTGTATCGGTACAGGTGGTCGGGGGGAAGATTACAGAAACTGGGAGACTTGGGGCCTTCATCACCAAAGTCAAGAAAGGAAGTCTAGCTGATGTGGTGGGTCATCTAAGGGCCGGTGAGTCCAGCTCTTCTCTCAGTTTGAAGCTTAAAGAACCAGAGCCGTCAATTGAGTAAACAATGCAATTAAATTACATCATACACCGATTACAGCATTAAGCATATGAATCACACATAAATGCGTATATCATTGGTTCTCAAAACTTCTAAGAGGGCCTTAAGATGACTTAAAATGATGTAAAATAAGATTTAAACGTAAACGCAATTTTCAAACTGTGACTTAAAAAGTCCGATAAATGTAATAAAATCTTAAAACACCACTGACATTTTTTATAAAAAAATATATATTGTAGATATGCAAATATTGTGAGTGCAAACATTTTTAAAAATAGAAATAAAAAATGACTTATCCAGTGAATCACAAATGACTGAAGAATCATGTAAATTCATCGGTTAAAAAGATTGGGAAACCTGAAGAACATTCAGCTCCTACTGTAAAACTTCTAGAATCCTGAAATTTAACTTTTAATTATAATTATTTTAGTTACTTTATGTACAGAAGCTAGGGGTGCCCATAGATAAAACAAGTTTTTAAAACAAAACTAAGGCTGGGGGTCCTTGGAGTCAAAAAGGTTGAGAACCACTGGTATATATCAATATTTGAATGAATGAATGAGGCACTTATTTAGCGCTTTCATATGTACTACTGTACACCCAAAGCGCTTTACAATCATATCAGGGGATCTCTCCTCAACCACCACCAGTGTGCAGCATCCACTTGGATGATGCGACGGCAGCCACAGTACAATGGCGCCAGTGCGCTCACCACACACCAGCTATAAGTGGAGAGAGGAGAGAGTGATAGAGCCAATTCAATGTAAGGGGATTATTAGGAGGCCATGATTGGTAAGGGCCAATGGGTGGAATGTGGCCAGGACACCGGGGTTACACCCCTACTCTTTACGAGAAATGCCATGGGATTTTTAATGACCACAGAGAGTCAGGACCTCAGTTTTACGTCTCATCCGAAGGACGGATATTTGCAAAGAAAAGCCCCCAAATTAAGATGATTCAAAGACATTCAATTATTGCTGTAGATGAGTGCACAATGACAAAAAGTGTCTTTAGAAGTCAGTATATTATTTCCATATTGTCTGCATTCTTTTCTAAAAAAATGAGGTTGTATTACAAGCTTAAATTGCTCTGATGGTTTGAACATTTCTGATTTAATTGACTTTACCAGCAGGTCAGGGCAGAGTCCTACACGCAGGTGGGTACCCGACGGGTGAACCGCTATTATTCGATGTAACGGGTGGAATAATATTTACGTTGTCATATGTCATATGTTCAACCTCTGTAGTCTGAAGACCGTCAGGTTTCTAATTACAACACGATTTACACCGTGCAACTTAAGTGATTGACAGCTTCAGTCATTAAGGGAGTGCATGCTTTCTGTATATAATCTGTTCACAATATGAATAAAAGTTTTATTTTTCATGCTGCTTAGAGGACCAACGGCTGCAGAGTTTCAGGAGTGACAACTGCATTTAAATGCAGAGTGAATCTGCTAAAATATCCCCGATATTACATGGCAATAATGGCTCATATTTGGCTATATGTTCTTTTAATTTATGGAGACCTCTAAGCATCAGTATAGCCTATTTATACACATTTGTTCAAAATAGCCTGTATGGGCAGATTGTTCACATGATGTGCGGTTCAGGTTGCCGTCTTTGTCAAACGGGTCGGGTCGGGTACGGAATTAAGTTAGGTATTCTGTTAAGTACTGCGGGTGCGTGTTTACCAAACATGACCCGTGCAGGACCCTGGGTCAGAGGGCATGTGCTAAAATAACACATTTAATTTACAGTCCTTATTTTAATTGAATTCAATAATGTATTTAGTCCTCAGATATTTTGAAAATCTATTTTAAGAATGTAACTGTGGATGTTCTCAGATGTATACAGGAATTTAATGTGACAACATACATTTTGGCTGTTTGCAGGTGATGAAGTGCTTCAGTGGAATGGTAAATCATTACCAGGATTAACCAAGAAAGAAGTTTACAATATCATCTTGAATTCTCAAACAGAACCAAAAGTTGAATTAATAGTATCAAGGCCAATTGGGTAAGTCATCCATCACATGCCTTACTGGGTATCTGACTCTTGAGTAACAAACGGCAAAGCACCCAATTTTATTATAGTCCGGACAAAGTCAAATCACTAAATAAGAGTGTTTGAATAGTCTGTATTGTGTTTAGTTTTCACTTTGAACCATTATATTCTCCACTGCTCTGTCCTCCTACCTCTTTAAAAAGATGTATTCTTTGATTTCTCTCCAAACTCTTGCAATGGGTGTATAAATCTAAGCAGCCAGTAAAACAAAGTCTAACAGATGATTTTAGGAGCTCATCTCTGAATTCCCTACTCATTTGCTTCTGTCAGCTTTTTTTTTTTTTTTTTTTTATCTCTAAGAATGAACTTGTGATGTATTGTACACACCTCCCTTCTGTCCTCTGTACATAACCTCTGGCTGATGATGTTTGACTAGAAACCAGATGTCACCGTGCACAGAGTATTTGGACACTTATGTCACACTTAAAAATGCCTTCTAAACAAATGATGCTAGAGCTTTTCTGAAAATGAACTTGTCAATAATATATTTTGAACAGTTAATGGTTTATAATTTGAAACTTAACAAACCTTAAATGCATGTTTTTACTATTATTGCTTTAAAATAAATGCCACACTTTACGGTCAGTAAGATTCTGTTTTTGAAAGAAATGAATACTTTTATTTAAAGTAGCAAGGATTCATTAAATTAAAATTAAATAAAAAGTGACATTAAGTACATTTGTAATATTACAAATGATTTCTGTTTAAAAAAAACAATTCTGTCCTTTTGAACTTTCAATTAATCATAAAGAAAATTATAACACAAAAATGATTTAGCAGCTCAGTTGTTTTCAACATTGGTAAGAAAAAAAACAACAACATGTTTCTTAAGCACCAAATCTGCTGAAAATTCAGCTTTGCCATCACAGAAATAAATAACATTTTAAAATGTATTTAAGTAGAATTTTTTTTATTTTAAATTGTAATATTAATTATTCTTTTTACTGTATTTTAATCAAATAAATGCAGCCTTGGTGAAAACTAATGTATGGATATGTGATCTCTTTCTTTCAGTGATATACCACGAATACCAGAAACATCACATCCTCCATTAGAATCTAGTACGTACTGAATCAAATTAATCAATAATCTGATCAAATGTGAACTCTTAAATCTCTTGTTATCAGCTTTTGTTTTTTCCTTGTCCCTCTGCAGCAGGTTCAAGTTCCTTCGAATCACAGAAGATGGAAAGACCCTCTATATCTGTCCTGTCCCCATCCAGCCCAAGTGGTCTTAGAGATGCCCCTCAGCTACTGCCTGGACAGCTGTCGGTCAGTAAATACTGAAGAAAACAAGGGCAATTCACCATGTTGTGCTTAGAGTTTTAGCTTATTAGCTGTGTATGTATTTGTCTTGCAGGTGAAAATGTGGTATGACAAGGTCGGCCATCAGCTGATAGTGAACGTATTGCAAGCTATAGACCTGGCGCCCAGATCGGATGGACGACCCAGAAACCCCTATGTCAAAATGTACTTCCTGCCCGATAGAAGGTATTCATAGTTGTATATTAGCATGTTCGATTTTTCTTGCGGTGTCAATTTTTGTATCAAGAAATTAGTTTTTGTATCGACTAGTGACTATTCACCACCGTTCAAATGTTTGTGGTCGGTAAGATTTTTTAAAATACCTATATTTAGCAAGGTTGCATTAAATGTAACTTTCTATTGATCTTGTATCATGGTTTCTGCACAAATATTAAGCAGCAGAACTGTTTATATTAATAATATAATAAGAAATATTTCTTGAGCTGCAAATCAGCATATTTAGGTTAGACATCAATAGAATAAATCACATTTTAAAATATATTCAAATAGAATTTTGAATTACAATAATATTTAACAATATTACTGTATTACTGTTTTTTTTTTCAAAAAGGTGTATTTGATCAAATAAATGCAGCCTTGGTGAGCATAAGAGAAACGATACAAAGTTTTACAGACCCCAAACTTTTGAATGGTAGAGTAGATCAAACACTAAATAACCAATTTTCCCAAAAATATATGAATTTATGATTTTGATTAGTGTTGATATGTGCATCAAGCAGTTGAGATTCAAGTAGTTGAGTTTTAATGTTCTCATTTAATTTTTCAATCTGTATATTTGTTTTACTTTAGTGATAAGAGCAAGAGAAGAACGAAAACAGTAAAGAAAAGTCTGGAACCCAAGTGGAACCAGACGTTTGTGTACTCTCATGTCCATCGCCGGGATTTCAGGGAGCACATGCTGGAGATTACAGTATGGGACCAACCCAGAATACAAGAGGAGGAGAGTGACTTTCTGGGAGAGGTACGAAGCATTATGTTGTCATTATCCATTTATTCACTACATGAATTCACAACACAGTATTTCACCTGACTGTCTTTGAACCTAGATCCTGATCGAGCTGGAGACTGCCCTGCTGGATGACAAGCCTCACTGGTACAAGCTGCAGGCACATGACGTCTCTTCCATCCCACTGCCGCACCCATCGCCATACCTGCCCCGTAGACACGGCCAAACAGAAACACCCACCAAAAAGCTGCAGCGTAAGTAGAAGGCCACGCTGGTGGGGGTGTGATCTGAAAGTGTTTACATAGTAAATCACTTTGTGTTTAAGTGCTTATTCTCTAACAGGGAGGAATTTGCTTAGAATAAATTCAGTTACTTGCAACCATTGATGCCACTGTTTATTTGCCAGCACCGTCTGCGCAGTTTTAGGACCCGATAACTGGATATGTACCCAATTATAACACACTTCTCCATCATGTGATCATAAATTTGATCAATCATAGTGAGCACAAACAGTTGTACCACAGGTTTTCCATGAATGGTAATAGTTCAACAGTGACTGGCCCCTGTAACTAGCATAATTTGCATAGAAAGCAGGTGTGTTTGCCCAAAAACAAATGACATTTACTTGTGCTACGTCCCTTTGTATACAGTATTATACAAATGTTTGGGGTCAATGAGATTTTTGTAAGTTTTGGAAAGATCTTATGCTCATTTATTTGACCAAAAATACAGTATACAGTAAAAACAGTCATTTTGTGAAATATTAATCCTTTTTAAAATAACTATTTTCTATTTTAATATATTTTAAAATATAATTTATTCTTGTGATAGCAAAGCTGAATTTTCAGCAGCCATTGCTGCAATCTTCAGTGTCACATGATCATTCAAAATCAATCATGATTTGCTGCTCAAGAAACATTTATTAATATTATCAATGTTGAAAACAGTTAACATTTTTGTGGGAACTGTGATCATTTTTTTCAGGACTGAACGGTAGTGTACATTCTGCTTAATTGTGAGTGGTATACAGTATACTGAAATACTAAAATACTGCTCAATTGAGTGCCACAATCATTTAGTGAATTCGCCCCCTCAGTGTTTCACAGAATTACAGAAAGCTGAAGAGTATGTGGGCAGTTCGATTAAAATAGATGAAGTTTGCCTTTACTTTCCAAGATGATATGTCAAACCAGAGAAATTATCATAATTTCAAAATGTACAAAATGAAATGCAATATACTGTAAGTAGGTGAAGGAAAATCATCAAATATTAGTTAAACATCAACATATTTTTAGCTCAAGGTCCTGGAATTCATCCAGTCTCATTAATATGTTTGGCTTTGTGTTGCACTTTTTTGTCTGTTTTGTCTGTATGTTATGTTTTTTGAACCGTGCTGCATGTGAGTTAGTGTGTAGGAGTGTGTGGCCCATGGGTACAGTATATCCACAGGACATATTTTAGTATGCTAGGTTATTTCTGTATACCTTTGCTTTCCTAACCAAGGCTTATTCCAACAGTGCTTTGTGTGCATTCGTTTACGTCTTTATCTTGTGTCTGTCTGTACATCTATCCCTGTGTATATCTGTATCTGTCTGTGCAGGCTCGCAGCGTATTACAGAAACTGATTATGATGATGCTATTGGTGTAGTCACCACAGGTGGGTGGGAGGGGCCAAGGCATTCGCCACCTTGGCACTTCTTTGTGCTTTGTGAATTAGAGTACCCCAAGATAGCAGCATCCAATAGCAGGTCTTCCCTTCCTTTGGAAGTCACCGCTGTTGTGCTGGAGACAAGGCACCAATCACCGACATTACACATCTGCCATGTTTCATTCATCCCATACTATTAAAATAACTGATTTGTTACTCTAAAGTGCTTAAAACATAAAAGTGGTGCTATTTCTATATTGGGAGAATGTGTTTATAGACATTGACTTTCCGGGGTGTTCTGTCTCCAGTACTTTTCTCTGTAGTATAGTAGTGTAGACCTGCAGTATAACGCACACTATAACACATGCATGATCACAATGGGGAAGGTGATGAGGGAGAATTTGGGAACGGGAGGACTGCTTCCTCTCAGTTGTGCTCAACCTTTTATTTTGCCTCTGCATGGTAGAAGTTAGAAAATGACACGGTTTTGTGGAACACTGCCTTTGTGAGATACCTTGACATTCTCCAAACCATTAGGCATATGTTTGTGCAATTGTGAGAATAGTGGATGTTGTCTTAGGGCACTGGTTATCTTTTTTTTTTTTTTTTTTTTTTAATCATGCTCACCTTTGAATTTGTTATTCATTGTGACTTAAAAATTAGTTATTATAATATAATATAATATATCATATTTATAATAGTTATGTTAAATGGTTTTATTAAAATAATTAAATAAAACATAAAATAAAAATATAATATATTAATTAATATATAAAATATATTATATATAAATATATATAAAATATATTATATATAAATATATATAAAATATATTATATATAAATATATATAAAATATATATAAATATAATATATTCAGCTTTCAGTGTTCATTGCTTTGCTAAATAATAAAAAGGTAATTATTTTCACTCAGCCAAAATTGTATACTTGGTGTGTTGTAAAAATACATAAACATTTCATTGTAGAAAACAGATTTTTAAATAACCAAAAATAGACAAATAAATAAATGTAATATAATGTGGAACTCAAATGGTGATTTCAACTGTCTAAAGCACACATTGGTCAAGAAAAAGGAGAATGAACAAGGTATTTTAATTGTCTGGCATGTTTTGTTAGATAGGATCTAACATATTATGTCGATCATTTTATTTTTGGAGGGGTTCTAACATGGGGATGTGGTTTGTTAAAGCCAATGACTGCATAAGCAGTGCATCTGAATTTTCCAGACAGTCTTTAAAAAAATGTATTTAAATTTTTTTTTTTTTGGTGTGTGTGTGTGTATGATCACAGCTACAGAAAACCGATCAAGAGAAAGGGACAGAGAAAGGGACAGAGACAGAGATCGAGCAACGACTCTAGAGGTTCCTGATCAGCAGAGGCCAACTCAGTATCGCTCACGGTCCGTGTCTCCACACAGAGACGAAGAAAGCAGGGGGCGGTCCCGCCCTCCCAACGTCCCCGCACAGAGGTATGTCCCTACCTATTCAGGATTTATCATATAGCAAATAATTGCAACCTGCATTAAAAGGGGCACATCTTTCTCTCTAAGGAGTCTGGATGAGGTTCAGCACACCCGGCGATCCCGTTCCCCAACACGCTACCATGACCGTGCCCGTGTGCAAGAGAGAGAGTACGTAGACGACAGGTAAATAGAAACGTGTGCGTCCAAGCGAGTGTGTATAAGTGTGCCATAGTGTGTGTTAAAAAAAATCACTTCCACATGCCTTCATTTTCTTCCATTAAAATACTGTTTCTGGAATGCCATTCAAATTTAGTTTTTGGGAAGAGAAATTGTGCTTATCTACAAAGGTCTCCATTTTCAGAAGGTGGGTTATAGCCAAAACACATGTGATTGAATGATTCACGCAAGGTTTGTTTTTGAAAGGATTGAGCACCATTGAAGGGTTTGTTTGGACAGAGATGATCATACAGAAAGACTTTGTATTGTACTGGCTTTAAGGATTGTTACTGGTCCTCTTCTAAATCACTTACTGGTGCCCATTTTTTCCTTTATGTTTGCTTTTTTTATTGGTCTATTTTGTTTATTTTTCTGTGTCATCCATCTCCATGGTAATTGCAGTGAGGTCATCTTGATACACAGATCAATACGGGGTCGAAGCGCAGAGTGTCTGCACACCCAAAGGTAAAGAAAAGTCCAGAATCGAACCACCAATCTGTGAATTATAGTATTGTTGTATTCAGATTACTATGTGAATCAATATCACTATTTTGGTGTCATAAGCACTGGTAATATCATTTTCATTTTGAAAAGACTCCTCGTATCTGTTTCGTTCGCCTAGCCTGAAGTTTATTCCATTTAATTAAAACAGAACTGAGTGTTGATGCCAGTTTCTCTCCCTCGAACGCTTCTTGTCAAGCTCTTCGCCTCTCAACTCTAATATTTCAGAGCAGCTAGTTGACAAGAAACATTACAAGCGGAACTTTCCACTTGCTTTTGGCTTACAGCCTAAAAGACGAATACCTCGTCACGACAACCGTTTGCTTTCTCAAAATAACAATCTCATTCTGCTCAAGTGTTATTCTGACACGTTTATTTTTATTCCGCTTGTCACTGACCTTGATTATGAGCGCGGGGGAAAAGGATGATCTAGAATGAGGGAGTTGCCCCTGGAGTGATCTTTGCATGTTTGCTCGAGTGACTTTTGACATTCTTTTGCTATTTGAGTGGACTAACTACAGCTCTGATGTTGATACATCTTTTGTTTCCCTTTTGCATGCTTGCATGTTAATGTAATGTTGCCAGGAGTTCATCTAAGTACAGTAGCACTCTGCCTCCTAAGATGCCTTTATTAGTCAATGGAATTCATAAGGATATTTACAGGTAAGGCAGCCAAAACTGAACTCTTGACCCATCCTTTCTGACTAATTAGTATTTTATAGCATCTGTGAACCTCAAATTCCAGAGCACTTAGCTAATGCAATATGCAGTATGCTGGTGCATATATTTTTGATTATTGTCAAAGTTTGACACATTTATCATTTAACAAAACCATTAAACTGGATGTTCATGACAATGTTGTACGTTTACTGTAATATTAGAAATTGGTAATATTGTTGGCTCTTGTAAAAAAGTGCACTTATTTCTATTGAATGTGCATTTGTACTGTACTTCAAATCTTATACTTTAAAAATGTTTTCTTGCAGATCATATAATAATGAAATAAAATGCCACTGTACTTAAATGGAGTACACATTCACGACACACTTACGTTTTTTTTTACAAAAAAAGTACACTAATAATATCAGATTAAACGTTTATTTAAATCATTGTTTTAATAATCTTTTATTTGTATATTTATATATGTATATATATATGTGTGTATATATATATATATATATATATATAGTAGATATTACAAATTTAAATATAAGCAAAATTTATATAAATCACAAATTGCGTTTAAATACATGACATACAAGTTTCAGTAGGGATGAATTTAAAGTTATTTTAGTTTACCATAAATGCTTGTCAATACATTCGGCGGCACACTTTAACCACATTTCAAAAACAATAGAAATAAGTATGAAATTACATTTAAACGGGTCAAAAAAGTACTCTGAAGTTCAGCTAATTGCATTTAATTTAAATTTAAACTATAATACACCATAGACATAAAATGTCTATTTTCAACATCTTCAGCATATGCAAACACATAGAGAGGTATTGTAGTATTTTAATTGGAGATTGAAATACAGACAATCTTATGGGAATCTGCCACTGTTAGGTGTTAAGATGGTAGGTAAATGTGAGTGCTTTCTGTCTAACTGTGGTTTTTTGTTTGTTTTTTGTGGATATTGTTAATTTTAAGAGACAGTAAATCACCGTTAGCTGTAAACATCTTAGGCTGTGTCCTAACCTGGCGCAATGGGACATGTTTAACCACAATAAGCAATTTGTCTGTCCAAACCAAGTAGGTCCATAATTCCTGGAGAAAGATATCCGTTAGCATCCGCATTCCCAATGTTGGGACACAGTGTTAAACTTTGAACGTGTTTCTTTGTTGCTGTAATCCACAGATAAGTTGGCCATTTTATAATGTTATTTTTGGTTGTTATGTTTTGTTCTTTACTGGGGTTTTTTCTGTAACTTGTGATTGCTTTTGTTTGCACTTGTTTGACTTTCGTTTGTGTTCAGCTCAACACTTCCTGCATGCCTTAAGTCAAAGTCACGGCTGTCTGTAGTCACTGCCACACAACGCCAAGTTCTTAGGTTCACAGACAAGATCACCATTAGGTAAGGGGTCGAAAATGTCAACCCTCAACCCCATTAGATAAAAACTACAACAACATCAAACATCCAACAGCTCCCAAGAGCCAGCAGCTCCTCATTCAAAACATTAGAAAATTTAACCATTATCTCACACACCACATTATAGCAGCTCTCTTGACTTCCTCCCCTTACAGGTTTGCTTTTCATTTTATTTTGGACCTAATGTTTTTGTTCTTTGTCATCTTCCTATTCTCTTTTTTCCTTCTCCTTTCTCCATTGGATGGCATGTTGTGACCCTAGTGATCTACAGCCCTCTCTTGACAGGCTTAGAAGTGCTAGTACCAACTGTCTGAGACCAGGTTCTAATTCCAATTCACCTGAACGAGACAGGTACACTCTTTATTTTGAATCGGATTATTCTAATTTTGTTGAATTTGTCATTAATATCATTCACAGACATTAAAGGACACTCTTATAATGTTCCTTTGTGATGCCCTTTGAACACAACAATCACTGGGTCTCATTCACTAATGTGCACACACACATCGTTTTGCCTAAAACTTGAGCGCAAACAGAAATCATAATTTTGGGAAGATTAAAATTTAGGATACATTTAAAACCAATCCTACAAATCCTTGCATTAGAAACGTAACATTTGTTAAGTAAAATGTTTATGAATATAAAGGTTTGGGGTGGGTTAAATTAATATTTTTGTAAGTCTCTTATGCTCACCAAGGCTGCATTTGTTTTATTAAATATACAGTTAAAACAGTAATGTGGTGAAATGTTATTATAATTTAAACTCTCTTTGACAGTTTTCAGCAGCCATTACTCCCGTCTTCAGTGTCCCATGATCCTTCAGAAATCATTCTATTTGCTGCTCTAGAATAATTTCTTATCATCAATTTTGGAGGGAGACTGTGCAGAAAGCTGATGCTAATAACTAACTGCTAGCATACACTCACTCATTTTGATTAATCTAAATTAATTAGCTTTAGAATGATTTCTTTTTGAGAGCTTTTTCTGTGCACATACTGTAAAATAAGAACACTTATGTGCGGTTGTTAGTGAATAAGACCCAGCATGTCTATGTTAATGTCAAAGAAACATACCACTGTTGGGTCACCCACTATGCACTGCTCTGTTAGTGTCCAGTGACTCTTATGGTCTGACGGCTCTGTTTTGCGTCTTGGATAGGGAGTTTTTATCTAACCACAGTAGCTGAAGAAGTGTCATTTATGACAAATCTTCTTGTGTATTTGAGATAACCGTTGTCACAGTCTCTATATTGACCTCCCGTGTTTCTTCCATCTCCACTTTGAACTCTTTGGGTGTTTGTGGATCACACACGCACACACTCACGCAGGAGCACCCAGTCTCTGCCCCGTACCAGACCCATGAGCCCAAGGATCCTAATTCAGCATGCCTCCCCAGAAGACGACAGGTATCCCTCCTGTCCTCCAGTCCTATTGCTAAACCTCTCTGCTCTTCTAACCTGTCTGTCCCCTCCCTGCCATGGGACTAGATAGTGGATGTACTGTATAGCTAACCCTCCAACCTCCTGTAGCTTCTGACCTATAGCTTGTTGTTACCCAGCATAATGTGATCGTCAGTGTGTTTTGTAGTTTTTCAGCTGCTCAGTAGCTTTAAAAATGTGGCTTTTGTGGTGTGATGTGTAGTGTGTTGCGCTGACTCTGGATTTCATGAGGTTGTATTTAGTCCTTTTTATCGAAACTCTTTCCACAAACTATAGTTTATTCCCTTGTTATCTTCTACTTCTCTTTTATACTGATTTTTCCAACAGTTTTTGATACGTTCATACATTACAGTGGCCCTGAAAAGTATGTTGACATATAAAATGCACAAATACATTAAACAAAATTTAAACCAAGTGAGATTTTTTTTTTTTTTTTTAAATACCACAAGCACACTTTTCAGGCAAAACGTTTCACACAAAAAAGTTAGTTTTCAGATTATAAAAGAGTCATTATGTTTGCAGGTTCAAATCGGTCTTGTATTTTACATGTGATATTCAGACATTTTAAGTGTCCAAATTCATTTTGGGGGCACTGCTTGTATTTTCACTTTTCTCTAGATTCATCTGAAATTGAAATGATTTCAGAGGATTTGTCTTAAATTTTCCGGGTATATAAAGTCACATATGTCATCTGTCAGTTGTCTGTTCTGCATATCATACACAGTGTGTCTTGTGTATATGTCTAACTGTACACATTATTGTATCATTTCCTTTAATGAGTAGCCACTAAACCAAAGTGACATGATTTAGCCCTAATGAAATTATTATTTTGTATTAACATCAGTCCATACTGTGTCATTGTGTGTCTGTGTGTCTGTATCCATGCCACTCACATGTGTTTGACCTGATCTTATGAATCAGCTGGGTTTTGGAGGCTATGTTCCCCGCTCAGGAGACAGTACACCACCTCAGTGCAAAGCCAGACGCACAGAGGTACAGACCCACAGGAAGAGCTCTAGAGCACATATACCAATAACATGTCCATCTCCATCGTGGCATTTTATTAGACAGCAGTTTCATTTACTGTCCGTCCAGTCCTGAGTGAATCCACTCCTCATTCTTTTGTTTTCTGTCTCGCCTCGATCATTTCCATGTTGCAGGCAGTCGAGAACTCTGGACAAGCCTAGCTGTCAGAAACTTGGCAAGAGAATATCTGACAGCAAGCGGTAAGACTTATCAAACCATGTCACATCATGTCACATTTGCATTGCCTGTTGATTGTTGAAGTCCTGTATGTACAGAACCTGTTTAGTACACACTTATTTATTTCACACTGGATAAAGCTTCTAGATTGGACTTGTATAATGGTTTTTGTTAAAGTCCCCCTGTGGTGAAAATCAAGCTTTTAATGTTGTTTATATGTCTATGTGGTGTTTTTAATATGCTTTAAGACAAACCATGTGCAAATTCATAAGTCAGCACCATTGCTGGGTATTTTCTCCTTAAAATGGCAGTGAACCAAAGACAGTCTCAATATCGGGGTTTGAAATCGCTGGGGTTTGACATCACAAACTACCTTGTAACCAATCACGTCAACGTGTGATCGTCAACAAGTGGATCTCTGAGCTGGTGTGAGTGAGTGGAGGCGGGGATAATTTGCATATATATCATAGAACCGCGTATACTAAATGAGGCAAGAGTGTAGTTACATTCAAGCTATTTTAAGGCATGAAGAATATTTTTTTTTAATATGTCATTTGAGTGATCAAAGATGAGTGTTAAGGAATACAATTATTGACTACAGGGGGACTTTACATTTTTTTCTTTTTTTTTTTCTTTTTTTTTTCAGTATGCTTTTGTTAATTTGTTTCTGACCATTTCTATATTTTATATCAGAACCCTAAATTAAAATATTGCCAAAGCTCCAAATGTGAGTAAAAATGTACTTTGGTGAGTAAATAAAATGGTTAATAAGATTTACTCACCAGTTCTCTTACAATATGTGAATAAAATCAAATGTTTCAGTTGAAATGGGAAAGGAAATGATATTAAAATAATATAATAAAATAATATGGTATAAATGGCATAAAAGTGATGTAAGTTAATTAAATCAGATAATATTTCTTCCCGTTAAAAAACGATTTCATTGAATTCATTTTAAATGACAAAAATATAAAATATACAAAAAGCATAAATATATTTTTAATAAAAAATTATTCATGGCCAGTACATTTTCTCAAATCACCCACCTGTGTGAAATTTGGACCCTGTTATTAGTATATTATTCTATTTATTAAATTGTGTATATTTTTCAGTTGTTGAACTTTTACAGGCAAGTGCTGCTCTGGCTTCATCCACAAACATATTTATTTTTTCACACATTCACACTATTTCTCTCTCTGTTTTTGCAAATAATTTGTTGGCTTTTTCTCCATTTGGTTGTTTTATTTTTTTCTATGATTTGTCACATTGATTTTATTTTTCCTTTATTATTCTGTCTTGTATGTTGCTATTCTCACTGGCTTGCAGCATTAGGCCAACCTCCATTCTAAAGGGCTCACGCAGGAAGAGGGTATCGCTGCCTCCATTGGGTAAGGTGACCCATGCAGGGGTTAACCAGGCTCACCCCAAATGGAAAGGTGCTGACCCTGATCTGGGCTGAGAAGCCTTGCTGTGCTCAACCCATCCTTCAGTTAACACTTTAAGCCTTGTCTTTGCTATAACCTCTGCTTTTGCTCTTTTCTTTCAGATGTTTTGTGTGGTTGCTGCTTTTTATACTGAAAATCCACCTGTCCTCCTCATCACCTACCCACAGCTTTCTGTTTGTTGCCTTGTGCACAACAACAATGTTATCTTTCACATTTACCGCTATTTTTCCCCATCAGTTTTACACCCTCCACTCTTGTACTTGTTTTGCTTTCCTTATGGCTCTTAGCAATAATAATACATATCAGATGTGATCATCAATAATGTTACCTTATCATGCAGATATTGGTCCGGTAAGGATCAGTCTGTTCGTGAAAATGTGTACTTCTTGATGCTGTGCGTTTATCAGATGTACATTTTGGTCCACGCTGGTTGGTGGTATGGCCTATGTACTTGATAAAATAAGCACAATTCTCCTTCTCCCTTCTCTCTCTCTCTCTCTCTCTCTCTCTCTCTCCATCAGGGAGCAGCCGAACTCCCGGCCCACATTCTCCTCATCAACAGCGGACTCTTCTTCGACACGAAAGGTCAGACAGCTTCCCCAAGTTCCCGCTAAAAGCAGCAGTGTAGAGCAAGGTACAGTCATTGTCCACTGACTTGCACTGGTTACTTTTCCAAATGTTTGTTGAATAAATATGCTAAATATGAAAATATCATGTTAATCATATTTTTTTAATCATGTATGTATTAGCTCTTGCTTCAGAGGAGCGAACACGGCAAATGAAAGTACGCACCTTCCGAACAGCAGCTCCCTCCAGTACCAGCCAGGATCTGGAGAGGGCACTCAAGAATAAAAGAGAGGTGAGCGCCGTTCTGCACTCTCGGATTGGACTTCATTTTCATATACACTACTGTTAAAAAGTTTGGGGATGAATTTCTAATTAAGATTGAATTTATTCCTGTGATTGCAAAGCTGAATTTTCAGCAGCCATCACTTCATTCTTCAGTGTCACATGATCTTTCTGAAGTCATTCTAATATGCTGATTTAGTGTTTGGTAGATTTAGTTTTTCCTGCTTTATGTTTTTGTTTAAACCATCAAACAGTCTTAGATGAATATAAAGTTCAAAAGAACAACATTTATTTGAATTGTAAATCTTTTGTAACATTATAACATATGTAACATATATGTTATCTATTATAACATATGTTACTTTGACTATTGATCCATTTTTATGCATTCTTGCCGAATAAAAGTATTAGAAAATATCTTATACTGACCCCAAACTTTTGAACGGTAGTGTGTAATCCCATTCCAACTCTTTCAAACTGTGAAAAATCTAGAATGTTCAGAATGTATATGCGCTTTCATTCTTTTGTGCATTTCATTCCACTAGCTTTATAAGGAGCAGCGACGAAGCTGTGACAATGTGTCCCATAAGTCCTCAGACAGTGATGTCAGTGACGTGTCAGCCATCTCTCGCGCCAGCAGTGCCTCGCGGATCAGTAGCACCAGCTACATGTCCATTCAATCAGAACGACCCAGGGGTCGCATTAGGTGAGATGCATAGCTGTAATCATAAGGGACTTTTGCATTAGGTCTGACAATTTTTGTAACATTTCGTTAACACCTCGTTAGTGATTATACTTGTTAGAGATCAATTTGTAATTGGAATGTCATTTATTCACTTTTTTTGTTGTTGAAAAATTTGTTCAAACATTTCTTGAATATCTCTTGAGGAGAGATTATTATAAAAGCAGCTGTGAATCTTTACAGCGCCTCCTTTTCTACATTAAGTGGTCATATTCTACACATTTATAAAAATGTTGTTCTCTTGAAGAAGTTATGAATTACTGAATACATGTTTGTGTAGCAGTCAATAGTTAATTTACACGTTACAATGGTAACCTGTTTTTGTTGTTTAGTTTCCATTTATGTTGTACACATTTAAACACTTCCGTTTAAAAGTTTGGGTTCAAGAATGCATTCAATTTATCAGATGTGACAGTGAAGACATTTATAATGTTCCAAAATATTTCTATTTCAAATAAATCCTGTTCACTTGAGCTTTCTATTCTTCAAAGAATCCTGAAAAAAAAAAAAAATTCCCAAAGATATTAAGACGCACAACTGTTTGCAACATTAATAATATTAAGAAATGTTTCTCGAGCACAAAAATCAGCATATTAGAATGATTTCTGAAGGATCATGTGACACTGAAGACTGGAAGAATGGCTGCTGAAGATTCCATCACATTAATAAATTACAATTTTTAAATATTAAAATAGAAAACAGCTGTTTTAAATTGTAATGATAACATTTTACAATAGTAATGTTTAACTGTATTTTAATCAAATAAATGCATCCTTGATCATAAGAGACTTGCAAACACATTTTTAAAAATCAACCTCAAACTTTTGAATTGTAATGTTCATTGTGAATCAAACTCTTTTATATCAAAATGGCACAAAAAAAAAATCCTGTTTTCAATTATTTATCCCTTTAAGATGTTCACAGCAGTCTTTTCCATGATCACGTCATGCTCAGATTTTTATGCTTTTCGGTAAACTCAGAAAGAATAATCAAATACAGAGGGTCACATTGTCATAGTGATTTTCCATTTGTCATTTGAGTTACTGAGAGTCTTTGCTATGTTTTCTCCCTCCACCAGCCGTCATATTCATCCATCCAGCCGCAGCATGTTGAAGAGTACGAGTGTTAGTGGGGAAATCTATACTCTGGAGCGTACGGATGGCAGCCAGTCAGACACCGCTCTGGGAACACTGGGAGGAGGAGGGAAAAAGCGCAGATCCAGCCTTAGCGCCCGTGTAGTCGCCATCGTGGGCATTCCCTCACGCCGCAGCCGAAGCACCTCTCAGCTCAGTCAGACAGGTGAGACACTACCAGCCAATCATATCCTTTCTGTGCAACAATGGCTTGAATGGCCACATAAATCAGGTATTGCTTCTAATAAACTCACAAGTTTAATTTTAAAACATGTTACTCGCTGCTTCATGTACCATATATAGTAGGGCCTTTTAGACAAGGCCTTTTGTCCCAATAAAACTCATTGTTTGGATATCAGTCTGATAAAGTCACTTTTAAACACACTTTTATATTCTTTTAAACACCAGAAGAGATACAGGACACAGATACATTTCTAAATGCTCTGTTAGCGTAGCCTGAGGTGCCCTCTACTGGTGTAAAATCTCAAATCAACAGTTAATATGGCCAAAAATGCTTTATATCTTGAGGAACAATGAGGATATATTCAGTAGAATGACATTTAGTGTAAACAAAATCAAGACTAGCATATTATAAAGAGCAAGTTCTTTCCGTCAGTTAAATCCATTTGCCAAGACCGCTGGATGTCTTTTCCTCAGTCTTCCTGCTTTGCTTAGATGGCTATCTCTTATCTGTCTCTCCTCTCTCTTTCTCCGGGTCACCCTTGTCTGGTGGATCTACATATCAGGTCTCATTCTACCTTGGTTCACCTTTTAAAGTAGCATGTGTCTTTAGTCTCTTTAAAAGTGTGGGAGCTGAAGCCTCGGGCTAGAAATATGAATGGCAGCATGTTAGCATTGGCAAGAGTTCACACTGTCAGGTGCAGATCAACCCTGGATTCCTATCAGATGTAATGTAGATAAATACCTTTGAAGTTGGATCTGATATCCTCTAAAATCCCATATTTTAAGCACTGTCTGTTTATAGTTTAATAAATGGATTGCTGAAAAAAGAAACAAATTCAAAAAGGATGGCAAAATAAGTTTTTTTGGCACCGCTCTCTGCCAAACGCCTGGATAATATCTTAAAAGGACCATCAGATGATAAATCATAAAGAGTTGCAAAGATGCGATAAATCAGCATTTTAAAGAGCTCCGCTGCTTTGTAACAGCTGTTCCACGCTCTGTCCACTGCACCAGCCTTATCCATTCACAACCATAGCCAAAACTAAAAATATGATTGCGGGAACACTTTCTTAATCTGTTAACATGAGTTAATGCATTAGGTATTATGAACAATTCTTTTAAAGCATTTTATCGTGGTTCATAGTAATTTATGCGTATATACTAATACAATTAAATTTTTTTTATTTTATTTTTTTACAAATTTTCACATTGTATATTAACATTAGTTAATGTATTAATGTATATTTACTTTACTGATTAAAATTTGGGATCATTCCAATTTTTTTATGTTTTTGAAAGAAGTCTCTTAAACCACCATAACTGCTTTTAACTGATTGAAAATACAATAAAAACAGTAATATTGTGAAATATTATTAAAAAAGAATTCTGTTTGAATATATTTTAAAATGTCATTTATACCTGTGATGGCAAAGCTGAATTTTCAGCATCATTACACCAGTTTTCAGTGTCACATGATCCTTCAGAAATCATTGTAATATGCTGCTCTGCTGCTCAAGAAACATTTATTATTATTATCAATGTTAAAACCGGTTGTGCTGCTTAATATTTTTGGGGAAGCTGTGATTGGACTTTATTAATCAAAGATTCCTAAAAAAAAACAAACATAAGGAACAGCATTTGTTTAAAATATATATATTTTGTAACGAGTATATGATCAATACTGATTGAATTATCATTAACCTGGATTAATAAACACTGTAAAAATGGTTGTTCCTTGTTAATTGTTAGTTTATGATACTTAATGCATTAACTGATGTTAACAGTTTGGACTGTTAATAAAATATACTGTTTCTAACCATTATCAATAAAACATTTTTTTTTTTTAAATCAACACTGCTTTTTCAATATTATCTTAAGAGTGACATAGGCCAATGATGATTTATCTTTTAAACTGCAGAATGACTAATGATGCTGGTGACATTGACTTCACTTGATAGTGACACCCAGTGTTCATATTATGAATTTAATTTATTTCACAAAAATGTGACAATTTTAAAAGATTGTTTTTAAAATATCTTGTGGGCTGCACAGAGCATGTAGTTTAAACACTCCTGCTTTAAGATCATTTGTTAGGTACAATTCTAGAAAGTCCAAAAGACTAGAAGAACCTCAACATACAGGTGCTCTAAATTTATTTTATTTTATTTATAAGATCATTTCTGTTCTGGCAGTATTTTTCTGTTTTCCCAAATAATGTCAGAGCCATACAAACGAATGCTAATAAGAGTCCCTGGACCTTTCTTTTGTAAGTCTTGTGAGAATAAGCCCTTGATTGTGTTTTGATGAAAGTGAACACGATGAGTGAAGAGATAAAGCTCTTTGCTACATTTTTAACTCAAACAACTGGCATGACAGCGGATCTGTGAGCCACCTCAGTGGTTGACATTTTCAAAGGATCTGTAATCCATCAAAAGGCCATAAATAGTAAGGATGGTGCCCCATGACGTCCAGCAGGAGATGTTACTCTCACCAAGGGCGAAGAACTTGGTCTTAGACTGCAATATTTTCTCCTGATTGACGGCTATAAGAATAGCACACAAACTTAAACACCTGGGCACACACACACACACACAAACACACACACACACACACACACACACACACAGACTGCACACACACACACACACACACACACACACACACACACACACACACACACACACACACACACACACACACACACACACACACACACACACACACACACACACACAGACATGTTGTGTTTTCATGTTTTATGGGGACTTTTCATAGACATAATGATTTATATACTGTACAAACTGTATATTCTATCCCCTTACACCAGGGGTAGGCCAGTTCGGTCCTAGATAGCCTAGAGAGCTAATTAGTGTCTTCAGGAGTACTAAGGCTACAGGCAGGTGAGTTTTCTTTTTTCAGGGTTGGAGCCAAACTCTGCAGGACAGCGGCTCTAGGACCGAACTTGCCTACCCCTGCCTTACACTAACTCTACCCCTATAACCTACCCACCACAAAAACTTTCTGTCCCCCCCACACACACGTAAATGCGTAAATAAAAAATCGAATCAAATGTCTACTACACCTTTTAAAATGAGTGTTTATTAGACCTTCAATAATTCATAAAATAATCTGGCTTTATCTGTTTGTAGTGTCAAAAATAAACAAAAAATAAAAAAATAAAAATTTAGATTTTACAAAAAAACATCATTATCTTACTTTTGATGATTAATTATTTTAAACGGTTGCACTTTATTTTACAGTATGTGCACTTACGTGTACTGACAGAGTACTTACCTAATAAAGTACTGGGTGATACAAGATAACTACATGGGCTTAGGTTTATGGGTTGGTCCCAGTTATTGTAATTACTATAAGTATAGTATGTACATGGGGAACAGGACTGTAAAATAAAGTGCTACCCTTTAACCTTTTGACAGCATTAATATTTTTAATTTAAGTTCTTCTTGCAGATTCTTTCCAAGTACTGCTTAAGTAAGTTTGGGAATTAAAGGACCTTATTGGGACCCCCTTGTCCCCCCGATGACAGTCCTGTGTATAGTAATGCCATTTTCCCCCCATCCACAGAAGCAGCTAACAAGAAAACAAAGGGATCCAGTCAGATCCAGCGCAGTCAGGAGACGGGAATGGCAGTGGAGTATCCCCGTAACGCCATGGCCCGCCAAGCCAGCCGAGAGTCCACTGACGGCAGCATGAACAGCTATAGCTCTGAGGGCAAGTTAGTATCCAGTGCAGTTTGACTCCTCCTTTCTTTCGCTGTTATAAACCATACATACATTTATACAGCAAGGATGCATTAAATTGATCAAAAGTGACAGTAAAGACATTTATAATGTATACTGTAACCAATTTCTGCTATTTTACCCGATGTTGACCTTCTCCCCAGCCCTCTCTCCCTTAAAATGTCCTGTCTCTGGTGTTTTTTATGTATTCGCTGCAAACCCATCAACAGGCTGCGTGTCATGAACCATGAACACATGAGCTTCTCTCGTCTAGATTTATTTGGAAAAACCATAAGGATAAGCTAATAGAGAACAGTCTGATTTACAGAGCTAATGCTGTGTCCACTACTGTCTAAGCTCCATTTTTGGAGCCAGATGGCAAGCAGTACTCCCCTATAATAATTAAAATATCCATCATCTGCGGAGAGGGGCCTTGGCAGGGTCTGTAGCGGCGCAGAAAACGCCAGCCACGATTCCCTTTACGGCTTCAGAGAGCGGGGGTCGTTCGGTCGGTTGGCCTGTCCGTCGTGACTGTGTGACACGGCAAAATGAGCAGCAACCCCATGATTTAAGGTTGAACGTATTTTAAATGGTCTGAAATCACATAAAGCCGTTCATATGGTAGCACGACATGGGCTGGCACGTCCCTCAGACATTCCTGCAGGAGTTAGGTCATGGAAATTGCGCTGGTCTCAAAGGAAATATTGAGTGTATTAAGAGGGGCCTTAACGCAGGACAGGGTTTACATACCATACTCATTTCAGCAGCCTTTGAACGCTAAATGAGGGCTGTAGGCTCATTCTGCAGTAGTAGATTACATCCATATAAACTAATTGATGTATATGTTCTTGTCTGAAGTTTGTTTTCATATGTTGGTCTCTACAATGGTTTCAGAAGATACATTTTGGGATTTGTATGGATTTATGATAACAAATTATTTAAGAATGCATGAATATAACAAGACATACACTATAAGCTGTATTTAAATTGCTTCTTTTTATCCATCCATCCATCCATCTGATGACTGGTGCATGTGTGTGTGTCAGTCTGATCTTCTCAGGGATGAGGTTAGGGGCTGACAGCCAGTTCAGTGATTTCCTGGACGGTCTTGGCCCTGCTCAGTTGGTGGGTAGACAAACACTTGCCACGCCCGCTATGGGTAAGTAAATATTTTTAGTTATATACAAACTAAAGTCTAAGATTGTGTTAAATTTGCTTCAGTGGAAAACTTTGAAACATTTAATTTCTTGAAACATTTTTCTTTTTATTCTCCCTTTGTTTTGTAGGAGATGTTCAGATTGGACTGACGAATAAGAAAGGGCAGCTGGAGGTGGAGGTTATCAGGGCCCGTGGTCTTACACCTAAACCAGGTTCCAAATCGCTGCCGGGTGAGAGTGTGCCCACACACAACTAGTTTTCATAGGGATTAGGGATTAATTATGTGTATCCTACTCATTGTGTAAACATTTTTACATGCATGACTAAATTGTTCTGTGTTAAGCACATTGAATTTCTATCTTTTTTCTTCTTTTTTTTTTGCATGTAAGCATTAGGTACGGGGTCAATACAATTTTTTTTAAAGAAATTAATACATTTATTCAACAAGAATGCATTAATTAAATTGATCTAAAGAGACAGTAAAGACATTTACAATGTTACAAGATTAGTATTTCAAATAAATGCTGTTCTTTTTAACTTGCCATTCATCAAATAATCCTGAAAAATTTTGGTTTCCACAATAATATTAAGCAGGAGAGCTGTTTTCTAAATTGACGACAATAGGAAATGTTTCATGAGCACCAAATCAGCATATAATAATCATTTTGGAAGAATCGTGTGACAATGAAGACTGAAATACATGATAAAATATGCTAAAATAGATATATATTTAAAAAAAAATAATATTTCACAATATTATTATTTTTCTGTATTTTTGATCAGACAAATGCAGCCTTGGTAATCATAAGAGACTTTTTTACAAAAGCGACTCCAAACTTTTGAACAATAGTGTATTTGTAGTTGCTTTACGTAACGAAGTTAGATGTTATGAGAAGAAGGAGGCGGGAACCGGCAAACATTCAAACAGATTTTAACCCCTTCCTCATCACCCCCAATTTAGGCAAGTGCTGCATACATGAAATGCCCAAAATAAAAAGGTTACTGCTCATAAGTAATTCTGAATAGAAACATAACACACATACATTTAGAAAGCCAACCCTTGAGAGTTTATAGTTCAAGACTCAAAATTAACCAGACTGTTATTAATATTGAGATATATAAGCTCAAACATATTTTGAACTAAAATAATCCGGGATCACCAGTGATCCCTGACAGGTAAGGGGTACCAAAAATAAAACAAATACAAAACGAAAGTAAAAGACTGCTGCCCCTCACGGACGACTGCTGTCACATATAATAAAACAAAACTCAACGTAAGTCCAGGCCTGTCTCCACACTTTAATTAGTAGTTTAATTTGAGTCATTTAGCACATGTACTTTGGACTAACAGAAATGTGATTTAAAGGAGCTTAATGGAGTGATTACAGCCGGACAATTTGAAGTTTAATACATTGTACTAATTGTTAATATGACGTGCCGCAGCCAGGCAATGCTTGAACAAGCCTTTTTGAACTATGTCTGTTCTTCACAGCTCCCTACGTCAAGGTCTATTTGCTGGAAAACGGAGCGTGCAAAGCCAAAAAGAAAACCAAGATTGCACGGAAAACGCTCGATCCTTTGTATCAGCAAGCGCTGTTGTTTGAGGAAAGTCCGCAGGGTAAAGTCCTCCAGGTAGGAAGCGAGTTTCATTCGTTTGTTTTCGGTATACCTCCATAGTTCACATTAGTGTGTACTGACCACTGAATGTGTCTTCAGGTAATAGTGTGGGGAGATTACGGCCGCATGGACCACAAATGTTTCATGGGAGTCGCACAGATTCTTTTAGAGGAGCTGGATCTTTCCAGCACAGTGATCGGTTGGTACAAACTGTTTCCCCCCTCATCATTGGTCGACCCGACCTTAGCTCCTCTCGCTCGTCGCGCTTCCCAGTCATCGCTGGACTCTTCAGGGCCACCGGGCATCATCAGGTCCTAGTGAATGGACAGGAGCGAGATGCGAAACGAAAACACACGGACCAAGGACCCGAGGCAACAATCAGAACCGGAGCGGCAGATAAAGAGACAGATGGACAGAATCATGATCAAAGCTTTGCTGAAGCCTGACAATCACTTCTCTTTTACTTTTGATCTTTGGGTTGTAGAGATTTCCTTTGATCCACTCTGCTCCTTTACTGCATGTTTTGTTGCTGAGATGACGATTCGACCCAAATAAAAAGAGAAGGAAGGGAGATGCTCCCGAAACGCGACCCCGCTTCGTATGACAGGAAGCAGAGCCCACAGTGGTTCCAGTAGCCTAGATGGTTCCGGTCAGTCAGCGTATTTGTTTTCTCACATGTGTATGCATTTCAGAGTTGGCGAGAGTGAGAGGACAGCACTGCCCCTCCTCTATATTGCACTTACAGGAAGCCCCAGAGGTCGAGGGTTAAAGGTCAAGATTTAGTCTTCTCAGAGAGTTTCCTCTCTGCTTCACGGATGCTGCATCCGAGACCCCGCCGTGTGCCGGTCTGGCCCGAACTCAGACTCAGATTGTGTGACTGCAGTGTGTGTGTGTGTGTGTGTGAGTGTGCGTTTGCGTCTATTAAGGCAGGGATGCCTGAGAACCTTTTAAGTCTGTTTACAGCAGTCGCCACCGACTGCTTTGCCTTTTCACGTTACTGTTGATTTGGTAAATAGGCACACTTTGTAGAATGTGAAAACATGCTTCATGTTTTCTGACATTTGTGTCATACGAGCTTCATGGAAGACACAAAACCAATTGTATTTGATTCACTGGGACTGTAAGAAGCTGCCACTATCATTTAGGTTTCTTCAACACTAACAGGAAACTCCGGAAACAGTCACTACATGCATTCTCTCACTAAAGCGTTCGACTTTGCAATCACAAAACATATCGTACTGGCATTTCAGAGCATTTTGAATTCTATTCCGTTTGGTAAAGGACCTGTACATACCGATATTTGAATTTCTACCCGACTAGAGTTTACATTATTTTAATGCGAGCACAATTGCTTGATTTTTGAACAAAACAAGAGAAAAGTTTAAGCTTTGGGGAATTGATAATATTAATGAAAAAAAATCAGAAGAGGCCAAAATCGTAAGCTTCCTATTTTTAGCTGTTTGTCATCGGTTTTGGGTTTAGTTTATTATAAAACGAATCTCAGAGATCCTCCCCCCTCCCCCTCTGAGCATTTTGAATGTGACAGTGAGACGTGGTCTCTGAAGAAGACCGCTCGCCACCAACACGGGGAACAGCATGAATCTGGAACTGTTCCAAGTTGCATGCACATTTTGTAAAACAAGACAGATGAGAAAAAAAGAGACTACAATAAGTGTGTGTGTTAGTTCCACAAACTGTAGGACAGCTTGTATGTTGCATGTACTTGTACAGTTTGCTTGTACTTGATATAAATAGATTATCAAATAAAACGAAGCCATTCATTCCATGTGTGGGCATTTGGCCGGGTTCAGCCATACACACAGGCCTTATTTTGGGGCTGAATGTTCTATAAGATTTTTAAAATTGTTTTAATAACCCCACCCCACCCCTTTTTTCCCCCCTTCTTTTTCCCCCCTTCTTTTCCCCCCCTCTTTTCCCCCCCTTCTTTTCCCCCCCTTCTTTTCCCCCCCTTCTTTACCCTGGATGGATAAATAAGCGCTGTACTGTAGTACTCAGCAAACTCAAGGCCCTATTTTATTGAAGATGTTGCTGTTCACTGTAGTCTGTACTACTGTGGGGCTAAAACTAAGGTAGAAAGCCTGTATAAAAACTAGAGCTATATGTATATGGAATATAATTATGAAATTCACGATGACTTAGAGATATATCGATATTGAAACAGAGTGTATCAAGTAAACATCACTTACGTACATGCATATATTGTAAATATGAGTCTGCAAAGAAGTTTACTTATATTTACAAAGCAGCCCCATTCAAGTTAATGGATCAGTGCTCTGTCTCTTGGTTCTGCTGAGCGGAAGAAGGGATGCCTCCAAAGTTTTATTTTAGTGATGCCCAATCTAACGAGAGAAATTTGGACCTCTACCACCCTGTTGCTTTATAATAAATGCTCATGAATCCTCGTTTCAAAGAGAAGTTTACTTTATATGCCTGGTTTTGGCAGACTTATTTACTTTGTCAGTATTATTCAAGGATACTGATTGTTTACAGCTCATGTATTCCACTGAAACAAAATTGAAAGTATTCACTGCAACATTTCTTGTTTGTACAGCAGACGTGGCTCAAATAATGTGTATGTTTTATATTCAAGAGTTCATTTTTATTATTTACAAATAAAAGACTGTGTGGAAGAAATTGTGCACTGATTTTTTTATTTGCTTTTTTCAAATACATGATTCTAGCTTTTTATTGTTTTATTTTTGTATCTTTATTTATAATCTATGATCATTTAAAAAGTGGAAGAAAATGTGTGCACTAAATTTTGAAACATTTGAAAAATGTTTTGCTTTTCAAATATGTGATACTAGCTTTTTTCATTTTATATATATATATTTAGAAATATTAAACATTAAATTAAACATTTGAAATGTAATTCTGATCATTAAAAAATGTTTTAAGATCACATTTTGTCTATGCCCTCAAACCAAATAGAGGTCCGTCCAGTAACGTCCATCAATGCATCATCCTGTAGTTAATGGTAATCCAATCTCTCCACCATGTGGAGGGAAATAGCGCTACACAGTTCCTTCCTTTTGTTTATGGTTTACTTGCATTTGTTTAATCAGTAACTTTCAATAATTGTGCAAGGTCACTGCTTAACAATTGCTAAAAATACGTCGTCTGTCAGTGCTTCAGATTTCCGGAAATGCGACATTAGACTCAGTCTTGTGTGATTATGTAACCACTGAGCAGCTGTTCAGAATCTAATGCATAATTCAATTATCCAGCTAATTGTAATTTAATGTCAGTGTCTGTTTAGGTGAGCTATAAAAGTAGCCGCTCTGAAGTCTAGTGAGTGCTTTAAAGATAAAGCAGCTGTTTTCCTAGCCTTGCACTACATTTTTTGGATGATGTTATGTTTTTAATATTATTAGTGACAGATTTGGTGTTGCTTTGACATTTACTCACTGCTGCTATAGTAATGCTGGGGCATCGGTTAGCAAGACAGAACAATAACCAAATTTGTTATTAGAGCATTATATTACACATGCTTCACCACTGAAAAATCAAATCGAGCAGCGGCATGTCTGGAAATCATGACTTCATTGCACAGTTAGTTGGATTGTAACAAAATATTGCTGGTTTTTTTCTTCCATAAACTGAATCACAACTTTAAACTGAAATCAAAAACAGGCAACGATGTTAAACAGTAATGAGGCAAGGCAGGTTTATGTAGCACATTTCGCACAAAGGTTATATAAAGTGCTATACATTACAAAGAGAACGAGAAATAAAGACAAAAGTGTAAACATTAAAGGTTTTAAAACATCAAAATAAAATGATAAAAAGAAGAATTTAGAAATAGGTACACCAGCAGAACTAAAGGTAAAAGGGGAATTTTATGTATAAATATTGACTGAAATAAGTCTTATAAACTTGCAAAAAAATAAAATGCATATAATATCTTTGGTTATCTACACCAGTGTTATTTTAGTATTATACTCACCGGCCACTTTATTAGGTACACCTTGCTATTACTGGGTTGGATCCCCCGTTGCCTTCAGAACTGCCTTAATTCCTCATGCCATAGATTCAAAAAGGTGCTGGAAACATTCCTCAGAGACCACCGCATCCCAAAGGTGCTTGAATTGAGATCTGGAGACTGTGGAGTCAGTTTCAGTACAGGGAACTCATTGTCATGTTCAAGAAACCAGTTTGAGATTTTGAGCTTTGTAACGGTGCATTATCCTGCTCGAAGGAGCCATCAGAAGTTGGCTGTGGCGTTTAAATTATGCTCAATTGGAACTAAGGGGCCCAATGTGTGCCAAGAAAATAAACCCCATATCATTACACCACCACCATCAGCCTGAACCGTTCATACAAGGCAGGATGGATCCATGCTTTCATGTTGTTTACACCAATTTCTGACCCTTCCATTTGAATGTTGCAGCAGAAATTGAGACTCATCAGACCAGGCAATGTGTTTCTAATCTTCTATTGTTCAATTTTAGTGAGCTCTTGTGAATTATAGCCTTTCTTAGCTGACAGGAGTGGCACCCGGTGTATCTTCTGCTGCTGTAGTCCATCTGAACCTCTTCAGAGATGCTCTTCTGCAGACCTCGGTTATTTGAGTTACTGTTGCCTCTCTATCAGCTTGAACCAGTCTGGCCATTCTCATCTGACCTTTGGCATCAACAAGGCATTTTCGCCCACAGAACTGCCGCTCACTGGATATTTTCTCTTTTTCAGACCATGCATTCTCTGTAAACCCTAGAGATGGTTGTGTGTGGAAATCCCAGTAGATCAGCAGTTTTTGAAATACTCAAATCAGCTCTTCTGGCACCAACAACCACGCCATGTTCTAAGTCACTTAAATCATCTTTCTTCCTCATTCTGATGCTCAGTGTGAACTTCAGCAGATCGTCTCGACCATGTTTATGCCTAAATGCATTGAGTTGCTGCCATGTGATTGGCTGATTATATTTGCGTTAACGTGCAGTTAAACAGGTGCCAATAAAGTGGCCGTTGAGTGCACTATTATATTAATATTTTGAATTATCTTTTATTTTTAGATTTTCAGTTTTCATTTGAATTTAGTTCAAATTTTTTCAATTTTGATCTGCGTTTGACATTTTTTGTTATTTCTATTTCTTTTTATTTAAATTTTAGTTATTTTAGTACTTTAAATGTATTATAGTTTTAGCTTTAGTTGATAATAATAGCACTGATCTACTTTGGACCAATGGTAAGTACAAACAAACACTAACAAAGGAATGCACATTGATTATCAAGCAGAACCCTTGAAGCAGGGCACTCTCAATGCCCCTGATGTTTTTTTGGGCGAAGGAAAAGGGTCAAGAATGTCAGCTGGAACCCAGGTGTGTTTTTCGAGAACAAATTTTTGTCCACCTTGTACTGCAGACGGCCTACCTGATGCAGAGAATTCAATGGTAAGTGGACAACACAAGGCGTACCACCGACCAGGTCAAACTATGCCTTCAACAGGAAGAAATAACAAGACAGTAAATTACAAGATGATACAGAGATTTGATATAGAGAGATTTAGGCATTAGGAAAGCTAACTGTGAAGAAAGTGCATGAAGTTGCTGTGGAGTTTCAGATGCTACTTGGAAACATTTATGCTGTCAGCTGGAAATTTAGTTTAATCACACAGAAAATATCTGCAACATATTTGTACTTTGCTGTAATATCTTGCTACTCTAAAATGACTGAAATATCTGCATGTTTAGCAATAAATTGAATGTATTTGCATCAAGAAAAACAATGGCTATGTTCATAATGGAAAACTAGCTTACTACTTCATGAATACTGATCATTATAGATTGTATGATGTCTATACTAGTAAAACAGTAGCATTATGCAAAATTTCAAACAGTATGCTACATAAAAAGTATAGTTTGTGTAAATAATATTGCAACTTTATAATAATAGGTCAAAAATGAGGGGAAATACAGCTGTAATTGCTTTCAGTGTTATTTTAGTATCACTGAGATACTGGTTTTATTTTAATATTTTAATAATTGTATTGTGTTTTTTAGGTCATTTTTATTGCTTAAATGTCTATATCCTAGTTATTATTATTATTTATTTCCATTTTAGTTATTTTAGTCGCCTACATCAAGTTAAACTAAATGAAAATAAGAAATGATGCCTTGGTAAGTAACTAACTAGCTGTAATAAAATAAGTTTTTTTTTTATATATATAAATAAATGTTTACATTTTTCTGTATTAAATTTAGTTTTAGTTAACTAGGCTATAATTTCCTTGCTTACAGGTCAAATGGTCAAACTGCAAATGGAAGGTTATGTTTAGCAGCACGTTGCATTGTGGGATACATTTTTCTGTGGCGTGTGCTCTGTTGTAAACGTATTAGACTAAGTCATCTGAGTAGCCTACTCTGTACATAATTTTGTATAATAAAGTTTATAGCCTACCGCAGAAATAGTAGGAATTAGTATCCTGTCCCGAACGTTACTTTCCAATTCGCCCTGAGAATAGCCTAGCCTATTTCCACCTGTCCAAAAGAAGGCAAAGCTCTGAGGAGACACTTTCCTGCACCGCACGAATCTATATTAGCAATTGCAAAGGATTTAGTGTTTCCAGTCTGAATTAAATGTGGTGATATAAAAGGAGTGTAGGCCTACTGCAAAATGGTAAGAAATCGCTTTTTTTTCTATTGAATTGTCATTGTGAGTTGCACCCTTGTATAAATAAACACGCAATCTTCGTCTGACTCAATGACGGAAGTTATCGTTTAGTGATATCCGTCTCGAGTTGAAGGATTTGGACAATAGTTAAATTTTTTTTTTTACATAATATAAAAAAGTAGTAGGCCTAATCTACTGAAATCAAATAATCCGCAATGCTTCGCGTTCTCCTACAGTAGCCTACATTCATAAACTCAGTGCTGTTGCATTGCCAGTCAGCTGTTTAATGGAAAGTGTCTGTTCTTGTCTGCCTGGGAAATGAAACCAGTGCCGTGAAAGATTTCAAACATTTTTTAAACAGGGGTTGATTTATTGCCACTCTTTCAAATATGTAAAAAAGCATATCTTGCGCTCCATTCTTCAAATGAATCTATTGCTAATATTTTAAGACTCGTTACTCATTTCACTTTGCCTTGATCCCGATGGCCATAAAATACTCATAATTTTTTTTTATGACAGGGGTTATTGGAGAGCTTGTCTGGGTTCTCACTGCTTCTCATCACCGTGCCATGTTCTTTCATGGTCGGTCGGGTCAAGTACATTCTGCAGAAATGTGTTTTAGGCCAATGGATTTTGTGAAGGAGGCCTTAATATTTAGGGCCTTTAGTAAACTATCTGTGAATTCACAGTGCTTACAATTATGGGCAACAGGCTTTGTTTTTACAGTGCATCTAACCTCTAAATCAGTGAAACTGATTTTATTTTGATGATTAGGCTATATTACATGATATTAAACGACTGCAGTCCTGATGAGAGCTAGGCCTACCCTACCTACCTATAAACTTTTTGGGAACAACACTTTTAGTAGAATAGTAGCGGTAGTAGTTTTATTATTTGTTAATTTATAATATCATTTATTTTTGCTTTTATGGTGTTAAGTTTAAAGTACGGTTTACTTCTTATAATTTCACGTTAAAGCAATAGGGCCTAATTTTTTAATGAGTAATATTCAAGTTTTATTCTGCTGTATTTACAGACTCACACCACTAGAGGGTGTTGTTGTTAGCTGTGCAGGAATCCTTCCTGGGGTTATGTCATAAGAAAAAATACAAATACATTTTATGGTCATCATAGTAATGTGTGAATGTCAAAAAAAGCAGTAACAGAAAACCCACCCTCATAAGCACAATGATTACATTAAGATAATAATGTCTTGTAACAACTGATGCTTAATGTTCATTTACAGACGTTTTTACCATTGCAGTACAGCAAGAAATTTGAGCTTTGCATACAATACATTAAAATAAATTGCTTTTATTAATAATAACTTGCAATTCTAAATTACATTGACTTACTAAAAACTCAGGTCTGCACTGCCAGAATTGCTAAATAAACTAAAAATATATAATATTTGTATTGTGAACACAGGGTGTTCTTGTTCATTTGGCTTATTTATTTGCCTTTCTGCTACTCCCTTGGCAGTTTTGTTAATGAAAGCTTGAACAGCTTTTGCACAGCTGTAAGAAAAGCCCATATGGCATAATTATGCATTATATAAATCTATTCTTATTGTGAGTACATTTTTTTATCCACTCTATTTGCACACTGTGCACAAAAAAATCAAACATGTGACAGTTAGGCCTATAAAGAAGAAAAAACAACTATTATGCATGTAAACCATTTAAAAAAACAACAACATAGAACTCAAGAAAAACAGATACATGGCGGTATATGTCCCAAGCCTGATACAAACCATAGAATAATTTTGTAATCATATGCTGATTTATTATAAATTATTTCTTTAGATGTTGTTACCATGCAGTAAGAGATGTGCTTAGATGGAAGCAGTGACAGCTTTCGATGTTGGTACTGCAATGTAAGGTTCCAATGATAATGTTATCCTGGAAGATTTCCCTGAACTACATCGACAGACGACAGTCAGTTGAGCTGAACAGCTGCATTTGACATCTCACTTTCTTACACACACACACACACACACACACACACACACACACACACACACACACACACACACACACACACACACACACACACACACACACACACACACACACACACACACACACACACACACACACACACACACACACACACACACACACACACACACACACACACACACAGAGAGAGAGAGAGAGAGAGTGCTGCTCAATTGCCAGTCTCTTTATTTCATCTAATGTTTTTGTGTTTTTCGGCTATAGCCATATTATTCTGCATTTTGGTCACTTTGACACGTGACAGATTATGCTTTAATACTTTCTGCCTTATTCTGTCTATTTAATGTGATTTATTGGTTTATATTATTGTGCCAAAGTATTTGAATTATGCATAATGAAAAAAGTCTAACAATGCAACTTCATAAGCATACAATTGATAACATTGAAAGAATAAAACTTGTGATAGAGAAAGGTGTAAGAGCACTCAGAAGTCAGCTTAACATCAGCTTCGCCTGCTTCCCTCTGTTGAACCTCTGAGAAAGACACTAACATTAAATAATACCAGAATATAAAATAAAAAAAGTTAAAAAGTAATAGTTAAAAAGTTTGTAGAATGCAATAAAATATCGTTCACATCACTGAAATACGAACCGTTTACTTGCTAATTCAACTGTATACCGCTTACCGACGTTTTACGTGCATTTGATTTCTTTTCGGATCACGTGGTCTCTCTGGCAGCGGCTCCGCTAGATCTGCGGTCTCCGTGATTACCGGATCAGACTGAAGCGATTTCAATTGAGCCCCGATCAGGAACCCGAAAGACTCAGTTATGAGCTTAAGTCTTGTTTTTTGGCGTTTATGTAAAGTGTCTATTGAGGAGAATCTGTTCTGCCACCACAGTGAGTAGAAAACTATTGTAGTTCATTCATACACTTCTGTAAATCGATTCAAGTCAAGATGATGCGGGGCGGGCACAGGGGTGTTTGTATCAATAAGGACTCTCAGATTGTCTCAGTATGTTTTCTAGGACATTGTCACAGTCTTCAGAGACAGAAACCATAAATGTGTTGTTTCATCTTGGCCGCTCGGCAGTTCTCGACTCTATCAGCTCGACATAAATGCGCATTTGCAGAGGGAGCGAATGGCGATGCCAGAGTAACGTGACTTGGAAAAGCTTTTTGATATTAATCGCGAATTATTATTATGAATTATGAAATGACAACATTTTGCAGAAAATTTCATTATTTTGTTTTTATTCCGGACATAGGCTTACATAGGTTTTGGAGGAATAAAAATCAGAAGCGAGCCAGGCTGCGATTTATACGGTTGTTTGACAATCATTATAAAGGTTTGAGCCCCCTATACCTAACAAAAGGTAGGGGCGTGTATTTTACTTTTTATAATAGGCCTACATAAATAACGTTAAATATAAAATCAATAAAAACATAAACAGAGTAGCTTACAACATTAGCCTATGTTTTGACCTGTTAAAAAAACTAACAAAAAAACATTTCAGTTACCACAAAAGTTAGGCTATAGAAAACAAATTAGCATTTGACGCTGGTATAAAGAAGTCAAGCCAATGCTAATTCGATAGGCCTATCGCAAGTAGCATTTGACCAAGATATTTGTAAAAAAAAATTGGCTACCTAGCTTACTTTAAAAAGTATTTTTACTTGGGTGATTGGAGCGCCAAATTTCTCAGAAGCGGAAGTCATAGTTGGGTAAACCGGTGAATGAGAGACTACATTAAATATATTTTTGTGTTCCCATTTGCTCAAATAACAAAACTCCACAATAGTGTTTTCACAACCTTCAAAAAGATGGGAAAAAAGAGAGATTGATAGCTCCAGTCAGAAGAGAGATAAGACGTCACTTTTACCGCCACTCCCACAGGGGCATTAACTAGTTTCTTGTTATTTGACGCAAAGGTAGGACAATATAATACAAAGTAGGCTACAATGTTATACATACGTTAAAAAAATTGAAATGTAAAAAACTTTGCAGGATTTACGATGTTGAATCACTGGCTGTGAAAGGGTCCACAAAATACGTTCAGAAGTCACTTTCGCGCCAGGATGTAACCATAGCAACAATATTCGGCATAAGCCCTTATCGGACGGTAAACATAACTACTGTCATTCTTTATCACCTTTCTGCACTTTTACTGTAGTTGTAGTTAAAGGATATCATGAAAACTTTTGTATTTTAGAAGCCTACATTAGTTTGCCGTCAAAAAAAAATCATATTTATAGAAATTCTCTAAGACGACCACACTCGCACACTGAAGCGAAAGCTTGATAAAGCTGATCATTTGTCTATATTGGGGTGTCTAAGTGCTACATTAGATCTTGTCAGCACATTTGAACTGGAATAGAGTAGCCTATGGTTTACAGAGGAAGAAAAGAGAGAGAGCGCGGGCGCGCGAGTGAGTGTTGCGTTTAATGTCGAGTGATGCCCTCCCCTCGCCACATCTCCTTCACTGAGATGGTGACGCTCCTTCAAAACTCCAGTCTCACGGCGGCGAGCGCAGATTGCTTGAGTCATCTGAAGGTTCATAACTTTACCAAATCTTTCATATCTTATCTGCAAATTAGCTGGATGCATGCACTTGTCAGTAGGCGATCCTGTTATATATAATCTTAAAGAGAAGAACAATAAAAGATTCTTATGTTTTTACACAGGAGACTAACGCTCGTCTACAGACTCTTTATATGCGCGCACCGCTGGTGCCAGACGCGCGTTTCCAGCCTGCGCTGATGATGCGATGCCCCGCAACCACAGTGGCGATGAGGGCGGTACTGGTTTGTGGATGAAGACCTCGCAGCCCTATGGCATGAAAGATGTTGAAGCCGGTCGTGGGACGATGAACAACGCGACCAGGACAGTCGACAGTTTGCTGTCGACGCCGGGCACAACAGGTGCAGTAGGCTCGGAGAACCAGAGGAGAAAGCAGGGCGCCCGGCTGAGTCTGCTGGGGAAACCGCTCATCTACAGCGCGCAAAGCGGCCGGAGAAACGCGCGCTACAGGAAGCTCCAGAACTACCTCTACAATGTCCTGGAGCGACCGCGAGCCTGGGCATTCATTTACCATGCCTTTGTGTAAGTCAAAAAATCTCACTCTTTTTGTTGATAACATCTTGAATGTTCACAACTGAAGTTCATCTGTTAAGTTGTTTTATATAGCATATGACATGTATACATTTTTATTTTAAATGTCTCATTTTCTTTCAGAGAGTGAATCCTAATTGTGTTTGAAATGCTTAGCATTTGTATGTCTGAAAGTTTTATGAAAGAAATGTTGGGATGCAGAGAATTTAAATCTGCTGTATGCTAATAAGTTCATATTCCAGTCTCTTTTCAAATAGAACAGTTTAACATAACCTAATGACTTTTTCTATTTGAGTAATTCAGGGTTTTTAAAATGTCTCTACTAGGTACAGTGTGGCCTTTGATTGACTAGGTTGTTTGTCACTTAAACGCACCAGTGAGGTTTGCGTTATGGTGTGTATTTGCTATTAATGTTACTGGGAAATTTATGATTATGGCTTTTCCGAGATTTCCTGTAAGCTCCCTGAATAAGATGCTCTCTATATGACCCCAATTTAAAGCGAAATGCAGGCACTGTAACATACTTTTTTTACTCAGATTGTTGCGTCTGTTGGCATGTTGTTAGGAGCGTTTGTAAGGAGGAAGCTGAGCTGTCAGATGGAGAGACTGGAGCGCTGCGCTGTGCTTCAAGACAGGATGTTGTTGTTTTATTTGTGCTGAGAGGACAGCTGAGGTCATAGAGGTTAAGTTGTTACATCTGCAACGACGCATTGTCCCACACTAGTCAGAAACATCACAGAATCAGCACACTTGGACTGGGCTGCATGCTTCATAAAAAAATCAAGAGAGGAATGAAGTAGCTTTTACATGAGTTGCTACTTAGATGTTATCAGTAATTAGTTTTTTAACAAGTTTTAGAACATATTTATTAAGCATTTGTTTTGTAGCCAACGATTCGCATAATTATACATTATGGATTTTGCATATAGCTTTTGAGGGTTTAAATCAAACTCAGATTGTGTGCGTGTGCATAAAAAAGAAATGCTGTAAACAGTGTTGAATGTGGTGAGAGGTTTTGTCATGAGAACAAAGTTAATGAAGAAAATCCTTTGAGACTATTGGTTTAAAAAGACATGTGGGACTGTTTGAAGTCAATGAACAATCAATCAAAACACAATCTTGCCTCATCACCATCACCACTGTGCCCTTAAGCAAACCATATGCTGCTTCTGCTGTTTCCGTCATGTACTCAAATCCTTTGTAATGAATAATCTACTAAATGTCATATTATTAAGTAATAGTCATTTTGCCTCTTGTGCCAGTATGCTTGAGGGTCAGATGTACAGTCGAAGCATATGTCCCATATCAACACATTCTTGATTAATTTCATTATTAATTATGAAGTCGTCATTTAGAGCTTGAACTTGTTCTCAGTTGAAATATGTTATAACTTATATTTGAGTGAAGAGGTTATTATACGTCATGTTTGCTGTTCCGTATGACATAAGTTACAGTTAAAATGGTATTCTGCAGTTTCTAAGATGAAATGATCAAAAATACCCTCTTAAATACTATTCTATTCTAAATTCTATACTAAAATGGATTTGTGCTTGGTAATTTGTTAAACATTTTTTTTAAACGATATGACATTTAATGAAAATAACGAGCTGTAAACAGATAATATGAAAATAAATAAATTCTAAAAAATATAACAAATAAAATGATAGAGGTTATTTGCTCATATGATGCTTTCGCCGTTATTTCCAGTAGAGCCTATATCTCTAGACAAATAAGTGTTTGGAGTTAAGATGTGTGCTATTCAATTTTGAGAACATTTTTAATGATTAATTCATATGATTTTCAGTTTGTTTCAATTGCTTTTATGAATTGATTAGAGACTGGCTGAGTCTGAAATTCTGAAATGATCAAATCTTGCCTTGTTGTTTGTTTTTGTTTATCAAATGCTAGAATTCTGACTTTTGTTGCAAGGCACCCATACCAACATACAGTATAGTCTAGCATTTATTATAGTACCATACTGTATGCCACACGTGAGACTATTATGCACTAGTCTTTTATGAAGACGACTTTTCTGTTTAATAGGTTCTTTAAATGGGAATGATTTTCAATGGCCATATCAATAACTTCGCAGTTGTCTGCTCACCCAGCAAATGTTTTTACAGCGCATCAAAGCAAGCTCTTTTATCTCTTTGTGATGAGCAGATTACAGAACTGCAGCTGAGCTCATTTCACCAAGGTTAAAGCTCCGCTCCACCTCAAAACCACACCTCAGCATCAACAAAACTCTCTCTGATAATCATTTTTGACACTCAGATAATATAACGAGAGAATTTTTCTCCTTTCATTAAACAAACCTACCTGTATCCTTTCCATATTAATACATGTGGTTTCACCAACACAAAGAACACATTATGCTGCCATCATGAACACTTACATCATTAAAGCCACATTCAGTTTCCTTTATCCCCTCAGAAATCACATACTTTCTTGAGAGTAAGAATGAAAAAGGAAATTGCACAGTAGGTGAACACTGCCATAATCATCTGTGTCGGTACGTCATGCTATAGTTAGATTCAAGCCTATGTGACTAAGAATTCATCTGGTTTGAGGTAGAAGTTCATTGAGTTCCTTATTCACATTTCCTAACTGTGTTCCATTTCATAGAATAGAAAACTGGGTATTCTACTTACAGTCGATGGTTCAGATTGACTTAATGCTGAGTTATTGAGGGTGATTTGTACCACACACTGGGGCAGTGGCTTTTATATCGTAACAAAATATTTCAAAATTTCCACCTGTAATGATCTCCTGGACTCAACTGTGACAAAAAGAGCAACAAAGGGCGTCTTGTTCTCTGTGCACTCAGAAAGGTGCTCTAGTTTGCCACTGACCCGGTTAGACAGTCAGAATGTGATCTATACAAGAGCCAGCCAACTAACATTAGAGGTTTTTCTACTTCGGCTTAAGATGTCAGGTTGGATTTAATCTTATTTCCTTACACCGGAATTCAGACAGGAAATTAGGAGATGTCAGTTTTTGGTTTCATTTGTCTTTTCAAGAATGTAGTTACACATTTACTTAATCAATATTGACATTAAGTACCAATTTTCTAGCACCGTTTGATTGTGTAATCAGGTCTGCTTAGAGTACTACTAGAGTTATGCAACACTTAGGGGTTCGGGATTGACCAAGCTTTTCGCAGGTTATCACTTCGGTTTTCTGTGTTTGTAACAGTCCTGATAAGAGTTTTTTTTTTTTTTTTTACCTGGATTAAGGGACATGTTTTGTTTTGAGAGAGAGAGAGACAAAAAGTTATTTTTGAGCTGTTATTGTGTTTATATTTAAGAGTAATGCACCTGTTTGATGGAGAAGACCATTGACCCACTGGCCACAGACGTGGACCAGTCACTTTCATTCCCATCATTGTCGTAATCGAAATGCAAGCTGCTGTTGCTCACGTTGGAAGGTATGTGGAAACAGAGTTGGCTCTCACTAAATGGAAAAAAAAGATTTTAGACCGGTTACAGATGCAAAAAAAGTGCAAAGAGAAGGCAATAAACAGGGTGTCATGTCTGTGTTCCAGTGGGAGTATGAATGGTAGGGGGAAAGGCCTTTGAAAAGGACACTGTCTGATCACGTCAGGGGCTCCTGACACAAGACAGACCTCGAGGAAGAGCTGCAGCCCTCAGACAGGGCACTGCTTGAGCATGTTGAGTTGCCAGCCGCGTCAAGAGAAAACTAGCAGCGTGGAACATGGATCTAAGAATTTGGATATTTCTGTCCTTCTGTGTATCATCACTGCAGATTAACTAATCTATCATTAAAACGTTCTGTCTTTTGAAAGAAAGAACTCAAGAAATATTTAGTATTATTATCAAACGGTTGCTTAATATTTGAGCATTTGATGAATATAAAAATGTATTTGAAATAGAAATCTTATATAACATTATAAATGTCTTGACTGTCGCTTTTGTTAAATTGAATGCACACTTGTTGAATAAAAGTATTAATTTCTTTAAAAAAAAAACAGAACGTACAGACACCAAACCTTTGTACAGTATGTGCCAGCAGAATTTTACAGAATTGAAATGTGTTTTTTTCTACATATGATCCATCACTTAGGCTATGTGTTTGTTCATTCATAAAATATTTTGCCTAATCTGACCCTGTTAAAATGAACTTTTCCTGAAAATCAGCGCAGAAAGTGCGAAAAAAGGCTGCGGATTCTGTTCGGACCTGGATATACGAGCTACCGCTGCTCGAAACTTTCATTAAAATTAATGTTGGCATTAAGTTTAATAACAGGGAGGCCATTAGCCAATAACAGTTTCTCAAAGCAACAGTACTGCTTTGTCGTTGTAATGGTTTTTCATGATATGGATGACGAATCAATAGAAAGCCTCATTCGCTATTGTTAACACAAGGACTTTGTGATTCCGTTCTGCTGATTGAATCATTTTAACCGGGTGGTGTGTAGTAGAACATCAGAAAGTGGTCTTATATTAGTTGCCCTTGCTGACAAAGGGCTGACTGATGGAGGCAGCCGTCTTCTCTTAATAGCAAACGCTTGCAACATAAGTAGTCTGTGTGGCTTGGCATAACCCAGAGGGGCTTCCCTGCCCAGCAGTGCCCAAGCAAACTGGGCTAAAGAGTAATTGCCTTGCCGGGAAATACATTGGGGGTCTTCCATCGCTCACTATTGTCTTTGATTTTGCCTGTCTGCATGATGTGGTTCCCCTGATAACGCAGCATTTTGGTATGAAGACGTGTGCACTGGGATCTGGGTTGTCAGCTCTCTGTCTGATTGGATTGATTGCAACAACTTATGAATTATAACAATTAGACCTAGTCAGCATATATTCCTTAAGGTTTTGAATCATTTCTCCTGTTTGCTTCCCACACACATTAGCAAGTAATTTCTATATGCATCGGAATTGGCACACATTCAGGGTAGAGTATGTGTTGAACTTCTCAACTTAATGAAGAACATTTTTAGGAATGCACTTGTGTAGTGTGACTACATTCTTAGACATATTACATCCATCATGCTGTCATTGACCTTTGACCCGTGTGATCTTTGATCTATGACATACTAACAATAACCGTGGCAATGTCTACTACAATTTAAAAATTAGGAACAACTTGCTTCCTATAGCATTTACAATTGAAAAGAGCCTACCTAATTTTTCTCCCATTTATATATATTTATTTTAAAGGTATAATGGAGGATTTTCCAGAATTTTAGAAAAGAACCGCCCTCTCCACTTTTTTAAAAATATACACATGCGCAACACTCTACCTGCTCCCGAGAGGGAACGCCTATTAAACGTGTGCACGAGAGAGCTACTCATAGCTAATCATAGCTTACATTAACTTTTACTAGCAGTGATTTTAAATGGATTTCTCCAAATAGCATGCCAGACTTTACCTGTCGAGTAGAAACTTCGCGACTGAGGCATCAGTGGGAAGCCCAACCTGTGCTTTTAGCGCACGCCAGCGTGTGAAATATTCTCCCAAAAACACTCTGGTCTTGTTTCTTTCTTCAGAGGCCTTTCTCTTCTTGTCATACAATTCGTAGACACTTTCTCTTGGGACCCTCAGACATTTTGAAAAAACTCGGTGAGAACGGCGAGCTTCAATGAATGGCTGAAACCGTAGCTCACCACACATATACACCTGAAAGTGCGCATGCGCAGAAAGCGAAAACTACCTAGGGACGAGCACATACGACGGCCTTACGTAAACATATCACCAGAATGATTGACAATTAGGAGGACCAATAGTCTTGATCATGATCCACCCGGAAAAAGAAAATCCTCCACTGTACCTTTAAATCTGCCAATTTAGCTCAACTGATATTGTTTGGCTACTGTTTTTTGATTAATACATATTTGGACATACTGCTTTTTCTATATACTACCATTTTTAAAGTTTTGGGTAGTAATAATAATATTTCACCATATTACTGATTTAACTGTATTTTTGACCAAATAACCAAATAAATTAAGTCTTGGTGAGCATAATAGACTTCTTTCAAAAGCAAAAAAAACTAAAACAAATCTTAGTGACCACAAACTTTTGTATGGTATATTGTATAGCAGAGAAGTATGTATAATAATCAGACAGGGGGTCTATCTTCTCTCTGCTTTAGCATCTCCTCAGATGCCTGTAAACAATAGTTAAACAACATAATTAGGTAGATTTAGACAAATTAGACAAAAAAACAAATTTAAACAAATAAAAGTGTTTTTTCTGCTCTCTATGGTCTAATGACCATCACTCTCTGTTTCACTTGGATGAATGTACAACATGTTGTGCCAGTAATTTAATTTTATCATTAGCACATTGATAAGTTAAGTGTTAATGGCCATTTTTTTAACCTGCTGATAAAGTACAATACTAATATTTAGCAAATAGTATTGTGCTCACAGCAAATTAGCTGACTGGAGTTTGTAACTCTGTTGAATCAAAGGTCAAAATCTCTGTTGCTGCAGCAAGCTTGGAAGAATAAAAAGCCATCTCAGCATCATGCACAAAGCCTCTTTAATTGGACTTGAAAGATTCTTTTTGCATGTACCCCCTTTGAAATTATGCAATAGTGGTGTATTGTTAGTGGCTAATGAAATGCATAACTATGCTAATTTTCCCATATGTCATCAGGCACATGAGAGATTACTCATTAGAGCTATGTGTTTTTCGTGTGTTTGTGTGTGGTGTGCTGTCGGATAATATGAGGCAGTCCAAGTTGGATTAGATTGTGTATTCCTGAAGTATCAGATATGTTGAAATAATATATATCTCCACAATCTTGTAAATTAAAGTCAAAAGTCCAGAAATACATTTATAAATTAAATAGATTTAGGTTTTAGGGCAATGGACTGTAAAAAGTTGATCAGTTGACTTAACTTAAAAAAAAGTATTTTTTTCAATTATACTTGAAGTTTATTTACTTAATAATTTTAAGGCAATTGGATTCCTTACTTTTTTTTAAGTTAAGTCAACTGATCACTTTTTACAGTGTGGTGTGTTAAACCAAATAGTTCATTAGAGGAAAACGAATACCTTATGTCGGGGACACACTTAGGCTGATTATGAGTGTAATTTGATACTTACGACTGATCATCCCCAAATGTACCGAGTCAGAGACAGTTGCTTTCAAGTTGTTCACAGTTTGTTCACAGTTGGTGTTTAAAATCTGCTGCAGTCATTGGAAAATAGTCTGTATGTGTGTTCAGTTCAGTCTTAGAATCATTCAGCTAGTCGATAAGTGTGTCCACGGCATTAGAGGACTTTTTACCCTAAATGTCACAGAGATGTTTGCAGTCACTCTCAGGCTTGTTCTTTAGATTTTCCTTCACCTTACTTGGTCTAGATTAGTGACAGAGGAGTAACCGTGTGACATGATCCCCTCTGGACCTTGACTTCCTATTTCAATTTGGCAGGAGATTGTGGTAAACTCCTCCTGTTTACACAAAATATTTCCCTTTAATTGTTTCCCTATAGAGACCAGAGACTTCATTACTGTGTGAAATGAAAAGCATGTTTTGAGACTGAAAGCCAACATAGAGAAGTACTTAACTATATACGCCTGCTGAAGTTTTTTTAATGCAGAACTAAAGGTCTACCTTGTCAAACTGGTCTCAAGGCTCTGGAGGAACTGGTTATTAGCTGGTTCTTGCCTATTTGATCGGTTTGTCTGCAGTGTATGGTCAATATTTAGATTTCTTCTCTCTCAGAGGAAATAAGTGAGGCAGGAACACAGTCCATACAATAGGGCAGGAGAACAGGCTGCTCAGGGATGAGACAACTCCAGGCTCTATGACAACGGTGGAAACTTGACAGCGGCTCAAGGAACCAGAGGCTTGGCATAAGTGACATGTAACCAGCTCTAGACTGGCTGCCAGGACAGGAGAGTCAGCGACCAGGGAGGAACAGGAAGCAGGGCAGGGCAGGAACTAACACAAAACACACACACGACAAGACAACAAGAGATAAAAGCAAAATAGAACTGAAAACTAAGACAAGAGAAAACCAAATAAAGAAACTAAATAATAACTGGAGCTAGAAAAATAACTAACTGGAGCCTGGGCAGAGGATGTGTAGTTTGAAAAGTGTGTAATTTATATTGGTTCATGGCACTGATTAGGGCTGTGACAATAAATCGATGCATCACGATTCGTGGATCGATTCTGAGATTTTCGGTATGCATCGCAATTTTCTCTCCAAATGATCCTGAGCTTAGTTTTTAACAGCAGATGGTGCTGGCTAGTCTTTAACTACACGCTCAAATGTTCACGAAGAAGAGCGCTTGGCCTTTCGGCTGTGTGTGAGATGAGTCCACGTAAGTGGTTAAATGTACTTGCTCCTCAGAATGCTTTTATGATGAAAAATTTATGTAAACACATCCCACTGTGAACACCCTTATAATTTGCTTCAAACTTTATGAAAGATTATTTTATGGAAGATCCAAGCAGTGTGTGTAAGGAATTGGAAGCAAGCAGAGTACGACTGTTTCTAAAGCACTCAGCTTTACTGAGCTGTTATCTGCTGTTAAAAGCTAAGCTCAGAATCTCTCAGAGAGAGGGACGCATACTGAAAATCTCAAAATTGATCCAGAATCGTTTGAAGAATCGCGATACATCGATTTATTGTCCCAGCCCTAGCACTGATGTTATTTCTTCTACTCGTCAGTGGTGTTTCTAATGCCGAGTCTGTCTAACAGTTTCTCCTCCTAATCTCCTCCATATCGCTTTAAAATACAGCATTCTGTGTAGAATTCAAATGGGTCTGAGTCCGATACATTTTGTGGTCTGCGCCGAGTTGCGCGTATGTTCCGCTCTGTACTATCGTGTCTCTGGAACGGAGCATTCTGTGTGTGCGTGCTGCGGTAGTTCGCGCAACACTAATGCGAAACCAGACTTCATTCGCCCCAATGGAAAGCATATTACACTGTCTGAATCGTTTCCTATCCCCTATAGTGCATTATGTGCCATTCACCACAAATTTTTTTTTAATTGTGTGAACAAGTGACCGATTTCAGCCACAGCTTCAGCATCTATAAATAGTGTAGGGGAAGGGATGCTTCAGGTTCTAGAGAGCATTTGATTGGACAGAAAATCTGATGAGAAGCTGAAGTGCTGAGTAGTGATGTCATCAAAATGGTTGATCCGTATTGGTGGAAGTGAGAGACTACGTTTTGAATGCTTTTATCTTCTAAATGTGAATTTGGTCATTGTTGTGGAGCATACTAACTTATAGATAACCTTAAGGCTAAATTCATATTAAAAGCCCAAAGATTAATTTTCATTTCATGGGACTTTAAATGTTCACCCAGATTGCAGGTTTAGGATTTTGGATTACATCAGTTGGAGCACTCATAAGGCATGCCCACAGTTCACTCACTGTTTGTTCTCTTACCTTTTGAAGCATATTGCACTCAAAAAAATTATTTTCCTGTATGCAATATTAGACATGAAACACATTGGGCCCTATTTTAACGATCTGAAACGCAAGTGTCAAAGCGCAAAGCGCAAGTAACTTTGTGGGCGGGTCTCGGCGCTGTTGCTATTATACCGGCGGGATAAATGCCTCTTGCGCCAGGCGCAAATCTAAAATGGGTTGGTCTGAAGTAGCTTCATTATTCATAGGTGTGGTTTGGGCGTAACGTGAAATAAACCAATCAGAGCGTCATCTCACATTCCCTTTAAGAGCAGACGCGCTTTTTCCATAGCGGATTGCTATTGTAACGGCGGATTTGCCAGGCGCGCGCCAGCAGCGGTTCACAGCCAAGGAGAGCAACGCTCTCGTCACGGCCGTAAAAGAGAGAAGTTACATGAAAATGGAGAAATGTGTAAGCTAGATGTATGCTTTTATAATAAATTGTTTATCTATCTATCTATCTATCTATCTATCTATCTATCTATCTATCTATCTATCTATCTATCTATCTATCTATCTATCTATCTATCTATCTATCTATCTATCTATCTATCTATCTATCTATCTATCTATCTATCTATCTATCTATCTATCTATCTATCGTAATAATGTATGATTTGCAAAAATGAAAACTGCTGCTTCTGTGTAGATGAGAGAATCAAAGTGCGCGTTGTGCACACGCTACATTGATTATGGCCAAGCATGCGCCCTTAAAATAGCCTATGAATAACATGCGCAACGCGCCACTGACTTTAAACTATTTTTTCCTGGTTAGTGGCGCAATTGTTTTCTAAATCTGCAAAATAGCAAGAAGGAACGTTTGCGCCGGAACACGCCTCCTCTTTGCGCTGAACCGCCCCCGGGAGCGCAAGTGTATTTCTTAGTTAACCGACGTGCTTCTGTGGAGGGAAAAGTCCGCTTTGCGCGGGTGCAAAATAGGAATGATACATGCGTCGGTGTACAAAGTCACTTGCGCTGGGTGCAAGATAGGGCCCATTGTGTGTTTCAAAGGCAATCTAATATCAAATCAGACTGTCTGACTGCTAGGCAACTTCCAGGAGTCTGTGTGCAGTGCTCTATAGTCAGAACAAGTTACTGAGCATAACTTACATATTCTGATTTGTTTTCTGAGCTATATATGTGAAATAATTGGTGCTTATTACTTTAGGAAGAACAGAAATTCAATTAGGCTCACATTTTCCATTATTTCCTTCAGTGATGCCTGTACAACTTTGACATTTATTATTTGAATTCGTTTTCCTTTTTATGTGTTTAACATAATTCCTTTTTATGGTAGTGTATTATTGTTGTATTTCCTTTTTCAGATTAACCAATACTAAATTGGCATGTAAACAAACTGAACTGTGATTGATCATTTTACATTTAGACTGTCCTTTTTCATCAAAGTGGGCCACAATAAGCTGCAATTTTGACCAGCTTTTTAGCTGATTGTTAAATAAGTCTCTCATGTTCAATATTTTCTACTTGAATATACAGTAGTCAACATTTGAAGTGGATCAAAAAAGGTAATCAAAGTTGTCCTAAGACAAGAACGGGTATTGTTCAAAATTCATGTATGACTTTGAAAGGTTTTGATCCACTTAAAATGTTGACTACTGTATTTTAAAATGTAATGAAGTCTTCAGCAGTCACATGATCCTTCAGAAATCATTCTAATATGCTAATTTGATGCTCAAGATACATTTTTTTTTTTATCAATGTTGAAAACAGTTGTTCTGCTTAATATTTTTTGTGGAAACCATGATACTTTTTTTTCAGTATTCTTTGATCAATTGAATAGAAATTACAAAAGTAACATCTTTTGTAACATACTAACCCAAAACTTTTGAATAGTAGTGTACATTATATATAGAGAGGAGCAGATACTGAAATGCACAATTTGTACATAATAGTCTAAAATAGCATTTTTGGGAGTTCAAGTTTAATTTCTGTTCCCTGTGAGTAGAGTGTCCATGCTAGAACTCCCACACTAACATTCTAACAGCTCTCTTACTGCGGATCTCAGTTCTGAAGAACACCAGGCATTCCTCAAGCTGATAATCTCATACGCCACAGGCCAAACAAAACCAACTCGTATTTGTCTTCTGAAAACGTGGAAGGTTGGAACGACCAAATTCCTCATTTGATAAGATTTGACCTCTTCCAGCAAGACTGTGAAACTCCTTCAATGCCTTTTTTTCTGGTGTCTGTTCAGAGATCTAGCCAACATCACTGTTCCCAGTGAATGTATAACAGCAGCACAAAACATTTGTGCAAAATTCACTTAGCCGTTGTGCATACATGTATTGTAGATCCCCAAAGAGGAAAAGATGTGTGTGTGTGTGTGTGTTCTGTCAGTGCCATTGCACCTCTGTCTTGACAGCCCATGTCTTCTTGATTTCAGGTAAACCTATTGATTTAATTGAGTTTCATTATTATGTTTTAATTAAAATAAAAAATTAAATGAATTTAATATTTTTATGCAGTATATTGATAGCCCTAGTATATAGAAAACACTTTGATAAACAAAAAGAAACATTCTTTGTTCTGAAAGAAGCATTACATTGTCATCAAAGCATGACATAGTATACAGTATACAATACTGGAAGATCTGAGAGGTTCTTAATTTTTTACCTGATATAAAATTCAGTCAAGAGATGAGCCTTGTGTGTTCAAAGAAAGCCCAATTTTAGCTGATAAATGAAGTTTGAGTGTCTGCTTTCTAGCGAAGAGCTTCATCCCAGGCTAGTAGCCTGGCAGCGTTGACAAAACCTGACAGCTGTTTTTTTTTGTCGTGACAACAGTGTCCTGCACGTGTGTGAGAGTTGTTTGTTGGCCCCATGGGGCAAAAAGCTGTTAAATGTCAGATGAGTACAGTATCCTACATATCAAGCATATCAAGCTGTATACACCAGAGAGCCATTTTCATCTCCTAGATGCCAGTTACAGTCTGATCAAATGAATGCTCTTTCAGTGATGCTTTCAGTCTTGACTCTAGTCACTCTTAGTTCTTTTGCACTTCCCAAGCCACATTGTTTTGGAGACAAACAAAATATCATTTTGGAGATTTGGATTTGTTGAAATAATTTATGTTTGTTTGCCTCTGGTGTGGATTGTAAAAAAGAATTATTGTTTTTGGCAGTTTCATGGGAATTGGAAAAAACAGAGCATCGTAATATGTTTATTGGAATATTTCTTTAATTATTTTTTATGAGATATTTATATATGTAACTATTATTTACTCATAATGCCTGCAGTTTGAGGTACTTCATATCTGCTTTCTGTATATTGCTGGGCCTGGGTGCTCTCATTGTACCAGAGGAACTTCACATTCCTCCTGCTGTTTGTGTTGGGACAGCGTTAGGTTCTGCGAGCAGCTCGCCATGCACTCAAATCCTTATTTGTGGTTCCCAGTCTGATTGACAGACCACCCAGTCCACCAGAGAAGGCCTTCAGTTAAGGACACAGTCATGACCCCAGGCCTGGTTCCAGTTCTGAGTTTCCATGAGGAAAATGCAATTTAAACTTAGGAAAATAGTAAAAACCTGGGATTGCTGACTAGTTGAAATGAATGCAAATGTTTTATAAACAACGTTTGAGTTACAATTATTAACAATACATTTTAAATAATGAACTATTTTTATAATATTTGTATGCATAACATTGACAGCCCTAATATAGAACATAGATAGATAACAGTCTAAATTGAAATCAAAATTCAATTCATACACATTCTTTTTTTGTTCCAAAAGATGAATTTGATCTGACATCAACATCAAAGATGGGCATAATGTAAATCTAATAAATCTACACTACAGTTCAAAGTTTGAGGTTGGTACTTTTTAAATATTTAAAAATGTAATTTATTCTTGTGATGTCAAAGCTGAATTTTCAGCAGCCATGACTCTAGTCATCAGTGTCACATGATCTTTCAGAAATAATTATAATATGCTGATTTGGTGCTTATGAAAAAATTCATATTATTATTATTATCAATGTTGAAAACAGTTGTGCTGCTTAATATTTTACTTTAATGCATCCTTGCTGTATAAATGTATAAGATTTTATTCTCTTTTTAAATTGGATGGCATGCCAGCGGTATTACAATCATCAATTGTTATTTTACCCAGAAAAGGTCCATAATAAAGCACCAGGCAGCACAATGATACATATAGCTTTAGTTAGGATATTTGGGGAAAAAAAGGTCAAGATAAATGAGAAGCTTTGTGAAAAATGATATACCACAGTTACAGATGTTTTCATCCAGACAGGATTAGATTTCTCTGCGGACGCCCGACGCAGGTAATTTACTCTGTAATTTTAGGTTGTATGAGAAAAAAACACTGAGGAGTTTGATTCAGATGGGATTAAAATCACAAAGAACATCTGTAGAACACAAATTTACCTCACCTTAAAAAAAAAGGAAAATTAGTCACTCCTCCTGCCTCTTCCATCCTTGACTATATCTGACGTTCATCTTGTTCTCAGAAACAACACTGTTTACTTAGATATGTAGGAAAGACACTTAGAAAAGAAAAGGTGAGCACATTTAATGGGACAGAGGAAATTATAAATCCCTTAAAGCAGGTAACTCAGCAGGTAAATCATATAAAAGCCAAAGCCAGGTGTGAGAGGATGTGTAACTATGACTGAGTTTGTGCCATCCTTCCTGACTGTATATCCTGCAGGCCAACAGGAAGTCAGGAGACACTGTCCAGCAATGGCATCTTTGTCATCTTTGTTACACGTCATGGCACACTGTGTCCCGAGGCACTCTGCGATTGAGTGGGATTTGTTTATTGCTTTTGTTACAGGTTGAACAGGTGCCCACTAGAGTTCAAAAAAGCACTTTCACATCAACCAAGTGAACTGAATTCTGACATCAAATGGACTAGAGGCTGTACCAAAAGCTCTAGTGAGAGAGTACTTTTCATCATATTATTTTAGTTTATACTTTATTTATTCACCCGAAAATAGGAATGTACATTATTGGTTTTTGTCCAATATCAGAGTTTTTACAATTATTATTGGATATTTAATTGTGCATGCTCATTTACCCAATGTTTACATTCAGATTAACTTTGCTGTCATCTGACGCTCACTTAAAATTAATCAAAAACACTAATAATTTAAGAACACTTAAATGTAATCTTTAGCAAATCTCAAAATGAATATCCATTCTTCATACTGTACATCATAGTGTTGTATTGCCTAAATACACTTGGATTTTTTTGGTGAATTATTTTTAATTCAGACAAAATTGTATAGATTTTTAATATCAACCATTTATTGGTTATTATGCAAAGGAAGTTTATTTACATTTCATACCCAGCGGTAGACTGTAATCTTTTAGTTCAATGAAGTGCACATGATCTGAAGGATGAACTTTGTTGATGTTATGCTTTTTCCAGTGATGCAGATGTTGAAGTCACCTCTTTAAATAAGCACTTCTCTAGTAGTGTTTACTGTTACATGCTTTTTATCCTCCATGAATCAACGTTTAATGCTGCTCTTGCGGGATTCTTTTTGTCATAATATTGACAGTTCTTTCTAATTCAAAGTGTTTTACATAAAAGTGTATTACCCAAAAATAAAAAATAAATGTATTAAAACATTACATAAATTGATACTGTGCGATTAGTATGATTATCCATAAGAAAATAATTATCATATTTGTCTTTGAAAAAAGTGCTGAAGTTGTGGCCTGTAGTGAAATATATTTCACTATTGTAAAAAAAATAGAAAAAAATATTGATATAGCACTCATGCTGCATTGATGTTTATAGTTAGAATGTTGTCATGATGTATGAGTAAAACTGGGAAATATCTGTTAATACTGTGTACATATGCGTTTTATATATTTACCATATGATATCTATTAGAGAGAGTCACTGGTGTCATGACTCATAAACCAGCATGTGTAAACATAAATTACCAACTGTGCTTTGCTGAAAAATGAATTTGTTTCTGTGCCGTGTATGCTTGCACGGGGGCCGGACCACCTTTGCGAGAAGCGCTGTTGTGTTAATTGGGATGGCAGATGGGAGGATTCACAGGGTGGCCCGTTTTATGTGTGAACCTCAGATTTCTAATCCTGTTATCTCTTCCCAATAGTAGCCTCTGAACCTTTACTAACATGAAAGAAGCATTACGTTATCAAAACTCTGCTAAAGCACATTAATACCTGTTGCATCAGTACACAGAGCAGTGTTACTGTAGTCTTTCAAAACATTGACTAGGATCAAAGGCAAAGCTCCAGTGCTGTATTTGCTCTGGCGGAGAAGTTCTCCAGCCGAAGGATTCTTGCGCTGTTCACTGCACTTGTTATGACACCTAACTTTACAAGATGTGAGTTTTATATAAATGATTATTTTTACAGCTCCTTAGGGCTCTTCAATAAGCTGTGAAGCTTGCAATTTAGGACTGATGATGGCGGGTATGTTTTGCTGGCCGTTCTGTAAGTCTCTGTAGAATAAACAGCAGAATGGCTGTTTAGTTGCTGGCCACTTTCTGAAGCGGCATGATGGTTCGGTGTTATTAGGCACCTGCCACGTCCGGCTCATCCTCTCAGGTCTGTATGATTAGCCTCCTCCAATAGTGCAAACAAACTCTTCACTGTTTATGATATGTTACTGTAATATTTGTGAGCATATGCGTGCACGTCAGATGGGTCTTAAGTATTGCCACATCATCACAAAATGTTTATACCCTTATATTTATATTTCCTTGATTGATTGAGTTTCAATTTGCACCAGCACTGGGTGCTTCGGCTATAAGCACCTTATATACATGCTTTATGCTTATACACACACATTCTCTTTTGTAGTTATTCAGCCACATTGACATTGGCATTTGTAAACCAAATTGGCATCACTGGCTTCTGCCAGTGTGCCAGAGGCTGGGAGAGGAATATTAAACTGAAATTTTGATTATGAATAGTGAGCAATTTAAACTTTATGTATCAGTGTTTTCATAACTGACGTGTTGTGTTTTTGCTTATTTGACAGTATGAGTGAAAGTTCAATCACATACTGTGTTTTGACCCAGTGACAGAATAACGTCAGAGCCACTGTCCCATGGGGAGCCTTCAAGAGTAGCTCAAAAAGGCATAATGTATGTGGCGGGAGCCCAACTAGGAAACAGTTCTGATTGAATGGATGTTAATGGGGGAGATGTCTCAGTATATGCCAAATAAACCGCTTTGATGTGGATTAGTTAGTTGCTTTGCCACTAACAAGGCATGGCAATATTAATTTTGTTGTGAGCTATACCAGTGTTCAAAATTTTTTACATTTTCAGTAAGATTGTAATACTTTTAATCAGCAAGGATACATTAAGTTGATCACAAGTGACAGTAAAGGCATTTAGAATTCTGAAAGAATGATATCACAGTTTCCATGAAAATATTTAGGAAGCTGTTTTGGCAACTGTTTTCAACATTAATAATAATCAGAAATGTTTCTTGAGCACCAAATTAGTATATTAGAATAATTTCTTAAGGATCAAGGTCAAGAAAGGAACTCCAAGTTGCCTCATTACGTTGGAGCTATGGGAATGCCCCCAGCATGACCGGTGTCTGAAGCACGTGTGCTACACGCCAATTCAGATTGACCAAGGCAGAAGGATGAAGTCACTGGCGCACTGGCATGTACTATAAAGGGTGCCCAAACATACTGTACGTCATCAGCTTTTTTGTCTTCAGTAAGACCGCTATTGTCTGTGTGCTCACCTGACGAAATGGAGAAAGTGTTCAGGAAATGTGTGCCGCCATGTAGGAGGTTTTAACTCCTGAGGATACACATGAATAGTGTGTGATCTGCCTTGGATGGAGCACGCTCAGTCAGCTCTTGAGGGATTTACAGTGAGGAAGCTCCGCTCCTGCTTGGCTGTGTTGAGGGGGGATGGGAGGGTGGCAAGGCATATAAGGCTGTGGGCCAGGCTTGTGGGGCGCTGCTCACTATGGGTGTGACAAGGCATCTATTTGGCTACAGCCTGACTCGCTTGGTGACGCAACACAGTGAGCAGGCATGATTTCATAACATTCCCATAGTGTCAACGTAATGACACAGTGTAGAGTTCCCTTGACAGGGTTATGTTTATTGTTTGAGTGCCCTTTATAGGGCATGCCAGTGCGGCAGTTATGTTATCCTTCTGCCGTAGCCAATTCAAATTGGCGTGTAGCACATGTGCTTCAGACACCAGTCATGGTGAGAGCGTTCCCATAGCAGCAACGTAATGACGCAGCGTCTTGTTCCCTTCTCAAGGAACCGGAGTAACATACATAACTCGAGACGTTTTACCAGTGACAGATTATTTGAGGCCTAAAAAAGAAACTCAAGTGATATATACATATATACACACACACAGGTACACACACACATATATATATATATAATATGTGTGTGTATTACTTTTTTTTTTGTTAGTTGCTTTATATTTGTCACGGGTTGTAGGGGAGGATGACAGAGGATGAACACGAAGAAGAAGGATTTAAGGTACTCAGGTGACAGGAACACAAATAGCATCTACAGCATGCTTTTAACGAGACCAGACAAATCAATAGTATACTGAAAACGTAGGCTGAATCTGAAATCGCCCCCTATACCCTCAAATAGGACGTTATTTGAGAGGACGGCCATTTGTAGTGGTGTCCGAAACCACATTGGACGTTATTGAGTGCACTCTTTCAATCCCACATTGCACCGCAATAATGAGTGTACAACCAATGTTGCTCAACGCTCAACGGCTGTCCGAATTCACTCACTCGTTTTCTTTCACTCCTTCAAGTGAACAGTATTAGTGGACTGAAAACGACTAATTAATGTAGGGAATGAGGGTTTAGGGGGTGATTTCGGATTCAGCCGTAGTAACATGATGATAATGAGTGTAAGACAGCTGAACAGAATGATAATCACATTAGTTACTATGACAACAAAAGACTAACCTGAACTGAACGAAGGGAAACAGGAACCAATGAATACAATCTAAAAGTCCATGAAAGTAAAACTAAGATGACACAAGCAGACAAGTGTGACAATATTGAACACTATTCTTAGAGAATGGAAATAATAATAAAAAAATTCTATGTGTATTTTCGTAGTTACCATGTAGCACTTCCCAGAGCAGATCATCTAGACTAGAGGATCATGGAAAGTTCAAAGCTTAAAGCACATCAGCAGTGTTCATTCATTTTTTAATGAAAAGCAATCTGAGATGTACCGCAAGGGAATATGTTAGAAGTTAGCAGTGAAGAGAAAATATAATATACCCTCCAAAGGGTCTTGTATCTTGTTTTAAGGCCTTGTAAATGATCCAGAGGGTTCAATTAGAGTGTTAGTAATACAGTATGTCACACATTCAGATTACTTTGATAAATGATCAGCCTCTTGAGAATCAAATTGCAGATTGTGGAAGGACGTGGTCATGAAGTTAAACACCTCACACGGGTCCTAACTGGTAGGCCAGATGTTTTACCCTTTAAAATTTTAACCATTTGAGTGCTCGCCTAGGAATTGAATCAGTAACTTAATGTTTGATTAAAGATCGCAGCTTACAAATGGCTTTTTTTTATTTCTTTTTTTCTCATTCAAACCTCTCATTCCCCTACCCCTCTCAGTATGTTCCTGCTATCTTTTTTCTTCTTCTTCATGTTTGTGGGTGTTTCAGGTCCATATGTGGTGTTTTCTAGCCAGCATATATTACTCTGCCATCTGGATTAGAGATACAAGCCTGTTAAACCTTCTTATGAACACACCCTCATTTAGACTCCATCAGCTAACAAGCTTTCACAATTAGTCATGTCATTATATAACTTGTGAACCCCTGAGCTGTTGATCTTATTTATTTTATTTTTTTTGGTTGCATATTGGCTTTTGAGAGTTTAAATATTAAATGATTTTTTTATTTTTATTATTCTCACCTGGAACATAATGTACTTCTTGAGGATTTTTTTAATCCCAAATATGTCTTGTCTGCTCTTCTCATACTGTAACTAGCAGAGAGCAAAGCCCCAAAATAGCATTTTGTTTTGATATGCGACACTTGTGACATATTTTACAGTTTGTGGTCCTATTAAAGCATTTCCTGAAGCATTTTAAATTGTCACTCATTTGCTGACATCTTGTTTTGAGATCAACACATCTGAAAGGCTTAAAAAAGTTTGTGGGTGTTACTTCAAGCGAAACTTTTTGGTGATATTATACCAGCCATTATCAAAGTGAAAACCAGTTAGTCCATTACCCTCTCTTGGCAATTCATAACTTTTTTTTACGTTTTGGCCATTTCCAATGAATTTGTACAATCTCATTCATACATTTTGTATGATCTTCGTATTCCCAATTGATGGTTAGGATTATGTATTATTTATCATTACTTCATGCTTATTTATTTATTTTTTTTTAAGTACAAATTCGTATAAAATCACCACTTTGCAAAATAGTTGTTTTCTCACGAGAATGGGTTGGTTAGTCACAGAGTTTAGAGTTTAAAACAGATATTTACAGCATTTAATATAGTTTCAGTCTCTCCACATGCTAGTTTTCATATTAGAGTGTAGATCACAGATTTGTCTTCTCTTTTTTGTGGTGTTTTCGTCTTCATAAAATGTTTTATCATTCTCTTTTGTAGAACTCGAACAATGACAAATGTATGTTTGACAGCATTAAAGAAAATGAAGTCAGAAGGTTTTTTTTTTCTCCGTCTTGAAGTAATTGCTAGATTTTGTGTGTGGTGGCCAGGCCATAAAACTGCAATGCTTTTATCCCCTTCTCTTTGGCAACCAGAGACAAACTGTGTCATGTTCTCATTCTCTCTTTCCATTATAAATCACATCTTTTATTTTCATAATTAAGAAAAGGGCACAAGTTAATAGTATAAAGTAAACAGAAAGCGCCACATTGCCTTTAGCGCAGCTGTCTTCTAATCCTGTCTGTAATTGAAATTCAATTGCAGAAAGAGATCTAAACCTTCCCTGTTGAAAGCAGCCCTTTGCACTTTGTCTTGTCAGTATTAACAGTGCCTTTCAAGCAGTCAGAAGAGTGAATCAGAGCCACAGGCCTGGTGTTAGCACCACCACCCTGCTTAAATTCTGTGCTGTCTGAAGTACAAGCTTCATCTAGTTCAGTTTGATGTGCATCTCTGTGCAGAATATGTTGTCATGTTCTATCTAGATGAACAAAAGACAGCCACATTAGGGCATTTTTCATTTCTCAATACACAGAAAACGTGTAGTTACATATAATCTTGGTTCCCTGAGAAGGGGAATGAGACGCTGCGTCAATGATGACGCTGGAGGCGTTCCCATAGCTAAAAACCAAACTAAACCTTTTTTTAAATACATTTTTAAAAGTTAAAAGAGATCTTAAAAAAAAGTTCCCAGTTTTATTAGTTTTTTCTGTTCACTTTTCTTTTTTTTAATACAGATTTTATTGGTCATGTCAGTTCTGATTGCCTACATAACGCTGAAACAAATAATTATCTTAACCCTAACCTTAACGTAAGTTTAACGTTTGTAGAATATCCTGATAGATAGCTTTACTGTTTGTTTTTCTGAACTCCTGTATCCATGAAGTCTGAACTTTTCTTAACAGGGGTTTGCTCTTAAAATGTTTCTTTTAGTTTTCATCTTTCATCATTTAGTGTTAGCAATAATAACATCTCTAATCCCCAGCTCTCTTTTGGTGTGGTTATGGTATCTTGATGTGTGATATGACATCCTAAATTAATATCCAGAGATACCATTCTTCAGATAATTTGTTTGTTTAAGCATCAGCCCGACACAACAGCAGTGACTTAACCATTAATGTGAGATTTGTGCTGGATCATCTGTTTGCTCAACCAGTGAAGGAAGGGGGAAGGTGTACGTGCCTCTGCTGCTTGTGATTTTCTGAATAACTCACTAAGTCATCAATTATTTTTATTATTTGATAACGGACACTCTTCCTTTGGACCTAATTTAACCACTTTCTGTGTTAAAAGTGCTCTGCATTCAAGCATTTCAACTCAGTGGTGTACTGCAGTGTAATTTTTCAAGGATAAAGTGTTCACTGTGATGCCCTATGGCCACTCTCCTATACATGCCACATTCATGGCTTCATCCTTGTACGAACCACGTGAACATCTTCACTGTCCTGGTTGTCTTGGAAACAGGATATTAAAGTCTGTAGATGAGTAATAAAGCAGATCCCTATCGCCATGAATACATGCCAGAGCCCTCACGCTTACTTGATGTACTGAAATGACTTTGATTGGAAACACATTTTTTCCATTTGTAGCACACTCAATTCATGCTTTTCCTCTTCCACCCATTCAGTGCAGAGAAAACAACATCAGTTGACAACCTGGATCCTTCATCATACCTTCTGATAACATAACCAGACAGGCTTTAAGTCCTGTAATACAGTAGCCGAATCTGTTATGCCCAACCCAGTCTCACGTCACACCTGCTGACGACAGCACACATTTCTAGGTGTGTCCATGGAAACTGATCCCATCACATCTATCCAGAGGGCAGCAACGGGCGCAGAGGTGTCTGACTATTTCTGACTGAGATTCTAGAAAGTTCTAGTCATTTTGTCCCCTTTGTGTTCTCACTTGGAACGTAATGTTCGTCTTGAGGACTTTTTATCCCGAGGGTGTCTCCTCTGCTTATCTCATAACTTATTTGTAGAGAGCCCCAAAATAGCTTTTTGTTTTGCGACAATTGTGAAGTTTTACAGTTTGTGATCAAATTAAATAATTTCCTGAAGCGTGTTTGAGTTGTACTTATTTGCTAGGCTGACTATCTTGTTTTGAGGCATAGAACCAGGCCTTTTTGTGCAGCTTAAAAAAAAAAAAGTAAAACAAAGTTGCCAACCACTGACAGCTATTTTTTGTCTTTTTCATAACATTCATGGTCCCCAAAGAGTATTTTGTTGTATGAATATCTGAACATGCAAAATGTGAAAAGAAAATAACAGAGCCTCTGCTATAAAAAAATAAAATAAAAAACACTGTTTTATTCTAGCTTTATGCATTCTTTTTTTTTAATCAACACTTTATCAAAGTTTCATAAACAAAGCAACATTTTGAACAAAAAGCTGAGAAAATTGTGTTTTTGTCAAAGACAAAAAATGCTATTAAAATGCTATTATCGCTTGTTTCTGCTGCTTTTTTTGCTTGTGTTTTGATCAAGAGATTCATATTCTTTTAGGAGATGTATAATAGCGCCCCCCTACAGTATAACATTAAAGGGATACTTCACCTCTGGAAAGATGAATGTGTATTTAAAATAGGTCATTTATGTAGAAGAAATGTGAAATTATTTTTGAATTTGGAGCTTTCTAGACTGAGAAAAGCCAGAAAATGTATTTTTGGCTTATGTGGATGAAAGACAACAACTCCCAGAATGCACTTGCTTCGCTGCCCTGAGGCCACTCCCAAGCCACGCCTACCGGTTACAGAGCGCAGTTGAAAACATAGACGGTTGAAAACAACAAGGCTAGGCTACTAGTGAGACTCCGTGACGAGTTTGCCCGGGATTTCGAGATCGCCCAAAATGTCCGGGATTCGGCTTTTGCGTTCTACAGTCGCCATTCATTATGTTTACTGTGGTGAGCAGGATGAGGCTGAGGGGCGCGGGAGAACGGCGTGAGGCCGGTGGCGTGATTACTGAGATGCACCGGTCTCGTATCTCTCACGGAGGAGCGGGAATTTTCTTAGCAATGTTAAAACGCACATCAACCGATCACTTGTTTAGCGTTAATGTAAACACTACATTCAGATTCACCAATCGGAATGAATTCAGTTATATTTAAACAAAAGGTGTGCATGTAAACAATGAATGGCGACTGCAGAAAGCAAAAGCCGAATCCCGGACATTTTGGACGATCTCGACGGCTGGACATCCTCCGGGAAAAAGAGGATGGTAACCCCTACTACTCAGCTTCCTACTACTCAGCTTTCTCCACAGAACAAGAGCCTGTTAGCTTAGCTTCCAAAGAAAGACGGCTGATACTATGTGTTCATTCTGTGAGTGAGATCCCACCCTCTTTGGGCGGTTTGAAAACATGCGGGACAGCCCCTACTACTGGCTGTAGTCTTTAGCCTCTGCCAAAAAATCCAGATTTTTTTCCAGACAAAAAATACATAAATCTCTCATGTCAGGGGGATATGAGGGTAGAAAGCACGGTAATTCGAAAATACTACACGTTTTCTACTAATACAAAGCTTAATGCTAAATCCTGAAGTATCCCTTTAAAAACATGGATTGCCGGAAAATTGTCAATGGCAGAAAAAGAGTTAATATTCTCGACTGTCATGTGATTTATAGTTTGTCAGTGAGTCTGGTATGATCTCACTATTTGTCATGTCATTTAACGTTGTAAACACTTGTGTCTGCCCTCTGGCAAACTTGGGTCTCCTCTTAGTGGGTTTGCAGAATCTTAATGCTTTTGTGAGTTTAAATGTTTAATCAGTTTTAATATTTATGCATTCTTGCCTAGACAAAATATTCGTGTTAAAAAATGTTCGGTCCCCAGGGTGTCTCGTTTGCTGATCGTGTGGTTGTTCTGGCATCTAGTGTAGCGTTGCCATTCATGTATGTCACATCTGTGCTTCTAGATCAATAACTGACACACTCTTGGGTTTGTCCCTCACTGCTCTTGCGCCCATTATCGACGCATGGCAACAGCAAGATCTTTGCCAGCAATTTCTTTGGTGGATATCTCCCACCCTGTCATAACTCGCATAACTTGGAGGAGAGTGTGGCAGTGGGTAAGCTGTGTCAGTCCTTTTAAATGTAATGCAAAATGTTTGTCATATGATCATACATTTAGAAAGAACCCATCAGATTGAAAGATATGTTTATGAGAAAAGGGATAATTTTGTGGCTCTTTGTCATATTCATTTAGTTTCATAATCAATTTTACAAGCTAAGTAAAGCAGTTTTTATGTAAAAGAAAATGTACATTTATACATTTTGGTAAATTGCAAATGTGTAAAACCATGTTTTGTTGTTGTTATTTTTATACTGTTACTATTACCATTACGATGACAAATTGTTAAAAATTGCTTCACTACATTTAAATATTCTGAATATTTACCCTATTTATGGCTGGTGCATGACAATGTGTATTATGTGGAGCAAAATAATGGGATTTGGGAATAGTTTAATGCATTTTTTTCTCATGTATGTTCATATTTGTGTTTGAATTGGAAATTACACCCAGTGGTTCAGCATAACCCTTGCCATGATGACACACTTTAACCCTTGGGACATGTAAAGTTGGGACATGTTTTTCCTATTCTACTCATCATAGCCTTAGCCTATTTCTAAATTCTATGCCTCTGTTATACTGTAGCTTTTCTTATTTCAGATAAAAGCGGACATCCTGAAATAGAATAATCTGCATTAGTTTCACTTACAATATATCTCATTTATCCTTGCCTAGAGGAAAACTTAAGTGGCACATCTTACCCCACATCCCCCCTACACCATAATTTCTTGTGTCAGAACTTGCTTGTAAAATTCACACCAAATAAATGTTTCAGAGGTCTAATCTGATTCAGGTCACAGCCTTTAGTTGCTCTTAAGATATTGTTTTACATAAAATATGAGCACATTATTCTATTTAAAATAATTACAAAATCAACAAGGGGCAAATTATTTTCCTTTCAGAACTGAGTATATGATCTTTTTTGTTTGTGTTGTATATGTTGGCAAACCAAGCTTGAAATTCAGTATAGCAATTGGAAATAAACTCTTTCACTCTACAATGATTTCTGTGTGGAAATATGCTGATCTGTTGTGTGTGGCTAATCTACTGTCTGTCAACAGAGAGTGGAAAAGTATGAGTGTGCCATTCAGTGTTTCCCTTATTGAGTGGTGTGAAATAATGCTAATAGCAAATTTTCGTAGTGCCATTGATGATTATTATGGCACATTAAGTTAACCAAGGATGTTTGCTGTGCATAATTTATAGTGCATAAAAATTTCCGATGTAAAAATATTCACTTCTGTGCATAGATCATGTGTTTTGTGTGGGATGGATTCAGTAACTAACTTGTGACCAGCCGTGTAGAAAGCAGCCGCACTCTTTCAGCTTTGGCTTTCTGAAAAGCTCGCTGTTGTTTGGAGTGTTAGGAGCGGTCCTCTGCTCTCTGCTCTTATTTGAAGATCTGGCTAAATGTTTTATTTACTCTGATAGCTCTGCATCTGTGCGAATTTATATAGTTGAAAGATAAGTGTGCTTGGTGTAAGGCTCAAAGCTGCCATAACATCAGTTTGCAAGCACTGCTTTGGTTCCATACGTAAGCATTTTTTTTAGCGTTTTCTTTTTTTACCTGATGTCACATCTCTGAAAATTTGGTCACAGTCATTGAATATAGTCTCTTATTCATAACCACAATTGGCTCCTTTCAGTTAAGGTCTTTATTTTCACTTGATGGTTGTGATGGAACATATTATCTGATATTTTGTTACCATGTCTTGCTCCTTGGGGCAGATCTCGATTTAATTATACCGGCAACTGTATTTCCCTAGAATGAGTTAATTGTTGTACTTAATCATTGCAAAGCTTATAAAGTGCTGAGCTACAAGGAAATTGCAGTCTCTGAACAGAGACCCCACAGCAGTGCTGAGTAGCGACGAATTCATAGAGATGATTAATAACCTGATATGAAGCATGTATTCATTATTTCAGCAGCTTGTAAGCTTTACACTGCAAAAAGTCCTTTTTCTTAATCATTATCTTATGCAGGTTTGCTTCTCATATAAATTAATGAATGTGTGGATAGTTTTACTGGATAACAAGACAAAAATACCAATGAAGTAAATTATTTTTTGCAGTTTAGATAAAAATATAGACGAAATATTTCCTTGGATCCTTCCCTGCTGAGTCTTGTAAACAAAAAGCCATTATAATGAAGACATTTGTTACAGTTCTTCCGTGATTTATAACTTCCATGTTAATATGCACATCTTTATTTTGGGTTTAGGCTATTTTAAAATGAGACATCTGCTCAGACTGAGTTGTCTGTGTGTTTAATGAAAAAATGCGTGCTGAGATAAACTCTAAAATGCTTACATGCCAGCATAAAGCTCTGTAGACGTACAGTATGCAGTGTTTGATGGAGATTATGACACTTTGTATATTTCAGATTACATTTTAGTAGCATAGACTGTCTGAGAGCACAGATCATTTCTATAGCTCTGTGTGTGTGTCGGGAGTTTCAAGGGAGACAGTGCCACCTCAAAAAATTGGAACATCACTTAACATCATTTCAGAACATAACTGCACTCCACTGGTGTGTGTGTGTGTGTGTGCGCATAACAAGCTTTATGTTAACTGTACGTGTAGCACTATTGGCCTTTATTTCCAGCGTACCATCCGGAGCACTTGCTGTTGCTGTTAACACGTCAGTCACACATGAAATGACAGCATTATTATTGTAATCATTGTCTGTGATTGTGGACCTTGACTGTGTGTGGGATCTAAGTACAGAAGAAAGAGTTTTTGTTTTTTCTGATTAAAGTTAATAGTAAAAGTCCTAGTATTTTATGTATTTTTACTGTATATATATACACACACAGTCACACACACACACACACACACACACACACACACACACACACACACACACACACACACACACACACACACACACACATATATATATATATATACATACTGTATATACATACACACATATATATATATATATATATATATATATATATATATATGTGTGTGTGTGTAGATATATATATATATATATATATACGTGTATATATATACACACATTTTAATGCAATTATTTATTATTATAATTTTTTTTAACAGTTTTGTATTACTCTACATAAGTTGAGCCATTATGCTATGGATGCCACAGTAAGAAACAAGTGAGCGAATTTATGGTTGTCACCATTTGATGTGTTGATTGCGTTTCATGTGTCATGTTGCTTTTAGTCTAATAACTTAGTCATTATTGAACAGCCTATACTTGCAAGGTTTTTTCCCCCCATGTAGCTCATACAGTATATATTGCTTTTGCTGACTGTACTGAACCATGTTAGGCAAAGAGACCAGCAAGTCATTCAAGTGATTCAAGCATCAGCCAAAGAGATCACAGCACAGCTCTGTTCAACAAAATGTTTCTACTTTTTCATTTACACTACTAATTTGGAGAAGCACTAGTTTATACAGCAAGTCAACACTGTTTAGGTCCATTTGAAAGAACCAGTGCCAGCAAGAAGCTCAAAGCTAAAGATGGCAACTTGTTACATGATGTGAGTGTGTGTTTTTAAAGGCACTCTAATTGGATGGGGTGTGACATGAGATATTGTTGACTCTGAAGGTCGACGTGTGTTGTGTTGTTTACTCCTCTGTGCTGCTTGGCAAACAGGCTGATCTCAGGTTCCAGAAGATTTCCAAGGGCCTTAAACCAATAGTCAGCCTATTAAATTGTTTCTTTACACCAGTGGTTCTCAAAGTGTGGGGCACGCCCCCCAGGGGGGGCCCAAGGTTACTGCAGGGGGGGTGCGGGAGATCAGCAGCAAAAAAAAAAAAAAAACAGCCGCTACGTTACTACGGCGTTCAAGTGCGTGAAAGCAGTTAGCGCTCTGCCTTTATAAAGCGGCAACGAACGGCAATTACATTGAATCGTTCTTCTTCAGACCGTTGGAACAAGCCCAACGTAGAAGTTGCTCGCCATAGAAAAACACATCTTCAGACAGATTTTTTTTTAAAGGTTTAAAGGGGGGCCCGACCAAAAACGTTTGAAAACCACTGCTTTACACTACCATTTTGTGTGTGTTTGGGTTTGTGTGTGTGTGTTTAATAAATGAATACTTTAATTCAGCAAGAATACAATTAAATTGATCAAAAGTGACAGTAAAGGCATTTATGATACTACAAATGATTGCTATTTCCTTTGAACTTTCTATTTATTAATGAATCCCCAAAAAAGTATTTTTACACAAAAATATTAAGCAGCACAATGGTTTTTCACATTGATAATAATAAGAAATATTTCCTGAGCAGCAAATCAGCATATTATAATGATTTCTGAAGGATGTGACAGTTCTGGAGTAATGGTGCTGAAGATTTAGCTTTGCCATCACAGGAATAAGTTACATTTTAAAAACATATATTAAAATCAAAATAGTTATTTTAAATTGTAATAATATTTCACCAAATGACTATTTTTACTGTATTTTTTATCAAATAAATGCAGCCCTGGTGAGCATAACAGACAAAAACATTTTTTTAAAATCTTACGGTTGTGTATGTTTCATTGTTTTTACGCAGCTGTTGAAGTGTGATATTTGGGTATTTGCACACTAAGGCCTTGCTCCTAAAATACTCAACTGAAAATAGATTAGCATTCTTTGATTCCAGCATGTATGCTTGTGTGGTTTGTTTTTACTGTGAGTGTAAATGTCTGACGTGCACGTCTGTGGCATGTTAATGTGTGTGTGTGTGTGTGTGTGTGTGTGTGTGTGTGTGTGTGTGTGTGTGTGTGTGTGTGGCATGCTATTCCTCTGTGGTTCTTAAATTTTCTGGATCTATCCACTTCATTTTTAAAGATGCCCTCAATATTTTTACGTTTTGCTTGCTGATATGGTCAAAATTTTAATTGTGCTGATTATTCATTACCAAACTATCATGGAATGAGAATGTCGTTTACTGAAAAGTCATCATTCATCTTTGGATAAACAGTCACCATTTGAGGGAAATTGTCTGCTTCTTAAATATCCCAGTATTCCCATCATACCATGATTATCATTTAAATAATGCTGCTCAGTGAGCTATAAGGTATCTGCACATAACATATGTTTGTGAGCCAGTGGGGATATACATGGTGTGTAACAGTAAAGCTTGGTGTATATGAGCTCAGCTGGCATGTTTCTGTTCTGCATCTTTGGTACTTTCTCTATTCCCTTTCTAATCTCACTCTCTTTAGTCATTAATGTTTTTCATTTGGTGACCACTTTTAACAGCTGATAAAAGCAGTGAAGTACCCCAAAACATGACCCATCTTCACACCACGCAATCTGACAAATGACCCCAGAAAAGAGTCTGGAGTTTTGACATTTACCGCTGTATGATAAATGGCTTTCATTTCTTGCTCAGCTCTTTCAGGGATCAAAAATGGTTTGCAAGTTAATATTCGGTGTAAAGTAGGTTAGCAGGGAATGAGAAATTGTTATTTTGGAGGAAGAGAGTGGCATTGGTGATGGCTGTATTGATTTGATTTCAGTGTAAACAATACTGTACCTGTTGTGTAAATACGGTAAAACTGTACCTAGAGATTTGACATTTGCTCTGCACTTGCATATAAGTGTTTTATTTTTAACATTTTTATGTAGCTCTCTGTAATGTGAACTTTTTTTTTTAAAGATTTTTCTACAGTGTTAATACATTTCAGAGAAACAACCAAGATCAAATGGTGTGTTTGTGTAGGCTAAATCTTGGTACCAAAATTCCATGAGCTGCCTGCTGCCTTCATAGGCATTCTAACCATCAATGAACCTCATAAATGTCTGACTTGAATCCACTCTGTAGGCCAAACAAACAGCACGCCATACTGGAAGCATGACTCGCTAAAACTGGGTAAAAAAAACAAAAAAACAAACAAAAAAACACTTTCAGTGTGTTCTTGTACTGTATTTTAAATCAAAGTACCACTATCGAATAGTCTAATTAAATTTTCAATTCGATTTTGGCTTCCAACCATAATGAAACCAAGCTAATCATATACTATATATTAGAGATGCACCGATTGATCGGCTGGTGACCGGAATTGGCCGATTTTCACGTGGTCGGCCATGACCGGCGACCGGCCGGACAGTCTGACATATGCCGATTTTATGCCGGTCAAATGCACTCGGGTGCCGCATGATTTCTGTGCCCCTGAGAGTACGGTGCCACATTTAGAATGTTCAGTGATGTCGCATAACTGCCAGATTCAAACTGTGCTTTCGCGCGTTGGCTGGCGCTGAGCCAGAGTCGGACGCGTTCAGCGCTGTCATATATCACAACTAATGCCTGGCTCACACTACAGGAGTTTTAGGCCGATTTATGCCCGATTTCCCCCTCCCGAGAATCGGAGAAAAAATCTTGTCGAGGACCTTGATCGGTTCCGATGTTCGGCGCAGATTATCTGGTAATGTGAGGTGTTCACAGATCGAATCTTGCACCTTTATGGATTATGTAATCCATGTGCATTTCTCTCTATATAGGCGCGTTCACTACGGAGATGGCGATCGTCAACTTCATCTTTGCAGCCGACAGAAAACACTAGTTTATTAATAAAATCAATGCACGCGTCACCGGATTTACAAATGCACATCTAGCTTGTTGCACGCTTGTTGTCGAAATAACGAGATATTATGTTGAAATAACATTATTAGCCTAATAATAATAAATCTTTAATCAATATTTGATTGAATGCTGAATGTTGTGCTTGGTCAATTTAATAAAATTAATACTTTAATTGTGACAATTAAAATAATTGAATATTAAATATTAAGTGGCCAATTTTTGTAATAGTATGGGCTCGGGTAGGGTCGGGCTTGATTTTTTTGGGCCCGATCTAAGCTCTTAACTCAAAGTACATGGTAGGATCAAAGTCTCTGTGCGTGTGTATGTGCGTGCGCGTGTGTGTGTGTGTGTGTGTGTCTCATGGCAATGCATGTCCCATATGTTTCCATGCTTTTCCACTTCAGATCTGCTGCGTGAGATCACGTGAGGCGCTTCCTCTGGCACGATAATCTTAATAACATTTTGTAGTGTGTGGTGCACCGCGATTTTGCACCGCCGACATGTGTTATTCATATCAGACAAACATAGTGGAAGTAACCATAAAGTTTACTCTATTCTTCTCAGTTCACCGGCCACTTTCTTGCATTTATTTCGGGAGAAACTGATAAATTCACGTGCTGTAAATCCAACTGACAGGACAACCTTGCGGCGCCCATCTCATGTTATAGATCAAGATTTTTTATATAGGTTTTTAAACGACCAAACACACTCACTTACACGTCTTTGAGAATCGGAATATCAGATAGGCTAGTTGATGACATGGTAAGCAAGTTTGTGAATATTTTGAATAAAAAAGGAAAAGCGAAAATAAAAGCGACACATCTGTCATACAAGGTCATACAGTATTATTGTGGCTGCGGTGTATCGCGTGACGCGTCACCATGGAAACATTAAAGGGAACGTTCGCCTTGAAAAAACTCACTCTGGGGGTGGGGGTGTCAGTTAGAATATTTTAAACTTGCACGTGAAAGGGTTAAAGAAAAGATAGAAAATAAATATTTGTGTGTGCTGTAAAGTGGTTAGAAATTTTTTTTATCGGAATCGGCTAAAATCAGAATTGGTATCGTGTGTTATTATATATACACACACATTTATTTTTATTTTTAAAAAAATCGTATAAAGTTCAGTACATACATTATGTTTCCAAAGTCCATTTGTAATCGTGTTAAATAATTGTGATCTCAGTATTCACCAAAATACTCACGTTTATGTTTTTTTTTTACCATAATTTAGCAGCCCTACTTTCAGACGTAGGTAGTTTAGTAGGTTTTTACAACTGAGCATTTATGTGTGCACCTGGGAATAGTTTAACCCTTTAAAACCGGATGTGTCGTCAACGACACAATGTCGTGTCTGTCATTAATTTGGTTGTCAAAACAACAAAACATAGCTTTCATTTTAAGGAATCAGGATTAATCGCCTATGTATTTAATTTAGTCAGGACTAAAATACTACCCAGTGTTATTTTACATTTGATTACTTTATTCAGTCTCGGTATTTCTGAATACTAGACCTAATTAGACCTAAGCAAAAACTTCTCTCTTTGTTTCTCTTTATTGGTATCTTTATTCTATTGTATTTATTTGTGCTACTTTTTTCAATTTAATTCAAAGATTGAAATCAAGCTTCCTTGTGTTGTGTAAATTCTTAAGAACAAAATTACCCCATTGTAAAAATGCGATGAGTGAGCATACATTTAGGCGAGATAAATGTAATTAAAAAAAAAAAGTCTAAACTCCCCCCTCAAATTAAAAATTCCCCCCCATAAGAATCACCTAAGGGGGGATATCCCCCCCATTTTCCAAAATGAAATTCAGGCCCTGATTGCATAAAATAATAAAAGAAATGTGTTAGACAGCAGAAGAGGGGATTAGGATGATTTTTAATGAAACTTGGGAGGCGGATGGCCGCTACTCTTTCACGTATCTAAGCATGTGGTGTGTGCATGTGTATGTGTGCATGAATGCGTGCATTTGTCTGTGTGCGTGTATGAAAAAAAGTGTCCTAAATGAAAACTGTGCAACCCAATGTCACAAAAAAGACTTGTATATATGTATTATAGTTCATTTTTCAACTTTAAAGTGTAGCTTCTTTCATTCATGATTTTTTTTTTCAGTTTTTTTCTAAATAAAAATCAGTAAATTTATTCTAGTTTTTTTATTTTTGTCTATTTAAATTCTATTTACAAACTCACCACACACAATAATGGTCAATAACTGTAATTTGTTGAAAGCTTATCTTTTTCTGAAAAAGATGACACCTTGCACATGAAGATAGCACAGCGTTTTTGAATTTTACAGTTAAAAAAATCTAATTATGTGAAAAACACCTATTTTAGCTTCAGGTTCTAAAGGGTTAAAGCTCGTTCAGACTGTCAGTCCAAATCCAAAATTTGTGCATATCCGATTGGAATTCGATCATATTTAGCATGTGTTGAACGGCAGAAAACAGTATGAAAAAATCAGTTTTGAGCTACTTTTATATGTGGTTTGGAATCCTATTCAAATCACATTTCTGGAAATCCGTTTCAGTCTGACCAATCTAATCGGATTTCATTCACGTGGTTTATGTAACTGTCTCACACAGCGTTAAACGTAAACATGTCAGATGTTGTTATAGGAAACATGCTGAAATTCGCTGCAGAAACCAGCCTCCTACGTTTCTGCTGCTGCCTCAGAAAACGTAGTAGTCCAGCGAGGCGGATATATTGTCATGTTTTAAATAAAGACAAATCTTTATTGCAAACTCCTCCACGTTGCAGTTGTTGTATTTGGCATATACCTTCCATTGCAACGTTATTGCCATAGAAACCAATGCAGATATTCCAGAAGACGAAAGAGAGCCACTGGAGACCGGATACACAAATCGGATCTGAACAATGGCGATCAAGCGTGCCGCACAACAAGTCCTGAAAAGTGAAGCCAAAGCGTCTCGATTGCCCCCCCGGTGGTTGGTCCCAGTATAGGTCATAAGCCCTGCCCTCTCCATATAGTCTAATAGACACGATGGAAACGAAACAATCAAATTACATTTTCCTACTTTTATTTTCCAAAGATGTTTTCTGTCATTTTAGGTAGTTTTTATCACGCTGATGTAAGTTTAAGTGTTCGTTTTTTAAAATAAGTTTGGTCTTAGTTAGTTATTTGATGCTATAAAAACAGGAGTGTGACATCATGATTGACTGCTGTGATTGACAGCTTCTCTAAACAAAGTAATCACTGAGGCACCAACTGACTTTTTGGGGGATTTTCGGGAGGAGATTGGAACTACAGCTTTAATTTCTACATGTCAATAACTGTTTATTTCATACTGACATAATAAGTTGTTCTGCATTAAACTGTACTAACGGTTTCTCTGAGAGTGTGGGTGGGACCTTGATATCGCGGCTCCACTTCACGCTCAGTACTGCGCAGACTCGGGTCCCACGTTCACCATTACACAAAATCAGGTCTAGTAAGATACTGGTATTGATTCTTAAATTTCATATAGTTTGGTATTGGTTTACTCACTGAAAAGTTATCTTAATATAAAGATTCTCATTTACAATGCAATTGGTAAAACAATTACCTTCCTATTTAACAGATTTTTTGAATAAATGACATTCTAATTTAGACGACCAAGACTGGTTAGTAACATTAGATGTATCATCTGTTTACACTTCAGTTCCACATAAAGAAGGTTTGGAATCTTTGGATATTTATTTTCTACATTACTCACACAAATTATCCTAGATTTGACCAAATACATTTTTACTAAGAATATTTTTTTGTTTGATAAAGATTATTATCTTCAAGTACAAGGTACTGCTATGGGTACTCCCTTAGCACCAAGTTATGCAAATTTCTTTATGGGTAAATTTCATTTATTTGAAATTTAAAATTACATCCTCATTTGAAAGATTGGACATCTAATCTTTTTTTTTTTTTTCTTTTTTTTTTTTTTTTTACATGTTTTGACATTGAAGATTAACAACAGTCTCTTCCACGGTGTTTTGAAAACCAACAGAAAAGAATACATTATTTCTGCCGATAGTCATCACCCGCTACCTCTGAAAAAAGGTCTACCTTTAAGCCAGATTTATAGACTGAGATTTGCGCTTTGGAAGAGGAATTTGATAAACAGTCTGAAATTCTCAGCAACCGGTTTAGTTCAAGAGGATACCCACGGACCTGGTTTCAATCAGCGTTTAATCAATTTTAAAAAATCTAAAATTATATATATTTTAAAATAAGTTAAATAAAAAAAATTTTTTTTTTAAAGGAAGTCATTTTGGTTTTTTGGCCAAGTGCATCGTTAATTTAAGGTTTCAGTTTTGGCCCGGAGTTTTCATTTCGTGTGTGCTTCTGTGAAATATTATCTTTTTTCTTTTCTTCATGGGGACATAATGTTTATGTCCTTTTTTTATTGTAATTATTCCCCAAAAATTTTGAGTAAGCTTTATCTTTGACATCCATCCTTTAAATTGAAACTGCAAACTGCATAACTGCATTGCCATGTCACCTTAATTCCATGAACACATCTTAAGCTAATCAGCAGACACAGAATGTCAGCCTGCTCATCTCCATAACTCCCAGGCAGCTTTACTGCGAGAGAACTGACCTTTAAAAGTGTGAGGGGAAGATAAATCAGCCTTGTTTAAGAGACTCCCTCAGAAGAGAAGAGGCAAATACTGTTGGACTATGCTGTGTTGCAAACTAGGGAGGACCAGATCTGTTTATAATAACTGGAGATGTGTGGAGTCAAGGAGAAGAGAGCGTGCACTGGTATGTAGGGACTGACTGTCCTGGTACAGACTTCCTCAAGCCAGAACCTCCCTAAATATTTGGCTAGATCTGAAATTGTTCACCCATTTTTGCTAATTTGGTAAAAAGACACCTGGTTTGGAGTTGATAACCATTGGTCCGGTCCTGCAAGTCTTAATGTTTCTCTATTTCCAATCTCCCTGCTTGATGTTTACAGCAGAATTCTCATCTCTCCTTATGTGGTGCACCTAAATAAATAAGGCATGTTTTGGTTGACTTGGCCATTCTCAGGAAACTGAGCTTAACCCTCTGGGGTCGGCGGTCACGCCGGCGAGACCAGCTTGCTTTTTTCCGTATCAGTGCAAAAGAGACTCCAAATACTCTGTTGATTTTGATCTTACATATAAGTAATACATCATTCAAAACTGTTAAATGTCTTCTTTTATTTGTGTACACACATAATAAAAAAAAAAGTTGTGTTTTTCGTAAAATAAAGAAAATAAACATGATGCGCGTTCTGCCGTCTCTCTCATTGTGAAGTTCATTCTGAAATGCGACAGAAAATGACCTGTAACTCAGCGAATATTTTTCCACAGACTTGAGACATATGTCTTTACAAACTTTGAGGGTCTTTGTCTTTCTCAGGTGTGAAACACATCAATATTCATGATGATTCACACCTCCTCATAAAGCTTTCTTACACAAAACATGTCTTGCAAATTTTACATCAATATATTGTTTTATCTGAATGAGTATGCAGGATGATTTTCACATAGTTTTGGAGCAAATATTCTAGGCTATGTGATACTATTTTCAAAAGTCTTGTGAAGAAATAATCAGTATGGGTTTCATGACCCTATTTCAGTGACAATATTTTTTAGTTTTTTCACAAACCGCGCATAAACGTCCTTATATCAAAACTACAAACTTTTACATACATGCTGTTGACATATTATTGTAGCAGAGTTTGTGCTGAATACAGTGTAATCAGACTTTAGCATTGAAAATGTCACAAGTAACAGAAATAAGCACAAATGTCAGAGCATGTCAGAACACCTCCAGGACCCAGAAAACACCTCAGACCCCAGAGAGTTAAGTTTATTTAACATAAACCTGTTCAAATGGTAAAAATGGAGAGAATGTTTCAGGCTGTGTGACTGAAAAGCTTCCAACAAACTGTAAACAGTCAAAGTGGGACACTTTGAAGCAAATGTTTAGTGTGAATGAATAAGCAGCCAATAAGTAATTCCCACATATGTAATTAGCAGCATTTTTTACTGGGGCTTGAACATTGTGTTTACCTTCCAAAAAAGTAATGGTCAGCCTTGTGTCCTCAAAAAGAGCGTGAAAGCGAGGCTTGTTTGGCATATGTTTGAGGCTGGTAGTGTGTCTGTGTGTGTGTGTGAGAATTTCTGCGCTGTGACTGTAGTGTTATAAAAAAGATATCCACTAAAATAGTGTAGCGATGTATAAAGCACAGTCACTTTCAAACCAATCAACTTTCTGTTGGTCAACATGGTGTATTGACCCACATTGCAAAAGGAGCAAAGAGGACACTGACAACGCGCCGAAAGATGAGACAGAGCAGGTTACTTTTGATATGAAACAAAGTCTCAGTTTTCAAAAAAGAAAATCTTTAAAAAAAAAGAAAGAAATTCAAACAATTATAGCATTTTGTGGCTCTATAATGTGTCGTGACAGATCGCTGTAGTACCTTAGTTCAAGCGGCACATGAACCGATCATCTCTTCCTACTAGCTATAGAATGAGGCAAACATGAATGAACATCAGAAGCTATCTTGTTTCAACCGCAGAAAGACTTCATTACACAGCATACACACTTGGGCTAAACGATTAATCGAAATGAAACCACACGCGATTTGGCAAAGGCTGCGATTATTTTATGCGCAGCTCTTCAGTGCAGCACTGCTCTGTGCTCAGTAGTAAATGCTGCTCCATCTGAAAGCCAGAGGGCGCTCTTGCACAAACACTCCAAATATGCCCCACAGAAGTAGACAACGCACATCATTCCAGGAAATCCCTATGGGCATCATACTATCTGTAGCTGAATAAACAGAAGATTGAAACGTTTTTATTTATTAAATGTTGTCTTTTTTTGGACAAGAGGTTCATAAATGCTTCTCAAGTTTGGAAAGATGTTTGACACGTGTTGCTTTTCAAATGTACGTTATAAGCGACTCAAACTACACTAAAAGAGTGCTTTCAGATGGAGCAGCATTTACTACTGATCACAGAGCCGAACGTCACTGACAAGCTGCGCATAAAAAATTATCGCAGCCTTTGCGATTTCATAATCGGATTAAGCGCAATTTCATGTTAATTGTGATTAATCGTGCAGCCCAAGTCCACAAATTGTCAAGTCCACCAACGTTAATCTACTAACTCACCTGTCTGGTTTGTTTATCGGAGAAAATGGCAGATTCGCCTTATGATTGATCAGATCGCCTGTCAATCAAACTTCCTGCGAAGGGTGAAAAGGCTGCACCTTTAAAGCTGAAGTGTAATTTCTGCACCACTAGTGCCACCAAACTGAATTGCAAAAACAATGACTATTTTCAAACAGGTTTTCCCAAATACTCCCCCCTCCCATTGGTTGGGAAAATTGATAGCCTTGCTCTAAACTCATGCCATTGGTTGCGTCAGTATTGCTACGTCGGGCTTAATGACAGCTGAACAACTGACACTAAGATGAATGGGAATACTAACAGATAGCTTTTCCAGGTATTATACTCCTTGACGTGGTCTGTGATTTCATCATTGATGATATTTATGTAAGTTTATCCAAGTTTATGCAAGACATGTTCCCATCTGTGCTTACATCTATGCAAAGAGCTCTTAGTATGTTTGTTTGTGTGTGTGCTCGTGATTTTTCGTGTGGTATGTGTGTTCCTTAAGCTGCTATTACCACAACTTTCCTTGGCAAGAGTCGAAAGTATGACAGGAAGACTCTGATAATCAGTTCCAGGCAGCGTGCAGCTGTGTGTCAAGACGTTCGATTGGTGAGTGAACATGGAGGTAATAGCAGTTTCTTCTGGTTGTATTGTGAGTCAAAAATGTCTTAGACTTGTCTCATAGACCTTCTCGTATGCAATAATTGTGCTTTGTTAGTACTGCAAAATCTATTTTTGTCTTGTTTTTCAGGAAAAATATCCTAAACCTAGATCCTTTTTTGCAAATATATTAAGACTTGCTGTCAGTAAACATATCTGGATTTAAGTTTATTTTTATTTAAAATAGTTTACTTTTAAAATGATTAAAAGTAAATTAGAATTGGAAATAATATTAATTAAACCAAAAATGGTGTGCCAATGGATTTTAAGGACGTTTAGATATTTTTACTGAATACAATAAAAAAAAATTTGCAATGTGATAATGTTACATCAGTATAACAAGATTCCAAATAAAATGTGAATTATTTAGCTGTTGCGACCCCTTAACAGGAGCAGCCGAAAGTGAAAACTTAAATGTATTTAAATATATGTACATACATATATTTATTTGTTACAAATCATTTTAAAATTCAATTAAAATAAAAAAATTATATTGATAAAAAACGGACTATTGTGCCAATGGTGTAAGAAAATAAACATAATTGAATATGTTGTCTGAAAACAAGTCTTAATATAATATCTTATAATATTTTACTACTAAAGTAATTCTGAATTTTTACTGCAAAACAGGAAAACATACTGATTATAATTGTTTGTTTTGCAGTGTGGTAATGGTTCAAATAAAAATGTAGGTCTTGCTACATATATGTGCCAGAGCCAATGTCTTCAGCCAGCTTTCATACTGCTTTCTCACACTATCAGACCCTCTACAACTCTCTCGTTTCCCACCGTCCATTCCTATTCCAGCCCAGAAAATGTCATTGGTGGCGTTTGTCTGAGGACTAATCAAAAATGTGGTTAAACAGTGGTTAAACATCTTACTGCTAAGTAGGAAAACACACGCTTGACCTGGAGAACTCTGGGAGCTTTCCCTCCATACTCACTTGGCCTGCGGGTGGTATGCTCATTAGAGAGAGAGAGAAGAAAAGTGAAATAAAGCCAGAGAGATTGAGATTAGGTAATATTCCTTTCCCCACTCTATTGTTATACAGTAAATTGAACAGAAATGGATCTGATGGTTTTCAGTTGCTTTATTTGTTTTGTGAGTTGGATGGAAATTTCATTTGTGCTTGTTGGCTTAAATTGCTCAATACAATTAAACCCAAAACCTCTCTCTTGAAAGGTCATTTTATGATTTGAGGAAGTGCCCATTGATTAAACAGCAAGACGTGGCCAGAGGTGAGAAGATTCCAACACTTGGCATTATGCAACTGGGTGGCACCTCTCTTTATTTACTACAGAAAAATATGGTCCCAGTGACACTTTCCAGTCCTTTTCTACTCTGAATGATATGGCTTTCATTCTGAAACGTGTCCAGTCACAGTGCTGGAACACCTACCGAAATGAAACACTTACTCGTGCTGCCCACTCAGTAGGAAAAATCAATGATGTCAACTCCTTTTCCAGGAATAGTATTGTGGCTGCAGCTGAGCCGGTGTCTGTTCTTTGTGAAGTCTCTGAACACTTTTTAAGAGTGAAGCTCCGTTCTAATGTGGATGGACAGCGGGGCAGCCACACTCGTGGGACTGCCGGCACATCTGGAAACACTAAACCTCCCGCTGCACTGCCTGGCCCAATAAAAGTCACTCTCTTTTCTCACTTTCTCTCCTCTCACTTTTATTTGCTCTGACCCTTTCTGTGGTGTAAAAGGCGCGCTGATGACCGGAAGATGCCCTCCGACACAGTGACCTGGGGGAAGTTCAGATGGATGAGGAGAGACAAAGAACGAGCAATAATTAAGAGATCAGTCACTTGCCTCTCTAAAGAACAAGGCAGGCATAGGCTCATGGATATGGAGTATATGAAATATACAGATCTTCTATCTCCTTCTGCTCCACTCTAATTAAATGGACAATCTTATGTAGGTCTGCTCTAATGAGTCTTTACATATTTCATATCAACTTCTTTCTCATCTCTCACGTGTTAATATTTAAGCAGTGGTGTGATTGATGCATGTGCTGAAAATAGAATCAAGACTGAGGAGCTTTTTCTAATATGTGTGTGTGTGTGTGTGTGTGAGAGAGAGAGAGAGAGAGAGAGAGATAGAGAGAGTGTTTGTATCCATATTGATTGTCAGACAGAGTTCTGAAAACAGTCTAGGATAACATGGTAATGGTTTCACACTCTCAATCCTGAAGTTCTCCGCCAGCTCACGTCATGATCTCAGACTACCAGAATGAAACCTTTTGAATGAAATGAATAATGCTGTACAATTATGTTTTTCTTGAGCACCAAATCTGCATATTAGTATGATTTCAGAAGGACCACGTGTCAGTTATGCCATTATATGAATAAATTGCATAAAATATATTGAATTGTAGTATTTCACAATTAAAAATTTTGAACAAGTTCTACATTTCTTTTTTTCCAGGTACAATTATAAACATATTTACAGTGAAATTTCCTTAATTCAGTGTTGTATATTAGGCTACATATAGTTCTGTTTAATATGATATATATTCCTGTAGCCTAAATTTCTCTCCAGGCTTAAAAGTCAAGGGAATCAGAAATGGACAGTGAAGGAGATAAATTATTTATATGCAGAGACTTATGAATTTTTAAATACCACAGTGATTATATTCACCTTGCCTGCAAGCAGAATTGTTGTGCTAATGTTATCATGCAGCGTTTTTAGGTCCATAAGCAATGGTGAACTTGAGAAACTCTGTAGTTACTCGGGGGTGTAGCACACTGTTGCTGTACTGTTGTCATGGTGATGAAGGATGGTCAGGTAGTGTTAGGATAAGCGTGTGTAGATGAGCATGTAGATGAGCTATATACAGTATATGGTTTAAACCATGAAAGCAAGATAATGTACTTGCCCTTACTGTTAATAGATATTTTCTGCCAGATGTGTGAAAATGCATAGCAGGACGTGTCAACTCACATTATGGAGGCCTATGAGACTAAAAAACAACAACTTTTTTTAAGGGTTTCGTCAGTTGGTTTGTTAAGCTGGTCTAAAAACATTCACAGCTTTAGACTGGACTGATCTAGCTCTCTCTGACTGGAATCGCAATCTAGTCTGTCTCACCAGGACAAAATACTTTCACAGCTGACCAAGCACAGTATTAGCAGTAGCCTACTGTATTTTTAATAATGGCCACTAGATGTTTTTGAGCATTAGAGTAATCATTGGAAAGGAGAAAGATAATTATGTTTGCATACTGTGCTTGGTCAGTAAGAGAAAAATTCAATTAATTGTAGTCGCTTTGTTTGTTGCTTTCATGACAATTCAAGCGCCAGTGGAAGTGAGTCTTTCGCACAGTTTAAAGGTGCAGTATTCATTTTCTTTACAGGGGCTTTCATGCACTTTTGTGCTAATTTGCTTTAAATGTTTAAAAGAGCACATTTTAAGTCTTGCCACTCTCGAAGATCTATTTTCAGCTCCTATAATGGCTTGTTAATAGAGATATTAGCCAGTGGAATTGCTGCCTGCTCCATTCAGCTTCTGTTATGACAGGTTAGTCCTCTGCAATTTCCCTCCTTACCTCTCAGTGTGACCACCCCACCCCCACAACATAGCCTACCTATTCAGTGTTTATGCATTAGGTTTAAAAAAGGCCATTCATATATATGGTTTATTAACTTTATTTCTTTACAGGCAGTCTTTGGGAAAATATGAAAGTAACAAGTAACCAGATGTGATCGGTACATGCGAAAAGCAATAAAATCTGAGTCTTCCATATATTATGGGCATGTCACCATAAAGGTCACAAAGTTAACTGTGGCAAGCAGGGCGGGGCTGAGAGCCGTGAGAACGGTGCGAGGCCGAGAGCCGTGACTGAGACCGGCGTGAAGGATGAGAGAGCACCAGGCCTGGGCTTTACATTGTTTTGTTTATGTGTGTGCGGCAGTTGTCTGTGAGGGGCTGCCGCTCTGCTTTTGTTTTGTGTTTGTTTATTTTATAATTCAAGTGTTTGAACGTTCGCCGATTCCCGCCTCCTTCTTCCCTCATCAACTGACCTTGTTACATTAACGTTGACAGTGATGAAACAAAGTTAATGTTATGCGAATGAGCAACAACTTGATGTGGCGACAATAGGAGTGAAGACAGTTTGAACTAAGTGATCTGCTTCCTGTGAGATACTGTTGTCAAGTGTTGGCATATTGGAGGATAGGCTAAAGTTACTGTGAGAGATTTTACTGTTTTATTTAATTTATCTGTGCACATATTCAGTGATATAATAAATACAGTTATTCTAATATGCTGATTTGGTGCTCAAGAAACATTATTTTCAAACAATTGTGCTGCTTAATATTTAAAAAATAAATAAATACATTTCAAAAGAATAGCATTTATTTAAAAAATAAATCCTTTGTAACATAAATGTTTTTATTGTCCCTTTTGAATAATTGAATGCATCCTTACTAAATAAAAGTATTAATTTATTTAAAAAAATCTCACTGACCCCAAAGTTTTGAACAGTAATGTCATTTTCTTTATATGATGCTTTATGCACTACTGCAATTTATTTACAAAGGCTTTGCTGTGCATAATGTTAGCCCTGTTCACACATGACTCATGGGACCCAAATCCTGATGATCCTCATGTTCTCCTCATGATAAAACTTCAAACATGAGAGAGTGAGTGTGGAAGTGGAGAGACATCATATGAGTTATATATATAAAATAGTTACAAGTGTACACACTTTTGTCTGCAGACTTTTTTCATTTGGATTTTTTCCACTTCCAGCGTGAACAGAAAAGCGGCTTATCTCAAAAATCTTTTCTTGCCTGATTTATCTAAGACACATCAAGATGTCACCACAGGTACAGGTGTCACCTGAAATTTAATCTGAAATTGCAACTGATGATCCCACACAATAATTCTCTCGATTCGAATAAGAGCTTTACACATTTTTTTTTATGAAAATGATGTCACACTTTGTGCCAGGACACAATATACTTTCCCCTGTATTTCTGATCTAATTATGACAAAGCTGCTTGTTTTTGAGCCTCTTTTCTAATAACAGAAACTTGGAGTATTGAAATGTTTAAATAAATATGATTAATTTTGAGATTCCAGATGTTTCAAGAACGCTGTTTCAGAGCGGTTCGTATTAGCTCTAATTACAAAATTATTCTTTTTCCTTTAATTGCTTTGGGGAGGAGGGGGACAATGAGTCAATCAGTCAAAACGGTTATGATAACCTAGTGGTCATTTCCTGCTCTGAGCCATGCTCAACTGTAGATTCCTCTCTGGTGAGATAGATTTGGAGTAAATTGGGCATCTAGAAGCAATTGCATGTGATTTGTACCTTTAGGACATGATAGTACTTTTTCATTGGTAATCAGTCTTCAGCAGTGATGGCGGCATGGCAAAGATGAAAGCTGTTGTCTGTCTGATGTGTTTGAGCTGCAGTCCATCAGAAGTAGCTTGTGAAACCAGACATGGTGAAACTAGACAGGAAACCAGACATGGTGAAACGTGTTCACCATGTCTGGTTTCAGATCATTCTACTTGATGTTTCTTTAATGCTCTATTGCTCTCATACATTCTCTACCTCTTTATTTTTTGCTAGTGGAAAAATCTCTTCCTCATGCCATATGTGTTTTTGTCTGTTCAAGTGTATTCATGCGTAATACTCTGAGAGCAACAAGTTGCGCACTGCCTCTTCAGAAGGACAGAGTAGAGCCATTAGTATGGTGGCCCAGTAGAGCACAACACAACGAAATTTATAAAGCAGACATAAGTTCACAACAAAATTAAGCCACAACACAACAAAATTAATCCACAACACAATGGAAATGAGCCACAACACAACGGAAATGAGTCACAACACAATGGAAAATGTACAATACGGCGAAATAAAGCCGTAACACAACGGAAATGCTCCCGACCATCAGAGGGCTCTCGGAGCGCGGTAAAGTTAGTTTTCCTTGCCATTGCTCTATAGTCGGCAGTCTTAATATATCAATACCACGATTAGTTTTAACAGTATGTAACCTTTGTATATCGACATAAAATATTACTTCAAAATTACCTACATTGAATTATAGCTGCATATTTATACTCGAGAATGCTTTGACCTGCTTCCACAGCGCATGATCCCTAAGGGAACGTCTGGCAATTCCACCAAGTGGTTAAAACGTATAATTAATTCTAATATAATTTGATAAATAAAAATAAAAACCATTTTTTTGTGAATTGCAGAATTACAAGAAGGTATTGCCACAATTGCACCTGTAATAAGTCAGTCTGGTCACTAGGAACCTACCACAAGCTTTGGGACATAAAAAAAAAAAAAAAACTTTAGGTGAGTTACAGTATAGGCCTAATGTTTTTATAAAAATCTAATTGTGTACTGTGCCTACAGGGAGCTATTGGCACAATTTCACATGTTGGAAGTCTGTCTGGTTAATAGGAACTACAACCTTTGAAACATGATAAAAAAATAAAATAAACGTTTATTATATTACAGAAATCTCCTAAAAAAAATTGTTTACTGTAAATACATGAAGGGAGGTCTGTAAAAAAGTCACCTGTAGTAAGTCAGTCTACTACCAATACAATCAAGCTTTGGATTTTGAACATGTCTGTTTTTGAATGTTAAAAGTAATTTATACAAATTATACGTTTTAACAACTTGGAGGAATTGGCAGACATTCCCTTAGGGATCATGCGCTGTGGTAACGCGTCAAAGCATTCTAGAGTATAAATATGCAGCTATAATGCACGTAGGTGATTTTGAATTAATAAATGTCGATATACAATGGTTATACTGTTAAAAGTAATCGTGTTGATATATTTTTTAGACTGAGAAACTAACTTCACCACGCTCCGAGAGCCCTCTAGTAATCGGGATCATTTCCGTTGTGTTGCGGCTTTATTTCATTGTGTTGTACATTTTTCCGTTGTGTTGTGGCTTATTTCCGTTGTGTTGTACATTTTCTGTTGTGTTGTGGCTCATTTCCGTTGTGTTGTGGCTTAATTTTGTTGTGTTGTAAACTTATGTTTGCTTTTTAAATGTCGTTGTGTTGTGCACTACTGAGCAACCGTACATTAGTGAGTACTCATGAAAGAAAGAGCTTTTGGTGCAGGCATGAAATTTAGAGTGTTCTAGAAAAGGGTTTTTCAACTCCTAGAAATTGTTCGCAAATAATAAAGTCCACCTCACAGAAACTCCTGTGGTGTTTAAAGGCCGTTGACACGCTGGCAGACTTTGACTGGCACATGCAAAGACCCGTGTAAAATCTTAAAGCTGTCACTAGCAGACAAGTGTGCAAGGACGGAAATTCCTAGGCTTCCTTCCCCGCTTTCTGAACGCTATGCTCCCCATGCTGAACTGATTACTCCAACTCATTGGATCTCCTCTCCTCCATTTTGTAATTTTTTAAATAGTTTTTGGACTGCTTTTTGGAACCAGTGTCACTGGTTTGGGATGGTAAATTGTGGATCATCCAGAGCAAAAAGCAGAAACGCATGCTCAAAACACCCATGCATGAGCCCACACATATTGCCATAGAAAATAAATTGCCCCACTTGTGTTGTTTTAACACATGATTCACAAAAGTTTTGCAAATCAGTTAATGGCACAAACACGCCCACAACTGTCTTGCAGGTTGGTCGAATTCGCCTGACTTTTTAAAATACATTTCTGTGTGAACCAGGCCTTAGAATTTATCTTAAAAAGTTCTTCAAATTCAGTAAATAGTCTCATCATGCGTAAACATGACCTATAATGGTTTACATTATTGATCATCACTTCACACACAGTACTTGTGCACATCTAATAGTGATATGTATTATATGTAGCTAGGTTAATAAGACCATGTTGTAATACTTAATATTTGAAACAGCCCAATACATTAATCAAACATCTTACCTTTGAGGTTATTTACGAGGATTTTTAGGAATATTCTTTTCAGGAATTTAAACACTTATATTTTGTTTTAAGAACGTTCTTATCTTTTTCTTATGATTGTTCTAAAGAAATGTTTTTGGGAAAACAAAAATATTCTTATCTTTATTCTTACTTAAAATAAAATACAATACAATACAAATGAAATGAAATGAAATGAAATGAAATGAAATAGCAGTTAAGATGAACGTTATGCTTAAGAGTGTTTCAAGCCCCAGAAGTTAGCCTCTCTTTCAGCTTACTGCAGGTTGAGCTTCACCCATTTGTACAGAACGGATCAGAGCCGCCCTGAGATGAGGTTCATTACTGGATCCTAGTCTGATACAGACTGGACTAGAAAGCCTGGAGGGGAAAGCAGCTCTGTTTGGCTTATTGAGAGTTTGTTTAATCAGGACTTAAGTCTACAATGCTCTACCTGCTCCACAAACTGTTTGTCTTCTTGTCCGATAATCATATGTAATGACAATAATCCCTCTCCAGTCACACTTTGTGACTGATAACACACATAGACAGGAAGGGATATGACCAATGCACACATTTTCAATTCCTTTCACAAACATGAACACAAATGTGAAACGGTCCCAAAAGGGCTGAGATTTAAGCTAAAATGTCATTATCTAATCAGAAGCATTTTTTCTGTCCACACTGGAGGAGAAAATGTCATACGATACAAATAAATCAGAGCCAATAGATGCAACGCATCAGTTCATCAGTTGCGCCAATAGATGCAACGCATCAAATAGCTTTCCAATGCATCTTTCCAATGATCTGCATGTCATAACTTGTTTAACAGACTAATCCAGTTGTTTAACCATCCTTATTAATGTAGCTGTTGTCTCTAAGTTTTTGTTATGTAAACCGTTTTAGATATTGATAATAATAATAAATGTTTCTTAAGCACCAATATCTGAAGGATCATGTGACCCTGAAGACTGGAGTAATGATTTCTGAATATTCAGCTTTGCCATTACAGGAATAAATGACATTTTAAAATATGTTAAAATAGAAAACAGTTATTTAAGATTGTAATCATATTTCGCAATAGTACTGTTTTTGCTGTACTTTTGATCATGTAAATGCAGCCTTGGGGAGCATAAGACTTCTTTCAGAAACATAAAAAAAACTTGCCAACCCCAACATTTTGAACAGTATAGTGTATAATTTGTTCAGGCAGAAGAGAAAAGAAGCTTTAATATAAGAAACCGATTGTGAGATGAAATGAAATGAAATGAAAGAACAGCAATAGAGAGATTAAGAGAGAAATAAATAGAAAGAATACGAAGTTAGAAACAAATCAGATATTCTCAAACTGTTGGACCCAACTCTCAGCACACATACAAATGAACCTGTCTAAACACTTGCTGTCTGTTTAGTCCAGGACTCCGGCATGTTGACTTGTGGTTTTGTGGGGTTATAGACCTGTTTAATAGAGTTGTGTTTTAGGGGATTCAGTGAGCTGTGTCTCTCACAGACAGGATTACGTGTGCTGAAAAAGTGGAATTAATGGCTTTTGGCTGGCCTTACTCCAGTTGCTCAAGTCCTCAGTATTTTAATCCAGTTTAGTGCTGCTTTCCTACAGAACAAAGCATGTCGCATACCGCCAGTGCACATTAACTATGAGAGACGCAAATGATTTGAGGCCCTCAAGCTTGTATATTTGTGCAGTTTAAATAGGAGTTATGTAATATGTGAGCTAATTGATTTGTTCCATAGGGAGTTGTTTAGCTAGGCTAGAGCTAACGATAACATGTTTTCCACATACATATTGACTCTACAGTAATGTACAGGATCTGTTTTTATAGTTTTATATTGTGTAGGTGTTTTAATATTATTTTTCAGATGTAATATTTTGCAAGTATATCCATAGCATGTTTATAATAAAAATAGGGATGTATTGAAATTTAAATTTAAATTGAATAGTTATTGTCATGTTATATGGCATATTACTGTATAGCCAATATTAAAATGTACAGGCCTACTATTTGTACACTGTGAAACATTTTTTTGGGGTCAACTTAAAAAAATAAGGCAACTTATCGCAAGCTCTTTTTTGGGTAAACTCCACGAACAGGGACAATATTATGTTAAAATCATAAGTTGCCACAACATAAATAGTCATGTTTACCTAATGAATAACAGAACAAAGTATTTTTAGTTTTTAGGAGTCCTGATACGTTACACCATAGAATTCAAAAGGTTGTCCTTTCTTTTTCACATGACTGTATGTGTTTATGCTGCACCACAGTATATTCACACAGACTCACAAACATGTCAAGCTACAGTATGAGCCGTAACATGGGGATGTTTGAGGCGGGGGATTCCAGTGTATCAGGGAGCACCTAGGGGAAAGGTTACTGCAGTGGGTGATTAATTAGCCAATTAACACGATGACAAATGTGCATGAGTAAATGGGGCAGGCAGCTTCAGACCAAATTTCGGATGATATTTTCTTTTTTTTCACTCATCCATCCTTTTCCCCCCTCTTCATCATGAAAAACTGTTTAGTCGACTGTACATTACAGGGCTGTTTTCATTGTCATCCTTCTGACTGATTTAGTGCCTGTGGGTTTGCTCGGTGCACTGTGGGACCATTTAATTTGGACAGAGGTAGGGATTTCTTAATGGGATGGCTGCTAAGGTAATGAATAGGGTTTCTAGACACAATGCCCTGGTTAAAAGCACCTGTCAGTGATGATGGGTAAGGCATTGTTAGGCTTGAGCAAACAGCATCCCAGACTGACATCACTGAAAGATGGTTGGGTGCACTTGTATGCGGTGTGTGTGTGTGTGTACCTCTACTCTGATGTGGAAAGTCCTATGGCTTTGGTTATGTGGACAATTTTCTTTTTTTTTTAACCATCTGCTTGGCTTTAGAACAAAACGTTCATTTATGCTGCATCTCTGCAGAATCTTATCAGAATCTATTTCTTATTCATATACATACAGTAATTCTATACACATTTAATACATTTTACAATAATGTTTTTACATTTCTCAACGTTTAAATTTGAAAAAAAAAATGCTTACATTGCTTTTCACGTTTTGCGACACTTTCACTGTGAAATGTCCACTCAGTAGCGCTAACAGAAACAGGTAGCCTAAATGTTATTCTGTGTGCAATGTATTATTACGTTGGTTGTTATACGTATTGTGGCAGTTCTGATTGTCTCTTTTATTGTGACTCGTGTTTCACTCTCAGAAAAAAAGGTACAAAAGCTGTCACTGGGACAGTACCCTTCAAAAGGGTTCTAATATGTACCATTTAGGTACTAATATGTACACGTTTGGTACCAATATGTACCTTTAAGGGATTTATATGCACTCTTTAGGTACAAAGGTGTACCTTTTGAAAAAGTACCGCCACAGTGACAGCTTTTGTACCTTTTTTTCTGAGAGTGTTCATGGGAGTTGTACCCAGACGCCCTGCATCTCAAGTGCATTGCTGCTGTATCAGGTGAGCTACTGAGCAAGTTGCTATATCAGAAAACTATAAATATGTGATGCAGGCATCAAAATGTATTAGTTTAGAAATCAGGCACTATGGTAAAAGCATTTTGAGGTCATGACATCGGATTTTGCAAGGAACTGCAGAAAATATCTCTTAATCTTTAATCCACCCTGTAATCATAATTTGTGTTAAAAGGAATAAAAGTTGTTGGTATTTTACAGCCACTAGTGTTCATTTCAGCTGAAATCTGCAGAGTTTTGCAGAAATGTAGGTAAGAGAGTGAATTAATATTTAAAGCAGTTATAATAATGTCTCAAGTCTTTGCCCTCACATTAAAACAAAACAAACTGCAAAAACATGTGGTTTGTCTGCATTCATATTTGTATTTTGTTCATTAGCACACATCTCTTGAAGTTTGTGTGTGTGCATATTTGCTATATATATATGTCTGTATATGTGCTCACACAAATAATGTGTATTTGGGTATTGCTTGCATTGCTGACTGTTGCTCCCAGAGGCTGACGTCAACTGGTTGGAGGCCAGCAGAGCGCTGAGGTCTCAGAGCAGCTGTGAGGTTAGAGAACTTGTCATAATCAAAAAGTAGAAAGTTATGCATTGCTGGCCCTGAAAAAAGCCAACGATGAAGACGGAAAAAACACAGGGCTATAAATTGTTTTCCACCATTAACATTCTTGGTAGCTAATTATATTATTGTTGATTTATGGCTTATTGAATAATCGTCTGATTCAAACCCACTGACTTTAGGGAGATAGAGAGAAAGATATCTTTTAAAACTGTCCTGGGGTTTAGCATTTTTTTATCCAAAATATTAGTTTTATTTGTTGAAAGATTACAGTTTAAAGTCTTAAAAAGATTTATACTTTTTTTTTGGATTTGATTCCAGTATGTGCACTGAAAAAAACAAACTTAATCAGTATTTTTGTTTTGTTGTCCACTAAAAAGTGTCGGTTATAAATACTGTAAATATTAATTTAATTTACCAGAGAAGCGTTGCATTGCATTTTACTCCACTGGAAAATAGTATTGGTAACACTTTAGTTTAGGGTCCAATTCTCACCATAAACTTTAGTTGCTTATTAGCATGCATATTACTAGGATATTTGCTATTTATTAGTACTTATAAAGCACATATTAATGGCTTATTCTGCATGACCATACTCTACATTCCTTAATCCTACCCAATACCTAAACTGAACAGCTACCTTACTAACTAATAATAAGCATCAATTAGGAGTTTTTTGATGCAAAAGTCATAGTTAATAGTTAGTTAATAATGAGAATTGGACCCTAAATTAAAGTGTGACCGTAGTTTTTTCTTTTTCTTATTTTAAACATACAATTTAGTGAGGTTTATATGAGTTTTTCTTCTCATTCTTGTCATGTTTTATCCCAGGGATGAAGAAGTAGACTTAAATATAAATCAAGTTATATTATATTAAATATAAGTCAAGTTATATTTAAGTCTACTTCTTCATCCTTGGGATAAAACGTAGCTAAACTCAGGCAATGCAACAAAACATCGAACACAAACGAAACAAACTTAAATAGGGGAGCGCGGGGCACAACCTAACGCGGGGCTAGTTGTAACACGCTTGTTTTAAATACTTCCGCACATGCTTGGATGACGAAACTTTGTGTATTTACTAGTTGCCATATCAACACTATATAGAAAAAAAAATTCGCCAAATTTTTTTTTTTTGGAAGATATCCATAGACATTTATTCAACCATAGCAAAAGTAAATTTCTTACTTAAGTTAATTTTTCATCTCCATTTTTTGTGTTTATTTAAAATAAGACAAATCTGATATTATTTTAATCTCCAAGATGTTATTTAACAGTTGAGATAGTTCTTTAATGCTTCGCTAACTAGCAGAAGACACTAGCAGGGTTTAAATCCCAGTTGTGCAGGCGGGGGCATGTTGTAACACTGTGTTACAATGTGCCCCTATTAGAAATATGCTATTATATTCTATACTTTTATTAATTTTATTGAGAAAACGTGAGAAAAAGGTGAATAAAGACTGAGAGTCAATGTTCAGAAATTACTAATTATTTATTTGTTTTTGAACTATGTTGTATAGCTGTGTTTTCATGTGTTCGTAGTCCAAACTCAAAAATGAGTTTATATTTAATTATTAAAAATTGCCATTATTTTATATGAAAAAGTTTTTTAATTGTATTTTATTTAGAAAATATTTTAGTTTGTTTTGTATATTTTTTTTATTAGATCAGATAACATTTTAAGCTGTCATATGTTATGTTACAATGTACCCCACCTATGGGGCATGTTGTCACATTTCACTTCCATTCTTTCGGGGTATATCAAGAAAAAAGTATATACTGTATTAATAAAACAAAAACACATAATTGTACTAGACATGTGGGAAATTAATGTGGGGAAAAATAAATACTCTGAACCATAAGTAGATTTACACAAACTGAGAAAGTCAAAAAGCGTTACTTTGTGCCCCGCTCTCCCCTACTCAAGGTGACAAACTTAATTACAAACAGGTGTGCTTGTTAAATTAGTATCCATGACAACTGATATTGGCAGGAAGCTAGAACAAAGGAAACAGGTAACTGAAGAGAAACAAACTAAAAGTCAGTGAAAACGAAGTGAACTAAACTTGACAATTCTGCTGTTTTAAGGATTGTTGAAAAAAAAAAGTTTTCAGTGTGTACTGCATGAATTATGCACAAGTAGACAGACACAGAAGATGTCGTCTGTCCCTAAACTGCTCCTATGGGTTTTTGGCTATCTTAAAAATAAATGGTAGGAAGACAACAAAGGATAACTAAAATACATCTTGTGTCCAGCATGGTGGTTCTTTCTCGATACATTTTGTGGTCATCCACATTACTACCGTAAAGCGGATCTATTTTCTGCATTTACCTCTTAATCAAGATGATGACAGGATGAGGGAAAGAGTGGGGTGTGAAATCTTCCTACCTATGGGGTCAGAGGATTAAATGGCCTGAAAAGTGGGCATCAGCCTATTACGAGACGCTGCTGTGATCCCTCATTGACACTGAAGGTGCATTACAACATTACAGGGAAAAAGCTCAAGTGACGAGGTCTGTCAGATTGCACCAATCTATTTGATTATTTCCTCAAATCCCTGAGAGATTTTATGTACCTCCAGATCAACATGTACACACATACTGTGCCATTTATAGGTCTAAGTCTCCAAATCTGGCATCAAAGTTGAATTTAAACCTGGCAATGAACAGAAAGTGTTAAAACTTTGATAAATGTAAATCAAAGAAATGTTTTCTGGGTTACTAGTGACTTGACCTAGCAATAACTGTGAATTCTTTTGAATGAAAGGTAAAAAAATATGGAAATGTTAAAAAAAGAAGTGCAAAATAGAAGTATTTTTATGAGTGGACAAATGCACTTTTCATTAATTAATGTACGAATGACTATGGCAGCTGTAAATCGTGGCAGAGAGATTTGAGATGGGCTACTGTGGGTTTTGGCTTCAAATAAGGAAGGAAGACTAATGAAATGAATGAAAGAAGGACAGGTGGAGACTGAGGAAGACAAAATTGAAAAGTAATACAATTGTGGACAAAGCTTCTACTGACAGACCTAATGGAGCAGATGTCTCTCTGATGCCGAAAAGACTTACAGTGTCACAAGGAATTCTTTAACCTTCACATCATTGCACTCTGGATTAGTTTAAAGAGGCGAAGAAGTCTTTGTTTCGCAACACATCCAAAAAAACAATAATTGTATTGTTTAAAAAAAAAAGCAATCAGACTATGTGTTTGTCAGTAGTCGTTCTGAGTAAACACATCAGCAATAGCCCACAGGGTGTCACTGGTCCAGCCAGATTGTCAGCTGATCCACCCAGTGGAATATAGCAATTGTTTTGAATGTTATGGAAAACCAACAAACAGAGAAACTGCTTTTTCTCACACGCAAAGTAATCACACTGTAGCTCACTACCGTTAAACAATTTGGGGTCGGTAAGTCTCTTATGTTCACCAAAGCTGCATTTATTTGTTCAAAATACAGTAAAAAACACTAATATTGTGAATATTATTACAGTTTAAAATATCTGTTTTCTGTTTTAATAAGTTTTTTAAAAATCTTTACTTTTTTTTCTTTTGTGATGGTAAAGTTGAATGGTAGCCATTATTCCAGGTATCATTATCAATGTTGAAAACAGTTGTGCTGCCTAATGTTTTTGTGGAAACCATGATACGTTTTCAGGATACTTTAATGAATAGAAAGTTCAAACGAACAGCTCTTATTTGAAATATAAATATTTGTTATAGAGCAACGTAAGACAACTTTGAAATGGTTAGGTGAATAAAAATAGGCCACAGCTTGAGTCACTCAAATTTTGTTGCTAAGGTGTTGTTAATGGTTGCTAGGGTATTGCAAGGTCATGCACTCTCCCTCTCTCTTTCTGCCATTGGTCAGATAGTCCCACCTCTGAATCACCTTATTGGTTGAGCCAATGTTGCTAGGTTGTGCTTGTTGGATGCTCCAAACAAACATAGCAATGTTTTGATAGCACCACACAGCCGCAGTGTTTACACTTTTCAGGGGAATCAGCATGCAAATAGCTTACTTGTATCTGAAGCTGGGATAGGAGGAAGTCAGCATCGAAAAATAATACACAAGCTACATATGCATTTATTTTCAAGTGCACTTGTTTGTCATTTGAAAAGCCTCAAATTGCATTCCTTTGTGTGTTGAAGCAGCTTATATTCAGACATTTGTGTTTACAAAACCAGTGGTGAGTGAGAAGCCTGAGGTTTTATTTTACTAACTGGTGTGTGTGTTGGTGTGCATCTTTTGTTTGTGTTGTGTTGTACCCCTTTCATCATGATTAAGACAGCAGACAGTGAAGCTTGTGAGTAAATATTGCTCCCAGATTGTTGTAGTGTATCTAAATCCAGCTCATTAACTGGCTTTTTCTGCCTTCTCTCACTGAAAGCAAACAGAGCTTGTGTGTTAAATGGTAAAACACCCCTACTCCATTCTGTGTGGCAGTGGGGCCTGGATGTAATTCCACTGTCTTGCTCTCTGCTCTTGGCCATGGACCGTGCTGCTGTTTCTGGATAAGAGTCATTGGTTTGGCTGGCTGTGATATGCAGCCTCTCTCCCAGCAGGTCTCTGTCTGACAGCTGTTGCTAACTTACACTGTGTCATACTCTAGCCAACTTGACATTCAATGCACCCCTCTTTAAAAGACTAGTAATTTTTCTGCATTTTCTAAAAAAGAGTGGCTTGCTTATGCAGAACTTGCCACCATGATGCTCTAGTTGGTTTCCATGATGTTGCTATGTGGTTGCTATTTGTATAGCGCTTTTCACAATACATATTGTTTCAAAGCAGCTTTACAGAAAATGCATGTTTCTACATCACAATTTAGATTTACAATACTTCATCACTGTGTCAAAGTAATGTCCATTTTTCAGAAATGTACAGTTCTAAGACAATACAAGTCATCCAGTTAACTAACATAATGTATTAAAGCAATGGTTAAAGCAAATTATTTTAGAATTGGCATCTAATGTCTTTGTGTCAAGTCTTTGTAGGCGTAATCTTTTCACAGGTGTTGGGTCCTGAAATCTTTGTTTATTCGTTTGTTTTTGTTCAAACTGTGCAATCCAAATGGATGGAAATGTTATATGCAATTCAAATATTTACAGTACATCTTTAAATTTACGTCTAAATATTGGTCCAAGTCAAAAAAGCCCCAATCTATTATACTCTGATATCTAGATATGAATCAGGTCCCTCATTCATTATGCATTTGGGACATTTTTACTTTTTTTTCCTTCTTTTTTTTCCTAAAGTCCCCCCAATTTTTTTTTAGAAAACGAGTAGAAATCCTCTCGCAGATTTTTTCACTGAATCACTGAATTTACAGTCTGTTTTAAATTCCTTGTGATGGTCCTCATCAGCATTCCTTGAAGAACAAGTACCCTCCCTTTGCCCCTGCACATTTGACCTCTCTTCCTATCCACACAGCTGGATGAGAGGTGTTGTGACCTGCTCCTCACCCGGTGGCCCTTTTAGCTCCAAGGGCTCAGGTTTCAGATGGTGGTTTTATCAGCCGCTTCACTGGCTCAGTAGCCTGATGAAATAGCACTCAAAGTCGGCTGCTGGCTGCTTAACGAGGGCTTGGTGTATGAGCCCATTGCCTGTTAAAGCATGTGTGTGTGTGCAGGTGGTATGGACAACCGTAGGGCTGGGTAATGGGTAATAGTGGCGGTGCAATGCTTTCCAGATGCAGCAAGTCTGGAAAGACTTAGGCAAGGAGTGTGGGCCTATACGAAGAGGTGCAACCTAATCCAGGGGCAGAGGTCATCTACCCGCTGCTTATAACTCATAAAGCTGCCTGGCATGAAAAGGTTAATCATAGGTAGCAAGAGAAAGGTCATGATTTAGGTTAGATGTTGGCATTTAAGATGAAAGTGTCATGATGTTTTTTTTCTTTTTCTCAAACTTAGAGTATCTAAGATTTTCGGATGTTGCCGCAAAACAGACTTTTTGCCTCACCTTCCATTGTTGTATGAATATATGAGGCGTGCGGCCCATAAGCAGTAAACGCTCTGCATACCCAATCCATTTGTGGACTCGCTAATTAATAATTGCTCTATAAATTACTATAAATTCCCTTGTTTGATGTGTGATAAAACATGATAAAATGTTGGTAATACGTATGTTGCAGTCCATCATTTATTTATTTGCCAAACGTCTTTACATTTTTCTTCAAACCTTCCAGTTACGGTGGGTTTTGAGTAAGTGGATCCACAACCGCTTTGGCGCCTACGCATTGTTGTTATGTATCGTCATGTACCATCATTGGTTTTCTGGCAAATGGGGGATCTCATGCGCAGGGACAGCTGTCCACAAATTTCTCACCCAAGCAGAAAAATGTGTTGCCAGATCTCGATCGATTGAAATCACATTGACTTTGATACAGAACTAACTACACTATATCAAATGAAAAAAATTAAATAAATCATAAATGAAACTATTTTCATAGTATTCAATTTTTTACGAAAACGTATAATCTGTTAAAGACAGCCCTATTTTAAGTAGACCTACTGTGAGGTTGTTAATCGATAGTCTAGGCCTATGCGTTTGTTATAGTCATCAATTTGCATCATTTCAACTGGCTTATATTTATTTATAATACTTATATATTTATTTATTATAATTATAATTATAATTTACTTATAATTTACTACTAATATGTATTATATTTAGAGCCCGACCGATAAAGGATTTTTAAGGCCGATACCTATACAAATATTTGGTGATTTAAAAATCCGATTTTCCGATATATCGGCCGATATATATATATATATATATATTTTTTTTTTTTTTTTTATCCAGAAACGCGTAACAAAACATGAACAGATTTCCCTAACATTAGTTATTTGTCCTTATTTAAGAGTCCTCAGCCTTACTAAAATAATATGATAATGCAGTTTAAAAATAAACTTGTTTGTTTTATTGTCACAACAGAACAGAATATATTAAAGTTCTGATAAATATAATGTATAAAAATACAAACTTAAGATATGAAACTTAAAGTCCTTTGAACAAAAATAAATAAAATTATTATTAATATTGACAGTAATAATTCAATTATGTAATAATGTGTGTGTGTGTGTGTGTGTGTGTGTGTGTAGAACTGATAAGATTGTAAATGTGTACCTTGAAATGCAATATAAGTCGCTTTTGATAAAAGCGTCTGCCAAATGTCAATGTTATAAGCTACCTTATAATTACAATGTCAACTTGCTTATCCCTTTACCTGCACTCTTTTAATTCTATCCATCTATTCCATCAAGCTACAACAAACCATTTTCAATCATCATTTGCTGCCTGCCTTCTAAAATCTACTACTTAGTGATGCACTAAATACATTGTGTCTCGTTAATGCTGCGGCTAAACGAAGTCAGCAACGCACACTTGGATTTCACACACGTGTAAAAGAAAAGCTAACTTTTATGCACAGGCTATGTTTGATACTTTTTCTCTATGTCTAAATGTTCACTCCTCGCGTGCCTAACTTACATTTTACAATGCAGAGACTGGAACTACAGATATGCTAGTTATAAATACAGTAATCATTACTTTATTTAGGCAGAATAAGTTCGTTGTGATTTCCAAGCTCATTAGCCGCGTTGAAAACAAACATGATAAATGCTGGCATTTTTGTTGTTTACTTGAATATTTAAAACCCAAGCATCGATGTTTTACCACAGGTTTACAATAAAAAGTGATACATTGATCATAATGAATTAATTTATGTCAAAATTGCACATTAGTCACTCAGAAATAAATTACCGTTAGGTCTATTTCACAAAAGAAAGAGGACACACTTACTTCTTCAGTCGCGTCTGTTACTGTTTATCTGGTAGTTACAGGACATATTTACATCACATTTAGAAAGAATGATCATTTCTACAAATATATGCCACCAAAAATACGACCTGAGGAGCTTTAGCACTCTCTCGACTCCCATACAGATATTTTCAGTCAGAGAAACAGAGGAAGCTCCCGAAAAAAAAGTTGCTTTATTTTATGATAGTCCGGTATAAAGAGACGAGACGTAGGCTACTGACAGATAAAATAAAAACATGACTGTGATAGCCTTTATGATTGGTTTGATTTCTTCAAGCGTTCACTATGTTTTTTTACTATGCGTATCTTCAAGAGTTTACTATGTTTACTATGGTAATGGTTAGCGCGCATCGTCTTTTGCATCACAAACACAAGGCATTCAAACATGAACGCGAGTTAAATTATTTAAAAAGTCTTTAATGCTGACGGAATCATCCGGCGCTGCCGTCTCCTGACTCAGGTGAACTCTGGACTCTGTTAGTGCACTCCTCTAGCCCGAGCGATCTTCCTTGTATAGTGCCCTCTGGTGGACAAACTATGCAGCGCCAACACTCATAACATGGTTGAAGGGTGTTTTGTCCGCTTTTATTTTATTTTTTAAATATTCATTTATCGGCCGTTATAAATGCCGATACCGATAGTTTGGGAAATGCCTAATATCGGCCGATAATATCGGCCCGCCGATATATCGGTCGGGCTCTAATTATATTATACTTATTTTTAATTCTTGATTAAAAAAAATACTTCCAGCATACATTTAAATTGACGTTTACATAAACACCTGCCATGGTGTTTCTTATTTGTCGTCTCTGATCTTGGTCTTTTGTGTGTCCTAAGTCGTTGCACCGTATTGTTTAAAGGTGAATTATGTAGTTTCTGCGACACTAGTGACCCATAACATATTTTGCAAATGGCCCTTTCGTGCGTCGTGCCTCCCTCAACTCAAAGGGAGATGCTTGTGAAGGCATGTCTCAACAGGTAAATGTAGGCTACTTTCAATAAAAGGTCCAACATATTAGGAATGATTTTAGCTGTGTTGCTATGTGCCATGAGAGCAAGCAACTGAGTAGCTAAGAAACTTTGTCTAGAGTGAGCATGAGCATCTCGCTTATTATACTGAACACAATTATAAACGCAACACTTTTGTGTTTGCCCCCATTTTTCATGAGCTGAACTCAAAGATCTAAGACTTTTTCTATGTACACAAAAGGCCTGTTTCTCTCAAAAATTGTTCACAAATCTGTCTAAATCTGTGTTAGTGAGCACTTCTCCTTTGCCGAGATAATCCATCCACCTCACAGGTGTGGCATATCAAGATGCTGATTATACAGCATGATTATTGCACAGGTGTGCCTTAGGCTGGCCACAATAAAAGGCCACTCTAAAATGTGTAGTTTTATCACACAGCACAATGCCACAGATGTCGCAAGTTTTGAGGGAGCGTGCAGTTGGCATGCTGACTGCAGGAATGTCCACCAGAGCTGTTGCCTGTGAATTGAATGTTCATTTCTCTACCATTAGCCGTCTCCAAAGGCATTTCAGAGAATTTGGCAGTACATCCAACCGGCCTCACAATCGCAGACTACGTGTAACCACACCAGCCCAGGACCTCCACATCCAGCATCTTCACATCCAAGATCGTCTGAGACCAGCCATGCGGACAGCTGCTGCAACAATCGGTGTTGTTATGTAGAAAAAGTCTTAGATCTTTGAGTTCTGCTCATGAAAAATGGGGGCAAAAACAAAAGTGTTGCATTTAAAATTTTGTTCAGTGTATAAACCCATCCAATGTATCTGCTTCGGGCAAATTTTTTAACATGACGCGCCACACAGGACACCCAGTTAAAAAAGTCACCGCTCGCCACTTATCCTGAGCCTATAATAGATTTGTAACAAGCCTCTAGTCTAGAGAAATAGGGAATCCTGAAGAATTAATTGTTCATCTGACCAAAGAGCGGCTGCAATGTGGATATATCTGGTGTAAGTCTGTTAGTTATGCCAGTGTTTATCTCCAGGCCTGGGGTCATGATCATGTTGTTGCACTTGTTCCACTATAAACTGTGCGGGGGAAACTGCTGATAGATAAATTAGCTGGAGCAATTATCAGGGAAGGACTGCTGGAGTAAGAAGTGTTTAAACTAATCAAATAATTAACCTGGGAGACTCAGATATTTCTAACTAACACAAACCCAAAGCAAAGAATGTGAGGGAAACCTTCCCTGAACTCTCAGTCGAGCTTCATGAAAGAAGTAGAAAGAGAGAGGCTGCAAGCTGTGGGAAATGTGATAATGGTCTGGAAACCTGACATGGTTATTTGCTCAGTTTAATGGGAGCTGCTTGCATTGTTATCCCCAAGGTCTCATGTTATAGAGAAAATGCTCTTGGACCTGCTGTATTTCTCTTCTCTTACCCTCAACCAAGCACACAAACATTGTACACAAGCAGGACATAAAATAAGCTATTATGGCTGCATTAGGGACCTGATTGTGTCTAAACAGTAGAAGTGAAGGAGCAGTCTAATGTAGTCTGACTGAATGTGAGCAGTTTATGGCCCTGTCAATACACTCACATTAACTTTTTACAGTATCCATATTTTAAAGAGATATGACAATACACAAAAGTTATTATTTTCAAACATAATGTATGGCAGATGCTGTATAGCCCAGAGAAAGGTATGACAGATCCTAATTGTTGCCTATGTATATTAAGCTGAATACAAGAAACAATTTTAACACTGAAACTGAAAAAGCCTACTGAAAAGCAATTTTTTTCATGTACTTGTGATAAGGAAGCATATTTTCTATCCTTTTTCTGCTGCTGTTACAGCATCTACATGCTGTTTTAGTTACTTGGCCAGGTAAGAAGGATCTTAGGGATTTTACTTGGTATAGTAGTTGCTGACATAACACAATAGTAACCATATATATTACATTATCTCTGTAAAACTACACTATGTAACTTTTGGCCCTCTAGCAGCTGAAGCATAAAACTACAAGTTACTTGCGGAGGAACATTGTTTTGGTTCCGCAAGTTGTGCTTCCGCTGATCTTTGCAAATGAATCTGAGCCGCACCACAGTGCCCATGGTTACAGGTAAAAGCCTTATCAGTGTGAATCTCACTAATGACATCAAAACTCCCCCAAAAATAAAAGAAAGATATCCGAAAAATGTTTAACGATGAGGTATGTTGCGTATGCTACCGTTGTTTTGACTGGTTGGAAACAATTGTTTTAATATGATGTTACAGAAGTTTGCAACATAGATTTTAGTCATAATTATTGGGTAAAATAGTGGAAACTATTATTACTTGGTCAGTCGACTATAAGGCAAATAGACCAAAATAGTAAATGGTTTAGAGATTGGCATTAATTGTTACCAACAAGAACAATTTGTCAATGCACAGAAACTAAACTAAATTTCTGAAGAGCAAAGCCAGTGCTGATTTGTGTTTTATCACGGGCATTGTCCCTTTCCCTTTTTGATTGCATTTGTTTCAGTTCAGTTGTGGCATCAAGCGATTATGGTGCCTTCCACTGCATATAGTAGTAGCCTGGCATTCTTTCCTTTATTTACAGATATAATATAAACATTCACAGATAAATGATGGAAGTAAGCAGTTTCCTGCAAAATATAAATAAACATTATTAGTAGTATTTTGGGATAAGGGAAAAACACAGTTGGGAAGATAGATTTATGATGTGATCGCTCATCAAGCGTAGCGTTAGTTCTGGCAGCGGATCTCAGCTGATCCACATCTACCTATAGGAATACGACGCCTATCACTGTATACATATGTAAGCTCCTTCAGTATTATCAGCAGCTATCGCGTTTCTCAGGAGCTAACCCTCCTCCATCCCCAGCTCCTCCTCTCGCCCAGTCAGGATTTGGCATTCTGATTCCCCTTGAATCAGAATGAATTCTCGAATTATGTTGTACTTTAAAATCTTGAATTAAATATTTGCAAACATTCATGTTGGTTCTGTTCTGTTTACCCCAAGGGGGGATATTGCTGCTCTCCCTGCTCTTATCCATGTTAGGCTGCATGGATGCGCAGGGCGTTCTCGCCCAGAACGGAACCATACCACCAATCCAAACTGTATGCTAATTGTCAATCGTATTTGACGGTAGTGGTCCTGACAGAAATAATTTAAATGTTGTTATTTTTGAAGAAAAAACAAGGTTAAATAGTGTATAGACTTAAGGAGCTATTTCTACTTGATACACATACATGTAGTGTACTTGATTCAGTCATAGTAAATAATATTTTGAATAAATACATTTATTTAGATGTTGTTACCATGAAGCACATTTTTAGGTTTAGGTTTCAGCATATTACTATCAATTATATTTTCAAATATTGTCTAAGACATTGCACTAAAGGTAAACTAGGAGAAAAGTTGTATTATTTGAAATGATTGGCCTTCCTGTAGCTCGAGCATTGTCTAGCAATGGCAAGATAATGGGTTTGATTCTTAGTGAAAGTAAGAACTAATAAAATGCGTAACTTGAATGCATTCGCTTTGAGGAAAAAGCATCTGCAAACTCCTAAAATTCTTATTCTATTGTGTTTGTTTGATATTTGAATGGAGTTTCATATAAATATTATCAAACAGCGGATAGACAGTCCTTATAGTTTCCTGCCAGTCACATTCATGAAAATCCTCTTGAAACAGCAGTTTGATTTCTCCAGCTCTGCTCCACAGATCTCCAACACATTGCTGTATATTCCTCATCTAAAGCTGAGTAATCTCACTGCATCCCCACCAATCTCTATCAAGTTCTTATGTTCTAGTAAAGTACCTGATCTACTTCTTTTTTGTGCATTGTCTTGGGACTGTCCCCTGTAGTGGGTTAGAAGAAATGAGGGTAGTTTTAGCCCCTTAGTGACCTTATAGGGGTCCCGTGAGAGCTATAGCCGACAGTGATACATCAGTGTGCGTACGTTTTTCTTGCTGAATTGCACTTTCTGTCACTGTTTGCGATCTGCTGCTCTAACCGCAGGTATGTGTTCACACTTCATCTGCTGACATTACAGTCACTTTCTACTTCCTCTCTCTGTGAAGTATCATTTGTTGTTTGCTCATCTTTTTTGTCATCTTTTTTTCTGCCTCAGTTTTTCTTTTTTCCCCTCAGTAGTCTCTAATATCACTTGCAAACTCTTCATCTTGTAACTACAGAGAATGTTACCTATCCATACAGCAATAATTTATATGACCATGTGTTTCAAGCTACAAAATTATCACTTTTTGGGAAGAACATGAACACAAATACGATTATTTGTGTGGTAAAGGGATTATTGGTGAAAGACTTTAAAGAGGATTTGGGATACAGTGCAAAAATGACTTCGGAGCACACAAAAAATATATTTTGACGAATGTTGGTAACCAAACCGTTTTGGTGATGTTGACTTCCATTCTATGAAAATAAAATAATTAAAAAACAAACATAGAGACATTTCAAAATATTTCCTATTATGTTCCACAGAAGAAAGTAAGCTAAGTCATGCAGGTTTGAAACAGCATTATTTTAGTATTAGTATCATAATATTTGTTAATGTTTGAATTAGTTTTGTTTTAGTTTTTATTTAGTTTTTATTTTTAATGATTTTGTTAGTGACATTGTCATTTTTTATTCGTTTTTATCATACATATTTCTTTATAAAAATGTATAGAAAAAAGTATTATTTTATTCATGTTAATACTTAAAGGAATAGTTTACTTAAAAATGAAAAGTTAGATTTGTACATCATGTACATGAACTGTCTGGATACCGACATTCTTCAAAATATCTTCTTTTGTGTTCAGCAGAAGAAAAAAAACTCACACAGGTTTAAAACAACTTGAGGGTGAGTCAGTTATGACAGAAATTTTATTTTTAAGTGAACTATTCCTTTAAACTTGAACTAAAATAAGTTAAAGCTTTTCATCTTACTATTTTTGTTTTCTTTCAGCTCTATTCCAATTACTAGAAACAGTTTTTAGTATTTTTTATTTTTAGTTTAATAATGCTGGTTCTGAATGACATGGGGGTGAATAAATGATGACAGAATTGTCATTTTTGGGTGAATTACTACCCCTTTAATATACTCTCAAGAAATTTTAATATTGTTTATAGGATTTTGTAACATTATTTCTAACTGGGAAATACAACTAAAATGTGTTAAGAATAGGATAGGCTTTTAGCAGTACTGTGCTGGAAAGAAGCATGAACCTCCCATCTCGTTATGATCCTTAGTGCAATGCTGCCTGTCTCTTTAGTAAACCTATGTGCTATGACATCTCTCACTCCTTATAAAGTATTAACCATTTGTCAGTAAAGGATATAAATGCATAGGAAAGTACCTTGCGAAAGCACATTTCTTATGAACCGAAAGAGAAAAAACTTGAGAAAGAAAGACAATGATTGCACTTTGCAAATCCCTTTGCAAACAAAGATGTCACTGCAGTGATGCACATCAAAGTGATTGATCCTTGCATATGTGTGTATCCATTTGAGCTTCTGTTAGTAAGTAGCAGCAAGTTGTGTGTTTTCTCAGCTCCTGTGTCAGTGCAAGGAGCCCAGGGCTGAGGAGGAGTGTGTGATCATGTCCAGGCGTCCAGACGCTTGTATGAGGATGGATGGGACAGCTCAATGGAAGCCAGACACGAGACTACAGAGATTCCATTACGTAGTGCATGTGTCTCTCAGCACAACAAAACAAGAGCCGGCAGCCTCTGCATGCTCAAACAAACCTGAGCCTCCTCGCTCCAGTATATACACATCGAGACATCAGACTCTCTGTACTATATCTCAACATCAGACCAGGGCCAAAACACTTTACACCTGCATACACTGACATTATATAGAGCAATTCAACAACTATATATAATTCACTTGTAAACGCAGTCAAATAGACATTTTGCTTTTGAAGTAGATAATGTGCCCACGTTGAATAATGATCAAATGCAATAACTGGACTTTGAATTTGCAGGTTGTGTTGTTTAGCAGACTATTGCAGAATGAATGAATCAGTTAATTCTGTTCCTCTGCTACTGAATCAACACGTAGGGGAGTTTAAAGATTTAGATATGCAAATTTAGACATCCTTCATGCCTTATTATCGAAATTATCTTTTAGACATGGTGCACTTGAGTCAGTTTAATACAGCTGGTAGAGTCAGGATGTGGTTTTGTGTCAATGTGCACCCATTTGCACTTATTTCGCTGCTAGTAGGTTGTATTATTGTTGTTCATTTTGGTTTGTTAGGTGTCTGAGAAGTTGTGCGCTTCATTCGGGGTTGATTTTAAAGCTCAAGCAGATACAATAATAACATTGATCTGGATGTGAAACGATTACTTAATTAAATGTAAACATAGAAAGTCAATTAAATGTTGGCCTGCATGTATGTGTGAGTGTGTGGTTGGAAGCGTGTATCTTTTTTTGTGTGTGTGTGTGTGTGTGTGTGTGTGTGTGTGTGTGTGTGTGTGTGTGTTTCATGGCCTAACGCTCAACTAATGGATGGAAAATATCTCCACACTCTCGGCACACTTAAAAAAAAGCTGCTCAGTAGTTCCAGAGAAGGCTCTTTTTCCACTTGCTTTCTTTGGCTTCTGTCCCTGCTCAGAAGACAGTTATGCTTTAAATCTGATTTAAGTCTGAGTTGTTTTAACTGAAGTTAAAAGGATTACAGATGTGTGTTCCTTTCCAAATCAATTTACTTAATCAATACAGTTACAATTCTATGTGATCACTCCTAAAATCTTGAATTGCTACATGTTGAAAAATTTACCATTAAAAAGAAGGTTATTATTGATAGCTGAATTTATTATGAAGGTGGAAACTAGCTACATACACGCAAACACTACTGTAAAGTTTGGGGTCAGCAAGTTTTTGAAATAAATTAATACTTTTATTCAGCAAGGATGCAGTAAATTGACCAAAAGTGACAGTAAAATACATTTTTGCATTGTGAGTGTTTGGCATGGTAATGGGTATGACAATGTTGATATGTTTGCTCATTGCAGAATAGATCTGCTACGCTGCTGCTGCCAATACATACACAACACGCTGCTGTGAGCATGTAAGACATGCTGCTGCTGTACAATATTCTATACAAGAATAACCCATAGCAGATCTACTGTATACAGGTGGAGCTGGGGAAGGTGGAGGGTTTCTGAAAACATGCGGCAACTACTCCAGAAAGTGCTGACCGAGTATTTGAAGGTTGAGCAGCGAGCTCATTGGCTACTGATACAAAAAATGAACAAAAACACTTAGCACTAATTTCAACACTGATAATAATAAAATCTTTAGCTCCAAATCAGCATATTAGAATGATTTCTGAAGGATCGTGTGACACTGAAGGCTGGAGAAATGGCTGCTGAAAATCCAGCTTTGCCATCAAAGGAATAAATGATCATTTAAAATATTTTAAAATAGAAAACAATATTACTGTATTTTGATGCACTAAATGCAGATGTCGTCAACTTAAGTCTTCTTACAAAAAAAAAAAACTTACTGGTATCAATGCACAGATCAAAATAGAATTAAAAAGAAAAGGACTTGAATTTTTGTATTTTCATGTTCAAAATGATCACAGTCTGCTCTTTTTTTGTGGGCAGGTAAATCTGTCTGAGTGATTCTGTATGACAGGACAATTATAAAGGACTTTTCAGCAAAGAGGTTAAAGTAAATAATGGGACAACTGTTGATGAAACATTGCAAAGCCTCATTTAGTTAAAGCTGCAGTCCGTAACCTTTTTGGGTTAAAAATTATCCAAACTAAATTTTTGAGCAAGTACAGTACATAACTACAGTAAGGTAAGCTTGTAATAATGTTTTTAATTCCAGTGGTACTGGTAGATTTCCGCGGGAAATTCGAGCATGTCTTGCGTCATTACGTCACATCTGTACACATAAAGAAGGTGTCTCAGATAGTAGGCTTTATTGCGTGTGAGGATGTTGGAGGTGGAGATTTGTAGCCTTTTCTCACAGCACTTGATATAATTAAACTTTTCAATTTGATGGCGGATTCAGAAAGGTTCAAACGACAATCACCCGTGACAACTAGAGATTCACCCGTTGTAAAATGCAAAAGATTTCGTACTGGCTATAGAAAAAAAGAGACTGCAACCGGGCCCATGCGAAAACAAGGATAAATATCGGAAGGGCTTTTGAAAGGTAGAGTGAACTCCATGTTTTGAAGGGGTTCAAAACGAACGCAGAGACAGCTTTTTTCCTGCTGGTCAGGTAAGACATTTCAGTGGTTCAATTATGTAACAGTAGCACACTTGTTCGCTTAATTCATACAGTTACGGAGTACTGAACTACAGGTAGGCCTAATACACATTAAATGTAGTCACGCAATGCTGATGTTGTTAACATTAACAATTTGAGAACAAAGTATAATTTGCACGGTTTGACGTGATATGATAAGCGATCGTTAGATTTAATCAGCGCGATTTACTGCAATGCTTTTTTTCCCTTAGTTGGTCAGAACAAAAGTGGATGTTATTTACTTGTTCAGATTACATTTTCCGGTGAAAATTCTTATGTTGGTCATACTTCCAAAAAGTAGAATCTGTGATTCCTAATGACAGTATCCACACCGGCGCTGTGACTGACAGCCACACATTCTCCTCAAAACATTGGATTCATCCGCGCTGTGCCGTGCCGAGGCACAACCCACGTAAAGTTGATAATTCTGCAAATAACTGCAATTACAGATTTTGAACAGAGATGGCGACAAAGAGGAAAAACTACGGACTGTAGCTTTAAAGGGGTGGTTTACTGCTTTTTTTCTTTGCATGATTGTGTTTATGGGGTGCAATATAACATGTCTTCGGGTTTTTTGTTTTTTTTTAAGTCTTATTTTTCATAAATTTCACCTTTATTGTAAGCTGCTTTCTCCTCTGTCATTTGAACGACCGGTTGACTTCCTGATTCTATGAAACCACTCCCTCAGAAACAGGCAATGGGCTCAGATTGGTTAGTTGGGCCGGTGTGTTGTAATTGGCTAAACTGCGTAGTGCATGTTGTCCGGAAACTTCACGCCCATTACCTTTACGGGCGAAAGTTGCATGTGCTCCGGTCCAATGTAAATAATGGTGTCAATACTGCCGTATCAGTTTGAGCCAGAATCAGACCCAGAAAGCGGCAATGAAGAGAGTCAAGCAACCTCCCCAAACACGGCTCTAACAAAACGTTTCTGAATGGTAATTTTTTTATTATTATTATTCTATTCTAATCTACTATTATTATATAAGAATTTCGATATGCTGTAAATGCTACTGCTGCTTGTTAGCTTTTGAGATACGGTTTCTCCTGATTAAACATTTAATATAACTGAATAAATGACTGAGTAATACCGTTTTTTAAAGTTATTGTTTTAACTTCAGCAGCTGAAGTTGGCTGTTGCGATTACATATAATTTTTTGAACTTTATACACGTTTGTCTTATACACACAAAATAGCATCGAACTAACTGGCTATAAACAAACAGCGTTGGCATTGGTTTACGTTCTTGATCAAATCGAAAAATTACGTCATAAAATATACATGGAAAATACATTTACAAAATTAGTACATAATTACAAATTCAGGTCCAAAATGTTTGTACGCGTTTGTACGTGTAAGTGGCTACTAAAGCCAGCGCTGGCAAAACTAAAACATTACGTCTGAAATTATACATGCAAACATTATTAAGTCTTACTCACAGGTTGTGGCCCAACAACTGCTGCCTCTGGTTTTAAAGTTGGAACTGCTTCATGTTTTAGTAACAGTTTCTTGTTGAATCCGGCATTGAATTCGTGGAGATTCTGGAAGCTGTCTTCCGTAAAATGCGCAGCACAGAGAGCTATTAATTACGATTGAAAATTTCAGGAACATAATCAAACATAAATTTTAGCCATTGTTGACGAACTACAGCGTCCGTATGAAGCCCGAACACAGAAGACCTGGCAGCTGGGTGAAAATAACACACTTTCGACGGCATGGCTACAGCTCTCCACTATAACTCTTCCTCTTCGACAAAGCCGCAGAAATATGGCCATGCCCCCTTTTTTGCATGGGTTAGTTACGTATAAAACCCGGGAAGTATCTCGTTGTAGTCCCATTCGAGTCGTTTTTGTAGGCATTAAACTTCCTGATTTTTAAAAGACGATATCTCTGCTTACGTTGAACTTTCAGCGCAGCAACTTTGCAGATACTGTTCATGCACCAACAGCAACATTACACACCATTTAAAATGAAAAAAGTGAAATCACAATCAACCACCCCTTTAACTTTTGGATATATTTCAGAGATTTTGTGCTGTAAACTTCACAAACGTTGGCAAATCCATTGGTGACTACTTGTTCTCTGGTGCTGGCCATCTGAAGCACAGATCTTAGCAGATCCAGTCAGCGACTCTGAATCCAAAATGCCCCGGAGATGTCAGAGTGATGCTAGTTATAATTTACTACTAAATGTAGCAGCAATTGCACATTTATAGCACATTACATTGTCAGCACGTACTGCAGTACGCTGTACTGTTATTCATTTTTACTAATAAAACGTAATTAAATTGAACCATTTGTGGTACTATATTATAGAAATTTAAATAAAAACTATACTGAAAGTAGAGAAACCGGAGCAAAGTGTAAGCGAGGATACGAGGACGAGAGCATGTAATGTGAGCAAGAGAAGGTGTGCTTTCAGCAGTTTGCTCCATAGCCCTCAGGTGAATGCCTCTACCTCAGCTTGTTATTTATAGACCTGTACATGAATTAAAAATCACAAATGCTGAGGCCCCTTTAAGCTCGTATCTGTGGAGACCTGATATTTCTTCTAATGATGCCCTAGTGTAGCTAATGACTGGCCTCTCTGAAGAATTCAGTGTTCAGCAGGCTGCCACAGCCATTACAGCAGATTGGCTTATAGCCGTCTGCTGAAAAACCTGAATCAGGGAAAGCATAGCGTGTTGTTCCCTGGGAGCTTCTCAATAATGTCTTCAGGCAAGATTCTTCTGGAAGAACAAGACCAGCGCTCAAGAGGCTTAGCTATGTACACGAAAGCCACATGCTGTTGGGACTCTGTTGTGTATTGTGTTATTGTGGCAGTAAAAGAGCATTTGTATGCATAGATCCTAGACTGCTGCATAAGCATATGTTGTTGTGATGTCATGGCTGACTTCAATTCCTAAAAACTGCTGATTACATTCAATTGTAGCTAATTTGTTTCACTTGTCAGAATGTGGATGTGAACTCTGACTTTTCTTCATTCTTCTGCTTTCAACCCAGCTCCTATTGAATTTAGTATTATTGTTGTTTTTTGATTACCCAGATATATTATATGAATATGTTAAAATTGTTTGTTTGCCCGTCCGGGACAAACTGTTTATGCTGAAATCATTCAACTAAATGATATTATTATTTTTTAATTTCCTCTGAATTCCTTGCCACGTCACCACTTTTTCCTCTCTCAGCACTATGCTTACTGTCAGCATATTGCAATATAGCTTTGATTTATGTGTTTCCTTTTTTTCACCATTGTTCTCTACAAAGGAATGCAGTGATATTAATATTATCACATTTCAAACTTATAAACTCACAGATATTAATATCTGTAGCAGGGAACATTTTCTCTATGTACAGTACATTTTAAGTAATTCAGAAGAAAAGCATTCACAGTAATTCCATTGATACTCTCATTCTCAGGTGTTTTGTTAATTGAATCTCAGCTGTTTAGTCTAGTGTGACTTCACATTAACAGACACTTCTTTGAGTATTCAAATTTACCTCCCAATCCCACAAAAACCCAACTCATTAAATAAGTAGTATTTCAGAATGCCCTGTAACTTTTGAATGGCTGTTAATGGAGAAAGATGCTTTGTGTGCCCAGATAGTGTCACAGCAAATGGGCCATACTAACTAGTTAATGTTGACCACTTGCCCACAACGAATGATAGTGTGTGGCAGTGTGACCACCCTTTTAATCCCACATCTTTGACCTTTTCTGACAGCCCTCATTTAGTGAGAAATCACATTCAACAGCATGCATAAATAGTAGATAAAATTTAGATGCAAGGATAATAAAAAATTATCACGATTTCCACAAAAATATTAAGCAGCACAACTGTTTCAACATTGATTATAATGTTGAAAAATTCAGCTTTGCCATTGCCGGAATCAATTACATTTTTAAAATATATTAATATGGAAAACGGTTTACATTTTTATAATATTTCACAATATATCTGTTTTACTGTATTTTTGATCAAATAAATGCAGCCTTGGTGAGCTTAAGAGACCTCTTAAAAAAAAAAAGAAGAAATAATGGAAAAAAACAATGTTTTTATAATGAAAAAGTATTTTTATATTTTCATTGGTTAATTGAATTAAATTAACTAATTTGACTTGGTATGGTACGGAGCCCCTAAAGGGACATGGTGAAGGAAAAAAAATATGAGATAATTTGGTCATGTTTTTGCATTCTCTCGCAAATGTTTTGCGTTCGCTCGCAAAGAACAAAAAAAGTTTTGAGCGAACACAAGTGGTTTTCCGAGGGAACGCAACGGTTTTGTGAGCAAACGCAGTTTCTTGGGGGAACTTAAAACATTTGCGAGAGAACGCAAAAGCATTGGCCTATTTCCCCCCCCCCCCCCCTTCCATCTCATATTTATTTCCAGCACTGTTTCCCCTTAGGGTCTCAGTAGTATCATGCACAGCTAGTTAGTGTTGAGGAAATGTGTGGCAATATTAAGCAGACAATCTGTTGTTGTTTTTTGTTTTAGTTTTCCTGTTCAGAGAATTATTCCTGGGCATTAATGTAAACATTAAAGGAATTTGTGTTGCGCTGAACTAAATTGCTGGTAATAGGTGCAACATGAGTAATATATAGATCTAAATCAAGGTTTAATCAAGTAGAATAATGTTTTCCCTCTGATAAGACTGCAAGTGTTTAAAGCAGTGTTAAGCTTCAAAGGCAACTCGCTCAAGCAAAAAATGTTTTTGATCAAGGCACTGTGATCTCTCCTCCCCTTTACGGCAACAACCCGTGGACCAACACACACACACACATTCATGCAAACTCACACATACTTGTGCCACCTTCCTCCACAAACTTTAGAGTCCCATGTGTATGTATCCTCACCAGCACAGAATACTCATTTCCCGCAATCAGATGGCTACATTCACTTTGGGCTTTATTTGCCAGCTGTTCTTATCTTACTGAAATGGAATGGCTGGAAAATGGGGAAAGATTTATTTCCCCTGACATCTTTAATTCTGATGTGCTTTTAAAAGCCCTGACAAGTGGATGTTTTTTTTTCCATTCATTCTCTCTCATTGAGGTCCTCTGATTGCTAGGTTCTTTACATTTTCCTGTTCCCACCTGACCCACCTGACAGTGATGTGTGATGTGTGGTGTATTTAGAACAAGATATCAGATTATATTGGGAATTGGTAAGAAGAACAATACAAAGAGCATGTGTGCCATTCAGAATTAAATTGAGAATTGAGGGAACAATTAGGAGGATGCAGTATTACTATTTGAATTTATGTTTAGGGATGTAGAATTTAAATACATCCAAGCCACTGTTGTGGCTTTCTAAATTTTTAGTTTGATGGCTTTGCAGCCTATCAGTCCAATTCATTCATCTTGCAGCCTATCACATTTTCTCCCTCTCTCTGTCAGTTGGAGTTCAGAATGTATCGTCTCCCGCAACGAAATTAAAAGATTAGCTGTACTCTTCACACATCTCAGTCCTAAAAAAAAAACTGTAAAAAGTATCTTATTGGTCAGGGACTGTTTCAGTTGTTGAGTCAGAGATCGATTCAGTCTGAACCTTGCACTGAATTGTGATCGCTTTGGAAAGACACCCTCAAGCACACACACATGCACATAGACCTCTCTAGACTAGGAGGACAAGTGTGGTGTTGAGATTTTTATTCTATCTTTATAATGGAATTTCCTCATAATAATACATTTATATATACACATAATTAGTGGTGATTGCATCTAATTAGTGGGCAAGTATCACAATTACTGTCTCACATACTGTACTTATGAACAAACCCCTAACCAGCACTGTTGTTTCAGTTTACTGGGCCAGGGACACATTTTATACACTCTGCAGTACAAAAACAGGTTTAATGTGCCCCTTCATTAAGGGGCCCGGGACAATGCATATTCAATTTGAATGTAAGATGGATGGATGGGTAGTTGAGTAGATAGATGGATAGTTGAATGGGTGGGTGGGTGGACAGGTAGATAAATCGGTAGGTACTAGGGGTGTGACGAGACGCTTACTCCACGAGACGAGACACGACACGAGGTTGGGTTCACGAGAGCGAGACAAGACGAGATTTTTACACAATTTTTAAGAAATCCTCAATGATGAAATATATGAATGGAAAATAGTCTTTTATTCAACTGAAAATCACAAAATGCAAAACAATTTAGGTGCATTTTGAAATCAACTTGTAATGAATGTTATTTTACTTCTATTTTAATTAATTATATGCAGTAAAGGACATGCAAACACTGCAAAATGTTTTGCTATAAACTCTACCGTCTGGCTTCTCCCCTGTACAATTTCACATGAGAAATTTAACTCCTTTCCACAAATCGAACATAAAAAATAAATAAAACAGTATAAATAAAATACATTTTATTAACTTTAAATGCAAACAGTAAGTGTATCCATAATCAAAGTACTGCTCTCTCAAAACTACAAGTTCAAACAGAAACAAATGATTTCTTCAAGCATGAAAAAGAGATAAATTAACTACACAGAACAGCCTAAGATATGGTCATGTTCTTTTTCAAGAATATAAGCATGTCGACGATTTCTGGCAGCAGTTGAGACCTTTGGGCAGTAACTAGGCTGCACAATATGAGGAAAAGCTGCGATGTGCGATAACATTAATATTGCGATGTCGATATGACTTGCGATAAATATTCAAATGTGAATGTTAGCTATACAGTTCCCATGTCTTAGTGCTTTAATAGGTTATTTGCGTGATAGGTCAAATGTTTATTACCTGCCTGGTTCAGATTACACGATTTTAGCGCGATTTTGGCACGATCCGTTTGACGTAGGGTGTCGTGGAGATTCGTAAAGGACAACGGGCGTCGGGACGCAAAATTCGATCGTTTCATTTCGTATAGTACGTGTGTCATAGTGGGCGACAACCTACGCGTCTGCAATGCTTCAGGACATCACGACAGAAAGACTAGCATGTTTAATTTTTTAACGGTCCTCCACGACGTGTTGAGTATGTGAGCGAGAGTGAGTGTGTGCGCGAGTGAGTGAGTGAGCGAGGGACAGCGAGTGTGTGTGTGCGGAGGAGTCGCCGAAATCCCAGATTTTCACCCTCACGCTCCATCACGCTGACATCACAACAACTCACGAGACAACTTTTCACCTCGACGAGAAATCTCGTCGCGTTTTAATCTCGCGAGATCTCGTAACACGAGATCTCGTCACACCCCTAGTAGGTACTAGATTCTAGGGGTGGGAATCTTTTGGATTTAAAATAGATTCTTGGGGTCACGATTCGATTTAAAAATGGATTCTCGATTTTGAATCTTATTTCGATTAAATTTATGCATAGATTTGATTTTTAGATTTGATTCTAAACTTGTCTTGGAATTTGATTAATATTTAGTGATTTAGCCTCTACATATGTGTTTGCCACTGAATAAAAATAAAGTTAATTGCGAGTGTTATATATAGTTTACATCTCTCAATTCTGACTTTTTAATCTCAGAATTGCATTATATAAAGTCGCAATTGTGTGGTATAAAGTCAGAATTGTGAGATATAAACTATATATAACAGGCAATTGCGAGTTTATATCATGCAATTCTGACTTTTATTTCTCGGAATTACGAGTTTATATCATGCAATTTTGACTTTTTTTCCTAACAATTGCGAGTTTGTCTCGCAATTCTGACTTTATAACTCGCAACTGCAGGTTTATATCACGCAGTTGTCAGAAAAAATATCTGAATTGCGAGATGGAAATTGTCAGGTTTTTCAGAGTTATGAGTAATTACTTTCTTTATTTTTCATTCTGTGGCGGAAACAAGCTTCCATAGATACAGGATATACAAGCAGGTATTATTCGTTACCACGGCCACCGTTGAAGGCACTACTCGTGTGTGAAAAGTACAAAAAAAGCTTGACGTGTACCCGACTGCCGGTAATTATACAGTATTTAAGGGTATTTTCTATTCGTTAAAATATTGATATGGATCTGTTGTTGTCAAGTAAGCTTAATTTTTCCCCCGTTGCAAGCCTGTGCGCAGTCTAAACTGTCCGGTTGCTGCACTGTTCTTTGTTCTGTCAACATCACGTTATTAACACTTGTAGAATATCGATTTTTAAAAAAATTATAAAAAATGAATCGATTCAAATTGTTAGAAGATAGAATTGTGATTCATATGTGAATCAATCCCCCCCCCCCCCCACACACCTAGTAGATACTGTTGGTGGATAGATTGATCAGTAAGATAGTTGGGTAGATATATAGTTGAAATATTTTGAAAATGCACCCATACACTTTTTCTCCATTGCTGGGACTGTAAGATTTTTAGCCATTTCACGCTTCTTTGAGTCTGTGCAGGATAAAGATAGAGTTTCCTCTTCTCCAGGTGATGGATGACCCTGCTGCTATTTTGGTGGCTGATGGGGGACTGCCTCTGTGGAGATCAGCATATAAAATATCTAGTCAGCATTGGTCTGACACTGTAATATGATCTGTTCATAGAAATATGGAGGCACATTACCCTTACGCCACACACCAGTAACAGACAAGCTATATTTTCCTCCTCGAATTGCGCCTACACTTTATTCCGATCCTCTCAAATAATGTATGGACAGGGCTGAACTTGAGTCAGCATCCTGTCACAGATTTTCTCTGCTCTCTCTCTCTCTCTCTCTCTCTCTCTCTCTCTCTCTCTCTCTCTCTCTCTCTACATTCCAATCGCCCAATAGTGCCTTGCGAAGTTGATTTGACAGGATATTCTGCCATCACAATCAACCAAATTACTTTTGTTTTAATCACAACAGGCATATAACTAAATGTAAGGAGTTTAGAGACTGCTGAATATCTTTAATATTTCATGAAATATATTTACATATTATATATTAAATTATAAAAAATCGATTTATTTTTATAGACACATTGTTATAAAAAAGGGTATATAATAATATATACAGTATATAATATATAATAATATATATTGTATTATATTTTACTGGGATGTACCCAAATTTCGGCCGCAGAAAAGTATCGGGCGAAAATGCCATTTTCGTTTTTTGGCCGAAAGAGAAAAAAGGCTGAAGATATAAGCTGAAAATTTGCCGCCCCGCCCCTCCGTGGTTAGCGATCAGGTTTCACTCTGGCACAGCATGTTTTGTGACTTTGCGAGCAGCTCCACTTATGAAGATGTACAACTTCGAAGCGACGGCTCAGAGTTCCACTGTGTGCGCTGTGCTCTCCACTCTGTGTGTGCGCCGTCTCTGTTCAAAATGTTCCACTCCGTGTGTGCACTGCGCAAGTTCTCTGGACTTGTTTCTGTTTGCAATAGACCTACTGTGCTGTAAAATGGTGTGGTATAGCCATGCTTGGCAACGCTGGTAAAATGACGTAACCCTTTCTTTCACTGATCACTCCTCTGTAACGCCACCCGCGGAGCCCCCAAGAGAGCGCGCTGGGCTGTCCACGGCGGTCCCAGTTGTTTCTTTTGGAGCTCCACCAGATGATCAAATGACGGTTGCTCCGAGGAGGGAACGGAGACGTGTGTCCCCTCGCCACAGTTGCTGAGCTTCCGCTGTACGGCCGAGTCACAGGTCTCAACGGAAAAACAAGGATGCGAACGCAATGCACAGCAGCTGGTGCAATTATCGCATGCCAATATGCATTGGCTTGTTTAATTTCACTCAAAGTAGATAGGCTCTAGCAAGCGATCTCCATTCGTCAGAATCACTTCTGACTCACGTCATAGTGAGCTGACGAAGGGGAACGAGTGCTACCCTACGTAACCGAGACGATATTTAATATTATTTTAATAAAGGCCTATTTTCTGTCAAATTTTTGTGTGTTACTTACTTAAAAAAATCCAAAAAATTAAAATAATCTTTTGTTTAATTCATATTCAGTAAAATTATTGAATTTAATTAAAAAGTCTAATAATACAACAATTATACACAAAACGAATTTAAACAAGAAATGAATAAGAATTTTTTAAAAGTCATTCCCTATGTCTACTTGTAGGAATTTAACACACATCATAAGAGAGTATTTCACCTCTGGCCCTCACAACACACATCACATCGGAAATATTTTCAACTGAAAGGACTAAATATTAAATGAAATGAATAATTTAAAAATTAAAATAACAAGTAATCCATTTAGTGATCAATTTATTTATTTTTTTACCTGAAACTGTAACTGAATACAGTTGTATTTTAAACACATAACACCATTACATGTATTCCGTAACTTCCCGACCCTGATTACACAATATATTAAGTAAAATTAATATTGTATAAAATTTGAAAATATGGCAATGCATAGACCTATTTATATATATTTTTGAACCCTTTATCTGCATGACTCATGTTTTGAAGTTGCCATTTTATGGCATTCCAAATGCTCAGTGTGTACAGGGAGCAGTGAACACTACGTAGGGATTCATTGTGAATCGGAACGCTGCTTGCTCAGCTAATTGTATTATTCTGGGTTCAGTGATAATGATAATGTGAGCCTTGTTATAAATAAGCTCCATTAAATTAATTGCTTTCTCCTGAATGAACTTCATGTTCATTGTGTTTTGCAGGAGGTACAGATGTTGGTGAGAATCTTGAGTATTCGGCACAATGTGAAACGCCACATTTGCACTAATGACTGAACTCTGAGGACTCACTGTTATTATGACCGCCGCTAGCGTAGCTAGCGAAAGCGGTCATATAGGGATTGTCAAAGTTTTTTTTTTGTTTTTTTTTTGTCACCTTACTGAATTTTTCGTCAACGATACCAGGGACACCGAAGCACCGGGGAACATGAAATTTGGTGGGCATGTAGCCCCACTAGACTTCTAAGGAAAAATTTCGTTTGGTCCCCGGGGGCCACTCCCCCCCCGCGCTGGGCCCCCCCAAACCCCAAAAAATGCCGTTTTTCCTAAATAACTACCTGAACCGTGGCACCGAGGATGAAGACATTTTTATGGTATGTTGGTCTACTAGACTTTTACGGAAAAATTTCATTTGGTCCCCGGGGGCCACTTCCCCCCCCTGCGCTGGGGCCCCCGTAAATTTTTCGTCAACGATACCAGGGACACCGAAACACCGGGGAACATGAAATTTGGTGGGCAGGTAGCCCCACTAGACTTCTACGGAAAAATTTCGTTTGGTCCCCGGGGGCCACTCCACACATTTAGTGACTGTACACTCATCGGCCTGTAGATGGTGCTGTTGAGCGAAGGGTTGCTGGTTTAGGATGATACTGTCACACACACACACATGCAGGAATACAAACAAACGCAAGCATGCACACACACTGACATCCACACGCACAGACACACACCCATACACACACATACAAATCCACATGCACATGCACAGACACACACACACAAACACACACGCGCACACATGTACGCACACATACATACACGCACAGACACACACACACACACACACACAGACACACACATACACAAACACACACACATACACACACACACACACACACACACACACACACACACACACACACACACACACACACACACAGACAGACAGACAGACATGCACATACTATTACTTTTTTTAGGTATATACATAAACACGCAATACAGCCAAATTACTCCACGTCATTTATTTTTGTGGAAAGCCAGTGCAGGCCTGAGTGGCGGTCATATTTTGTACCGCGATGCGGTACATCTAGTTACTTGTAATTTCGAATCAGCCCACACCGTTTGATTGTGAGCAGATTTTACATAAGGTGCTGTTGTGTTGTAATCTAGTAGTCAGAAAATACGACTTGAGCTGTTTACTTTTTTTTTTAGTAAAAAAATTAAATTAACTTAGAACTGCTTAGAACACAATTTTTTTCTGCCTGTCCGGTCAAACTGTAAGTTAAGTGTTTTGGGATTTTGATTTGTAGAGACTAGCAAAAGCAGTCAGGCGTGTCAGTGCTCAGATGCAAACACTCAGCATCTGTAGAGATCTCAGTGTCTTCCTTTAGGACACTTAGGTCCCAGGAAGCTACAGTCTGGTCTGAGAGATATAAGCCTATTAATACTGCAACAATAGAGCTGTGGTATAGTAATGTTAGTCCTGAGAGATGCTACTTTATCTCCCTCTCCGTTTTCCATGCCCAGCAGGTAGATTATGTCATACTTCAGTGAACTACTCATTTATCTGTGAATGTCTCATTTCCTTTTCCTCTTTCTCTTCCATTGTCTTCTCTCTGCTTCCTAACCCTCTGAGGCTTGTGATATTCCATTTACACCACCTATCTTATGTTTCCCTCCTGTGCCAAACCTTGTTTTTGACAATTTTCAATAGTTTTTCTCACCACATTCTCTCTCTTGTTTCATATTTGCATATGGAATGCTTGCCTGAGGGCATCTTGTCTAGTCTACTCTGTGAACAAATATTGCTTAACATTATCCATTATCTCATCCAGTCCACAAAGCAATACCAGCATGTTGCATAACCGGTTCCTCACTATGAGCTAGGCCTATTTGTGCTGGTACCAGTTGTATAAAACCCACCTGCTCAGCTTCTCTCATATCTCGTTTGAGGTTTTTTTTTTTCTCTTCCCAAAGTAAACTTTTATTGCTCAGTGGGTGCTATTTAATAGCTCAGGACACTTAATTGAGTTTTGTCTCTCTTAGGGTCCAAAGGTAACACTTTATAAGTGCCAAATGTGAGTAAAAAGTGGCTTTGGTGGCTTTGATTAAAAAAATGGATAAAGAAAGCTTAGCTTGTGCATTTATAAGGAAGTGGATCATAATACAGTTTAAATCAAATTGTACCCTAAATGTAAAAATCCTATTTAGCATTTTGTATTATTATTGTTTAACATAATTTTTTTTTACTATATGTTTATATTAAAATATCACATTGAATCTCCAAATTAATGTAGAAACAACATAAAGATGGTTTATTTGAATTTTTTAGTACTAGGAGAGTGACGCAATATTAAAAAGTGACAATATTTGTCATTGAGGTGAAAAGATGTCTCAAGATATCAGCATGACTGAGTTGAGTTTGTGGCAAAGCATTTACAGTGATTGCATTATATTATTCTGTCTTTTACTGCATATGATATTTCATACTTAGAAAGTAGAACTGAAGGGACATTCATTAGAGGATGATTAGTGTAGGTCTGTCACAATGCCTCGATTAAATTCAGGTTAAATTAAATACCGGAAGTGGGACATTCCTCAGACGAGAATCCATGAACCGCATTAGATTGTTTTCTAAGGCTGCGCGATATATTAAAACAATTTAAAAAGCATAATATAGTATATTCTCTCATTTATAAACCTACACTAACACAGGAGAATACATCAGTACGTTTATAAATATGCAAACTGTTGTTCATCGTGATTTTAAAATAAAAATATAAACCCTCGCTCTGAGTTTGCATATTTTTGTGTTCTTATTTAAGAAATAAAATAAGTGTAGAATTTCTATCATAAAAAGAAGAACAATTAAATGTTGTTTGGCCAGTATTAAATGATCATGCTGTAAAGTGTAACAACAACAATCACCAGGCTGTTGGTGCCCTCTGAAGGCATTTGTTATAATACATAATGTACAAAAGTTGATTGTTTATAATGTTATGCATATTAAATGATGTATTTTAATAGTGTTGTTCAACAAGAGAATAGAATTACTTGCTTTTATACTTAATGTAAACCAATTATTATTGCTTTGTTGTTATTGTATGTATTTTAAGTCATTTTAAAGGGTATTCACTTAGTTCTATTTTTATTATCAAATTATTGTTTATCTAATGACTCAATTTAATTAATTAAGTGTCAAAATTACCAAAATAGTTGTGTGTGACAGCCCTAGATTAGTTACATGAAAAGTAAAATGCACCTGCATTGTTTTGCATTTTGTGACTATTTTTCCATATAGTCCATAAAGCATATTTTGTCATTGAAGATTTCTTCAATGATTTTGTTCTCGTAAACTCAATATTGTGTATCGTCAAACCCCTACTTAGTACTATGAATGAAGGACAGTATCACTGATATTTGTTGTGTTACTCGTATGTTGAGCACATACAGTGTACCTACAGAGTACGTATGTGCATGTGCGAGAGAGTCAGGGCTCTAGGGGTGATGCTTGCAGTATTGATCAGTGAGTGTTTGCTGGGCAGGGTAAACAGCTGTGATAGATGGCCGTGTTAAAGAGGTGTGCTGTTCCCTGTGGCTCCTGTTCGGGTGGGTCTCTACACAGCCCTTAGTCTGCTAATGAAAGCAGATGCTACGGTGAACAGGTCAGTGCAGGATCAATGGTTCCCTCACCCAGGAAATGACACAAATCAATCTATGTCAAATCTGCCACTAAATAACACTACCCAGGAGAGGGTGGTAGCAGGGAAAGCGAGTGAGTAAGAGTGTTTTTGGATTCTTGCTCATTCTTAATATAAAGTATTTTTTCCCCCTTTTACTTCATCTGCTTGTTTGTTTGTCATCTTCTAGTTCTAATCTGTACGCCTCATCTCAGCAAGACTTGTAAAAGGGTAAGGATCACTCAAAGATCACACAGAGCCTGACAAAGACACCTGCCCACGCTGAGTCCACACTGAATGTGAAGTGGAACACTACAGTTAATAACAATAATAATAATAATAATAGTTGTTGTTGTTGCATCCTTACAACAACAATAATTTTTACATATAATCATAATGATGATGATAATAATTATATTTATTTTTGTTAATGGTATAACACGTTTTTAATGGTTTAATATTTTTATTTTGTGTAATTAAGACTTGTTTTCAGAGAATATGTCAAGTCACCTTCATTTATATAGCGCTTTATACAGTACAGATTGTTTCAAAGCAGCTTTACAGTGATAATAATGTAAATGAATGCATTAGCTTCATTTTGTAATGCAACAAAGATTATTTTGCAGAGAGCTTAGTGTACTATCTAACCATATGCTTGCTTGTCAAATTTTGATTATACCACAGCCATTTGCATTTTATTCCTCAGGGAACAATGAGTTACAAGCCATTGCTGGTGTAGTTTGGCATTAAAGGGTTAGTTCACCCAAAAATGAAAATTATCCCATCATTTACTCACCCTTAAGCCATCCTAGGTGATTTATGACTTTGTTCTTTCAGCCAAACTCATTCAGAGTTACAAAAAAAATATCCTGGCTCTTCCAAGCTTTATAATGGGGGTGAATCGTACCTTCGATTTTGAAGCCCCCAAAAAGCGCATCCATCCATCATAAAAGTAATCATACGGCTCCAGGGAGTTAATAAGGATCTACTGAAGCGAAGCAATGCGTTTTTGTTAGAAGAATATCCATATTACTTCCGGTAATGACCATATGCAAGTTGAGTTCCAGCGGAAGAGTGACCTCTGACCCTACACTGTAAAAATAAAAGGTGCCTGGAGGAACCTTTTGGGGTTCTTCACTTTGCCACACCGGCGGAACCATCTGTAGATCCTCTAGGCACCCTTTAAAAAGGGGCGGTTCTCTGAGGAACCACACAGGTTTCCTGAGGAACTCTTATATAAGGCACTGTGTGGAACCACTGTGGGTGCCTCCAGGAACCAAATTTCAATTTTATTTTATTTTATTTGTATTAAATTAATTTCATGTTGTTACTATGGTTACCACCATTAACTTATATTATAATAAACAAACTGAACCAAATACAAAATAAGAATTGTTTATTACATATTTTAGATCCATTTTAATACACTTCCATGCACTTGAAAAAAAAAGCTAGTAATAGATTAATATCAATGAATACACACACACACAAAAATTGTATAATACATAAGTAACATGAATAATCAACCATGTGTATACAATAGGCTACACAAGAAAAGACATCTCAACAAAATGCATGGAAAACACGTTCCATGTAATAAATCAATGTAAAAAATTTACAATTTTGACTAATTAAAAATGTCCATCTTCACTTAATTTTAAAACATGTGTTTCAGTCCGATGGTAAGTCTGACGTCACTGTTTCCAAGTCCAAAAGCTCTATCAGATGCCAAAAACAAACAACAAACAGTGCTAATATACACTCATTGTGCTGTAATATTCCTGAAAATTAGGATCCTAACCTTTATCTCTATTCCAAAATCTCAGATGGTTTAGTTATTCAGCTATTTTGAATCATAAAATGCTGAAGTCTGGGATGCCGTGAGACTGGAGACTGTTATGTACACTATGGCTTTTGAAAAGCTTAAATGTGAGACTTGAATCAACAGTTCCCATAAATGGTTGTTGAGTATTCTCAATATCTAGAAACAAGATAGAGGAAGTAGAAGTAGAGGCTTCGACCCGGAAACAGTATTCCTTATGTCACAACAAGCAGAAAACATTTTCCATTTTAACAGAGTTAAGGTGCAGTAAAATGATCTGTTGTTCTGTGAATGTTCACTGGTGAATTCAGTCATTTCAATAAGAATCCACACGATCGACAATTTTGTGTGGTGCTTCATACATTACATCGCTACACTGCTGACAATGGTCAATGGACCTTTTTGCCTGTGTAATTTCACAAAATTCACAAATGTGATGCACCTTTACTCGCTGCAACATAAAATGCAATCAATTATAAAATCTTCACAAGGGACACGTGAGGTACTTAACGAGTTAGAAAAGTGAAAAGGTGCATCAGCTTCATTTTCTGTTTGTTTTTCCTCTTTTCTGGTGGATGGTCCAGGCACTTCAGTGATTTTCAGGTCTACAGGAGGATTTTTATTCTTGATCAAACTTGTATTTCAGCTTACCGAGATCCCTGCAAAGTATACAATTTACTGTTAGTAAGGTTATTAAAGTTATTAAATAATTTCCTCAGCCTTGTGACGTTCCAAACCTGTTTGACTTTCTGTCTGTGGAACCCGAAAGCAGATCTCAGGCATAATGCAACCCGTCACCATTCAATATCACTGCATGAAACACAAGCATAATTTTTTTTTGTAATTCATTCAAACCATTCTTATGTACACTTGTGTAGTTCAATTCAATGCAACAATTTATGTAAAAATGGTTAAGCTCCAAAAATGTCCCAGAAAAGATCCTAAAAATAATCAGTAAGTCTTCTGAAGCCATATAATAGCTTTTTCCTTTTTTTTTTTTTTTTTGTCGAAAAAGACTAAACTTGAAGTTATAATTCAGGGTTCAAATGTCTTCTATTCAAATGCATATGATTAAGGTATAGCCTATAAAAAAATGCATAGCATTATTAGCTCCAAACCTGTGATATTTTTTTTTCTTCTGAGTAACATGAATGAGATTTGGAGCATGAGGGAAGATTTTCAGAGAATAATTGATTAAAAAAAGTTCACAGTCAAACAATACAATTTCACACAGAGAAAGTTCATAGTAATAAAGTACTTGCATGTGGTGTATAGGTAACTTACTGTAATTCAATGTTGCCTCTGAAATGTTCAGATTATTTTAGAAATGTACTGGTTGTTCTGGGGAAACAAAAGAACAAAGCAGATTATTCACAACATAATATTTATTGACCAGTAAATGGCTTTAAAATGGTATTTGAGAGAATGAGGGCACCTGTAGTAAGTAAAGTTAGGCTAAACAAAAGCAGACCAAACTATATTAACCTGCTTTTGTTATTCATAACAAACGCCAATGACGACAGCAGGAATCAGCTACATTAGTTAGGCTATATAAGCAATTTGAAGACACAGTTTTACAGAATATGTTGAATTGAATGACTAAATCAATCTAAGACAATAAGTCAATAATTTCCATTTGTTCATTAACTTACGTTAGATCAACGTAGTTATGCATCGCGGCTAAAACCTTCATACCAGTTACTGTGCAATAAACGAGTGGTAAACACTGTAAAAAAGTAGTAATGTATAATAAATTTAGTTTATATATATGTGTGTTTGAATATATAGTGAGTAGACTCTATATTTATATTTATTTGGCGAGTTTACAAACCTTGTAACGGAGAGCCGAACAAAAGGCGGAAGCTTTGATGAGAGGACGGAGCCGTTACCCGATGACGTCGATCAGCTGAGCTTTGTTGCGCGCGAGCAGCGCGAGCATCACTGACGCGACGACAGCAGAGGAATAGCAGCAGTTTCGTGACAGAATAAAACTTTTCTCCTCCTAGTTCTTCTTCTTCAAATAATAATTTATGAAGAAGTAGGTACATTTTTTTATTTTATTACTATTATTTATTCAATAATAAATAAATGTAAGCTACCCAGGTGAAAAAGACGTAGGCTACTGTTAAATGTATTAAAAATGCATTCAAGTATATTTGTATTGTAGGCCTACTAAAAACACACTCAAGTACATTTTTAATAGTACGTCTTTTACACCTGGGTATGTATACTGAATCAAACTTAAGTAGACTATAATAATAATAATAATAGGATAATAATATTCTCATTCTGGCCTCACAGAACCATTGGGTTCCTCCAGATGCTGGCTTTAACATAAGAGATCTTCCAGGAACCACTTAAATGTTAAAAGATCTTCCAATAACCCTTTTATTGCATTCAAGTTCCTCTATTTTCCCCCAAAGCACTTCGAGGTCTCATGGTAATGAAAAGGTGACTCCAGAACCTCTGAACTAAATACAAAGTGCTTAAAGGATCCCATAAGTTCCAGCAAGAACCTCAAAGATTGTCAATGCTCCTCCAGTAACCCTACTATAGGAGAAAGAGCTTTGAGGCACTTAAATTACATTTTGAAGTTCCTTGAGTATCCGACAGGATATTTGAGGCTCCTTTAGTTTTTACAGTGTACGCATGATGTATTGACGAACGCGGAAACGCAGAGGATAGAGCAAAACAAAACACCGGTCACGAATTAAAAGTCTAAAACGAGAATTTTTAAAGAGAAATGTCTCATTTTAAAATGAGAATTTCGATTTAAGAGAAGAGGAGCTTGAGTTTGTTGCCCAGCCCTATTTGTTTGAACCACAAGAGACGTCTACTCTTACGCTACTCGTACATCCTACGACATGCGTCGGGTCAGAGGTCAGTCTTCCGCAGGAACTCCACTCGCATACGGCCAGAAGCCAGTGATTTATATTTTGTAAAGTTATAAATATGGATATTTTTCTTACAAAAGTGCGACGCTTCACTTCCGAAGGCCTTAATTAACCCCCTGGAGCCTTATGGATTACTTTTATGATGGATGGATGCACTTTTTGGGCTTCAAAATCTAGGATATCATTCACTCCCATTATAAAGCTTGGAAGAGCCAGGATATTTTTTTATATAACTCTGACTGTTATGTTCAAAAAGAGAGAGGTGTGTGTTCATGTGTATGAAATGGAGCAAGAGAGCTTGGATAGACAGGCTCCCTGGCTACTGTATCCTTATATGGACAATGTCAATATAAGCTTGACAGATTTTGCCCATCTGCTTTTTCTCAAAATATCATTAATGCCATAAAAAGCCAGAGGTACATGTGAGCGTTTGTATAGACATAGGCTAGGTCTAGAACTGAGTGTGTGTGTGTGTGTTCTGTCACTCTAGTGGAAACTCTTTTACGTGCAGATAAGGCTGGAAAAACCTCATCAGCTGTTTTAGTTTTAGACAATTCAGTCATAATCTTCTAATGTTAATATAGTTTTGTGTCAATTTAGTTTTGCTGTTACCCAAATAGCTTTTCATGTGCTCGTATGATGCTTGTGGTTTCTCCAGTGATGAAAATCCCCCTCTGATGCGTCAGATTTACTACTGCAGCCGGGGTGAAAATTAACCTCAAGTCTACAATAGAGTTTCGGCACACTGCTTGTAAACAGTCCAATTAAAGCGAGATGTGAAGAACACTTTAGTGGGTTCTGCAGGGACCCCATCCATAAGTAAAGTGTGAGGACCCACCAGGGGCAAAATTGCATCTGAAGAAAGAGAGAACAGACACTCTGATCATAGGTACTCACCATTATGCAGTTCGGCACGTTTTAACCATTCTACACCCTGGTTTCACAGACAAGGCTTAAACCTTGTCCCAGACTAAAATGCATTATTGAGCTGTTTTAACTAAAGGAATTCGCGCTGACATATCTTAAAATATGTCAGTCATAGATGCGTATATACCTGGAATCTAAACACCACAGAAAGAGAGTGTGTGTGAGAGAAAATCTTCCTTCTTGAACATGCATTAGCTTCATTTAAGCTATAATGACTCTTTCTCTCCTCTTATCCCTCCGTCTAGAGTTCTTCCTGGATTATTTCTTGTTTCCCTGTCCAATTTACCTGTGATAACCATAGGAAGCATGTCGACTCAACACACAGCACAGCCAGCCGTGACAGAGTCTTTCCTGTGAACATTTGTGTTTGAGCACATTTGTGTGTTTAATGGAGCTAGTGGAGCAAGACCGCCAGCAGCGGCAGTGAGTGTGGGATTTCATGGTGTGGTTGAACTTTCTGGGGTGAATGAGTTCAAAGTGTTGTTAAATGATGGAGATTTCCATCTGTCTAAAGTCTTATTGAGGAACAGATGATCTTACTCACTAGCAGCTCTTCTTCTATCAGTCCTTCACCTTTTGGTTGCCCAAATGATTTTTTAAAAATATGTTCTGTCGTTGTGACTTTTTGCAGTTTTTTTTCTTCTATGATAGCATTGGTTAAGAGCTGTGAAAAGCATCAATGGAAGACAGAGGGAATTAAATGTAGGACTGATGAAAAGGAGCACAGGCACGAGAATGTCTAAGGAGTGAGTTTCAATAGATGGGTAGCTGCTTGAGAACAGGTGAATTTGAGCTTCCTTTCCACTGCATGAGGTTCAATGGGTGCTATAAGCTCCTTTCAGGGTCTAGACTGATGTGGAAGTGCAGGGACGCTATGCAGGACTGTGCCTTTTCTCTTTTCTTCTTCTGTGGATCTCCACAACACAGTAGCAGTCACGCAGTTATCTCCTAATTGTTCAACAGTGATCTTGAACCTCAGTAAAAATTGTACAAGCATCTGTTCTTTTGTCTCATTGCATGTATATTTGGGTAGTTGACATGTCCTGCATTGTGAAATGCTTTACTCCATCTACAACTAAAGAGCATTTTGCCAAATATTTTTTACATTTATATTTGGCAGATACTTTTATTCAAAGAAACGACTAGCATTCAGTGTGCCACTTTTATGAGCTCATTTTAATGATGAAATATTCTTAAAAATTCTTAAATAATTCATAAATATTTTTTAGAAATATATATATATTTTAAATTAAACTAATTGAATTAATTAATTAGTTTATTTATTTATTCATCACACACACAAAAAAAAAAAAAAAACATGAAAGTTTACTAGGTTAAAAATGAAGAAGAAAATAAATACTGGCCTGTTGCATTACATCAAATATACACTTTCCCTAATACATTTATATACATTTTAATGTTGATAAAAAAACAAACATGAAATGTCCCCCCCCCCCCCATGGTTTGTACTCTTTCTAATTTGCTAGACAAAACATCTCTTTAAACTTGCTCTTAAGATTTTGTCGCCACCTTTTTCACTCCATATTCTTTTCTCTTTGTCTCTTTGTGATAGTTTGCACTGTAGGACACAGGCTGACATCTGGTTAGCACCAGAAACTGTAGAGCAAGATTGAGAGAATGAGACCCACTGAGATAGCAAGGGAGTACAGGAGAGGCCGTTTGGTGTTTGATGAGAACCTGCTGCTGTTTCCTTGTATGCCAGGAGCGTTTATGAACCCTGTCAGCTGCTAGAGCTCACCAGCTTCCCTAGGTCTGGATCCTGTTAGTGCAGGATTTGTGCTCATCACATGGAAAACAGCTTGTGCCGATTCCTCCCACTTCTCCTAATGGTACCCAAAAGGGAAAGGAAAGGAAAGGAAAGGAAAAGACGGAGGGAGGGGAGAGAAGGTGGCCCACACCTTCAAAGCCAAGCTATGCTGCATCATGGAAATTTGGCCCCGTTTCCCCAGCCATGCGGGTGACGTTCACAACACATAAGAATCATTACACTAAATCTCCTTTGTGTACTTTTCATTTCTCCTTCTTGTGCTCTAAGAAATGTTATACGATAGCTTATTTGACTACCAATAGCAGTTGCATCTTACAGCTTATGTAGCAAATTATATTTTACAGAAACCAGATGATATTACAAAGCTAAAATAAAAAGAGCAAACTTTGTGTATATAACCAGATATCATCTCCTTCAAAACTAATGCTGGGCTTGTACTATATTAATTTTCTCCCTTTAACGCATAATAAGAGAATATCCACATCACTTTTTCAAAGACAGATATTTTTGATAAAAGTTTGGATGCTCTGAAATTATGCTATTTTTTTTGTTCACTAACGAAAGTTTATATATATATATATATATTTTTTAAAGAAATTAATAATTTTGTTCAGCAAGAATGCTTTAAATTGGTCAAAAGTGACGTAAAGTTTTTTTATTAAAAAAAATGATTAAAAAAAATCTAATAAATACTGTTCTTTTTAACTTTCTATTGATCAGAGAATCCTGCAAAAAGTATCATGATTTCCACAAAAATATTAAGCTGCACAACAGTTTCCAACATTATAATAATAAAAATTTCTTGAGCACCAAATCAGCATATTAGAATGATTTCTGAAGGATCATGTGACACAATGAAGACTAGAAGAATGACTGCTGAAAACTCAGCTTTGCACTGGAAAAAATTACATTTTAAAATATATTAAAATAATATTTATTATTTAAAAGGAAATAAATTATATCAAATTATTATAATGTTTCACCTTTTTATTAAGGAATTCTTTTTATTTCTTGAATTTTTTTATCAAATAAATGCATCCTTGGTGAGAATAAGAAGCAAAACCCAAACTTTTGAACGGTAGCGTACATGGCGACACAAAATATAATAGCTGAAAATAATAAAGGCCAAGACTTATCATATTACATTAATGCCTACAGCAACAACATGCAATAAGCAGGCACGATTTAGTAATGACCATCAAATAATGACCGTCATAATCTCAATGAATGGTTATTTAAATTAATGATTATAAATAATTTTTTTCTTTCTATTATTTAAATGATTAAGTGTTTCCATTCACTTCAGTGAACTTTAGCTGGATGCTCTCTGGGCTTTGGATGCCTTTGGCTGGCTTGTTTTGTTAAGTAGTTGCTTAGTAATAAAACAGCGTGTTTCATCTAACCGATCAGCCTTGTAAGATACTTGAGTAGATTGTATAAACATCAGGATTAGTTAATAGACTTTTGGCAGGGGAACATCCTGTCTGTTCCTGCTACCTGTCCTCCTTAAGACAAACTGGAGGCGAAATGGGGCGGCACGGCGTAGCTCATCCTCATCCCCACACTCCTCCCCGGTGAAGTGAGGTTTGAAAAGAAACCCAACTTCTGTGGTGTCTGGGAGCCTGCAGTTACGATGGGGCTGTTTGAACTTCATGGGCTTACAGTACATTGTGTTTTATTTGTCTGTAAGGAAGAGATTAGGGAACTGTCTCCCTATGTAAAAGTGCTGGGGGGATTTGTAGTAGGGATTCCGCTGATATTTTTGGGATAATGTGTCCCAAAGCTCCTGAAAAAAAAAAAACACTTATACAAAGCTATAGTAGTTTAGAATGTAGAATATAGAAATATTATATTGGATATTATAAAATATAAATATGATAAATAAGATTATGTATAACTGATTATACTATTGAACTCCTATTTACATAGTCTGTAAATTAGATAGAGTACAGACAAAATGAATGTGATAATTTGACACACCGTGTTCTTTTCTATTATGATCAGGTAGCCTTTCGATTTGAACAGAAGGTCACAAACCTGATTAAGCCTCTGTGTGTTGTAGCCATAGCATCATATTGATGCAGCAGTGGCATAATGTGATCAGCTTCAGGACCATGGACAGCACCATGCTTGATCAGACTGAACCTCATGTTAAAAAGACCATCATTTCTCACCTTACAGAGTTTCAGGTGTGTTCAGGGTTTATTTCTGTTATATCTAATAAAATAGTAGCTGTAGTCTGTTAATGGTGGCATATTTTGTTACTCCCTCAAATCTTTTACTTTCTAAAGAACTGAAACATTTATTATTATTATTATTAATACTATGCAAAACAGATGATGCAACGTTAAGCATCTATATCATGTAATATCAAGCATTTTGATACTAAGGGTTGTACTCTCAATACTGAAAATAGGAACAGATTTGCGAAAAAGTTTTGGAAGTCTTGCACCGAGCATTTATTTGATAAAAAATACAGTAAAAACAGTAATATTGTGGCAATGGAGTCACACTGCTGTAAAAAAAAATATGCCATGAGTAATTTTTTACATTTTGTACAAGGTGTGATTTTTGGTATTCAAAGGTATGACAATTATTATCTGTTCTTCCCTTTGAAGTTGGATCCCTGCATTTCTCTTTGATACGCATGTCAGTGGTTGTCCTCTTTTTAAAATACTTATATGCTTAGCAGTTGCTGGTGGAAGAACAGTAGATCAAAACATTTCATTTATGAGGCATGATTCACAATGGACGTACAGGAATTTTTTAAGTAGGCTAGTTTGTGTATTAGTTTATGTTGTTGTGATGCCTCTCTGGAGGCCTGCATGCATACAACAGCATTAATACTTCTATCTCAAACCTTAGCAAGCTATTTTTAGGCTTCATCTTTGATCACTTCTGCACACTGCCACCTCAAATTTCTGTATAGTCTGTTTGCCAGCAGTTAACACAGTTAATTAAAAATCCCTTGTGCAATTTGAGAACAATTAAACTCCAACAAACTCCTCTTTTCCTGCCAACTGTAAGCATACGCCTGACTGCCCTGTGTTCTTTTTATAGTGCATTCATGGCTCCACTATATTGATATTCCTCAATTATTCTGGCTTTGTTCTAAACCCCTAACCCAAGTTTTAAACGTCTACAGTTAATTCAGTCCATTTAAACTGAACAAATTTCTATTCAAGGACATAAGATTGTTTTGAGAATCTCCTATTGACTTTAAACTGTTAGAATAGAAACTGAAGTGATGACATCTTCATTGTACTATTTGCTGAATTTGCGATTGGTCTTCTGTCTTGCATCTGTATGTTTACTGAATTTTGATTGGTCTTGAATGCTACAGTAATTGTAACAACTCTTCTGAGCAGCTGACAGAAAGTTGCAAACCCTGTTTTCTTCATGAAAAGCAAATCTAATTGCTCTCTAAATCACTTATAGCTTGTATGCTGGTGTGCATCAGGTGAAACTGTTCAGCACCAGGTTAAAATGACAAAATTAATTTTAAGTGAATCGTGTGGTTGCATATAACGCAGTAATTGCAAGTTTCGAGTAGCTGCCTCACTTGGGCTTTATTGCAAGTTTTTGTTCTTAAAGTCCCCCTGTGGTGAAAATCAAGCTTTTAATGTTGTTTATATGTCTATGTGGTGTTTTTAATATGCTTTAAGACAAACCATGTGCAAATTCATAAGTCAGCACCATTGCTGGGTATTTTCTCCTTAAAACTGCAGTGTACCAAAGACAGTCTCAAAATTGCAGTTTGAAATCGCTGTCTGTTTCTGACGTCACAAACTACCTTGTAACCAATCATGTCAACGTGTGATCGTCAACGAGTGGATCTCTGAGCTGGTGTGAGTGAGTGGAGGCGGGGCTAATTTGCACATTCATAGAACCACTTATACTAAATAAGAGAAGGGTGTAGAGTAACATTCAAGCTATTTATTTATTTATTAAGGAAAATATTATACAAGGAAAAAACTTTTAAATATGTAATTTTGGTGGTCAAAGATGAGTTTTAAGGGATACAATTTTTGACTACAGGGGTACTTTAAGACTGGCTTCACTGAACCTGGAACAGCAATGTGCAGTGTTAGATGACAGCCCTAATTACTCATGACAGGCCTGCGTTCAGCCAGCCAGAGGAATGCCTGGGAATCTAGCAGACCAAAAAAAACATCTTTAAATTGGCTCAATATTAACTCAAACATGTACACATATAATGGCTGATCATACAGTCAGCATCATGTTATCAAATAAGCACACACTCTTACACACAAACACATGGGGTGCAAGTAATAAAAGCTCGTTCCCTTCTTTTTGATGCCGATCAGTCATCTCTCTCACTTTTACATGCTTTCTGGATTTTTGTCAGTCAAACTTCTTGTGAAAAAGAAGTTGCTCTGTTGTGTTGCTGTAGCGAATTCAAGCCATTCCCTTAATGTTTTGGGAAAAATTCTAACATTCAGACCCCTATATATAACCTGTGGCTTTTATTATGTCAGGGCTGTGACATAATAAAACCCACCTCCTGATTGAGTGTTATGGCTGTCATTAACCCTGGGGCTGTGTGAAGTTCTGGTCACAGGTCTGAGTTGTGTTCTACAGTCTGTTCCAGCTGCAGTGGAAACAGCAGCCAGTGTCCAGACCTTCCTGTTCAGACGGAGGAGAACCATTAGAGACTCGAGCCAAATCAGAGCCAGATGTCCACAGGCTATTTGTACAAGCCATTCAATAATTCAGAGAACAGCCATTATAATTCAGGCTGTATTGTATTGTGGACGCTGGATTACCCATGTTATATTTTATATTAATCCAATGGAAAATGAATTATCATTTTCATCTTGTCAGGAACGCAAAAGACTGACCTCTAAACGAGCCAACTCTCTGAATCACAGGAACATCCTAACATTTTTTTTTCTTTTCTTTTTTTTTCTTGTCTCTTCTCCACTCTCTTCTGTTCTCCACTCTTCTCACTTCCTGCAAAATGTAGTTTCTGCTGATCTCATCCCATCTCATCTGATCTCATCTGTCTTCTCTTTTTCCGCCCTAATTTATTCTCATCTCTTTTCTTACCTCATGTCATCTCATCTCATCTACTTGTCTTGTCTCTTTGTTCTTCCTTTGTGCTTTTATAAACAGTCTAATTAAAGGTTTTTCTTCACATAAGCTGATTTTGTGTGTTTGGTGTGGTAGACCGCAACACCGCCCTCTACCGTGTCATGTTTGGTCAGACGGTACACACTGCAGGTGGCCAGACTCATGGGGGAATTATTGAAATTCCAACTCTGAGCATGTCATCATTGTCTGCCTGAATGCTCCTCAAATCCCTCAGAACCTGCTTCAAAAACAACACAATCTCAGACAGTCTCACACACATGGGCAAACAGAAACAGGTGTGCAGCCCATTATATGCTACTGTACTATTTCCGTCTTTATTATTTCTCTGCTGCATCGTAAAACAGCACTAAGACAGAACTGCAAGCTGACATTTGCATTCAGACACTCTCATGCACATTTACACGCAGAGACCGCTGAATTAGTAGGTGGTGCTGTGTTTTGTCTTGCCGATGGAAGAAAATCTCTGGGGTTCAGAGGTTTGAAAGCTCAGATGTCGGAGTCTGTGGGAGCCTGGCGCTGTGACCACACGGCTCTGAATGCTGAAAGACACATTGTCTGGCCTAAGCGTTTAGCAGAGCTCTGGTACCTGCAGCTGTTTGTTCAAAAAAGTCATTCCTTCCTGGTCTAATATTTTCATTTCCCCCCACATCTGACTGCGAGAGATCCTTCAAATAGCTCTGAAAGATGTGTCTGGGTGCACGTATAGTGCAAAAAGTCTGGGATTTCTTTCATTGAACATTTTTATTTATGTTAACAAATTGTCTTGCTTCCATTAAAGCACAATGCTCTCCAATCATGCTGGATCACATGATACACAAACTTGTGGAGTTCATGTAGCTTGAGTGTTGCTGTTATTAAAGCAAAAATGGGTCAAACTAAATATTAAGAAATATTTGAAATTATGAAATGCATGATAATATATTATGAATATGAAAATAAATGCATTACACTATTGGTCTCATACCTTTCAAGCTGACTATGTTTTTGTGTTGTTGCTACTGTTTTGCATGTTTATTGGATTACAGTAATGACTGTAGCAGAAGCCCTTTTCTTAGGCTTATTGTGTGCGTGTGTACATTTATCCGTATGCATGTTTAAATGCGATAAACATGTTCTAGTTGAGTAGCACGACACCAGTTTGAGTGTAATAGCTGTAGTCTGCTGTACCACCAGGATATGGAAAGCGCTATATCCTGCAATGACTCATAAACTCTGTCACGATTCAGTCTTTGGGGATTGTAATACTATGAAGTATTATGAGATTCACAGAAGCCCTCACACTAACTGAAAGAGTCTGGCCAGTGTGGGTGTGCATGTGTTAGCCAAGCACTAAAAGGGTGAGGAGTAGGTCAGACAGACTGTCTCACAGACAAAAAGAGAAAGAAAGACAGAAGAACATGTAGGTGCTGTCAGCAGGACTTTGATAACAGCTGTTAACACAGTTACAGACAAATGCCACAACTTGTTTGTTATTGATCAAGGACATAGAGACACAGATCGCGAATAAACACCTCTCAAACTCTCTTTTATCCCTATATTTGATTGTGCTAAAGTGGAACTATTGCAAATATACTTTAGGTAAATTTTAAATGTCTTGCATTTAAAGACTGATATTATACAGTGATCATAATATCCTTACTAATAGTGATATTAAAACACATTTTAGGCTTAATATGTGCATAGTGCAATAAAGAAGAACTCCAAATAAAGTTTAATTATACTATTTATTTATGTCATTAAGTCTCAAGTGAAATGTCAGTAAATAAGGATTTTACCTTATTTAGTGGAAAGTGGCCTTTCAGTGGTTATGCTGCTGCATTAAAAATTATAGAGTGATTATTCAAAAATTTAGGGAAATACACTGCTGAGAAAGAAAAAAACAGCATTACAAATAAAAAAAAAGGTAAATATAGTTTCAGCATTGCACAAACTTATGCCTAAACTACAATTGTTTATCGTTTCATAACAGTTTATTATGTTTTTGTTACAGTAGTTTGCACATTTTGTGCTGTCGTCCCTGACTGAATGATTGCAGGCATTCACTTTGTGTAATGTTGGGATGAAGCAAACTTCAGCTAGAAATTTCAGCAATTTTTTTTGAAGGTTATCATGGTAACTTGTCTGTATGCATGGTAAAACTGCTGAAATTGTGTATCTAAGACGTATTTATATCTGGTGGTTTAAAACGTGTTTATTTCATGGATCTCGATGAGTCGAATTTTCGAATATGTTGGCCTGGGCAATTTTGCTTTTTGTTTTATGTAGTATTATTATTCAGTGCACTGCCATCTGTATTTGCTCAGTAGCTTTTAGTTTCATGGTTTTTGTAGCGAGACAGGTTTGTTTACGGTCTGACAAATACGTAAATGGGCCACATATGTTTTTCTAGCTGGGGATACTTTGTGTTACATCATCGCCCCCTTTAGTTGCTCCAGAAGCCCCCTTTTAAGTGCTCCGCTGGTGCCTACCCTGCATGCAGACCTACTGGAGTATGTTGCATTATATAAAATGTTATTTATTGAAAGACTATGAATACAGAGAGCAAATCTAGCAAAAGGCTTCACGTTGAAACTTTTAAATCTACTATTGTGCTATGCAGCACCACATTGCTTATGTTCAAACTGACAATTAACAGTTAATGTTGGTATACAGTATAGCTGCTAAGAAGCTGCTTTCACTGGTAAAACAGGCCTAAGGTTCAGAGAGAGGGTGGAAAATTGTATTGGAAATAATAATTTACAAACTTATAGAATATGGTCCCTTTCAAATAAGAGGAAGGTGGAGATGAAAGGTGAAATACAGAAGACAGTGTTGGATGTGTAAAAAAAAGAAGAAGAAAAAAAGGCTCCCAGACACAATGTATTTACAGGAAACATAAGAACAGCATTCGCTGGAAGACATGGTGATGTCTGCTAGTTCACTCAGACAGCACATAACCGCATACGGCTGCACGTCTCGCACAGCTGCATGCTTCTGAAGATGAAGAGTCCATATCTGTTCTCAACCACCTCAGGCCAATGTTCTTAATAGCCTGTTTATACAGGGTGAGAACAAGAGAGAGAGAGAGGAAACAGGGCAGATAGAGAGGTAGCAGGAGAAAGTGTACTGTACTGTATGTTCCTGTAAATAGCTCTCAGACAATAGCAGAGAGTCAGAGGGTGTGCGATGTGACATACTAGTTATACAAGACACACATCCATCATTAGCAAAACTCTGCACCTTCAATGATGCTGAAAGTGATGATTTGTATGCGCACCATGTCATCAGGTCTATAGAAAAGCACCACCGGATTTGTTTACGATCTAATGCCACTCTGAAAGCTCTCAGATTCTGTAATGTTCTTTAATGGGGTCCATCTTGAGGATTTGTTAAGGTGCTTTCACTCCAGAACAATGAAACCTTTAGTTTCAGCTCGCAGTTGCTCAGGTGAAGTCACACAGAACAGGATACAGTTACTAATGTTTTTCCTGTTTTGTTCACTGGCAGGTTCACTTTGGTGTTTGGCTGTCTGGTTCTCTCTGTGTTCTCCACCATCCCTACTCATGTGGACCTCTCCAATCACTGTCTCCTTATACTGGTGAGACACACACAAGCCTACTGTACTGTATGCACAGCCAAAGTACACACCTGAAACACTCAACTTGAATTGCTGTTTACCCATTTATTTCTGTAATGATGTATTTCAGAGTAAAACATGATTAAATGCAACCAAAAAAAAAAAGGAGTTGATTGTATGGGAAAAAAAGTTTGCTTAAACTGTTGCTTCATAGCTTTGGATATTTGTTAAGATTATCCTACATGGCCTTAGTGATGTCAGCAGGGACTAAAATTCATAAGTGTGGGGTCAGTACAATTTAATTTTTTGGAAGAAATGAATACGTTTATTCCGCAGGGACATATTCAAGTGGTCGAAAATGACAGTAAAGACTTTTACATTGTTTCAAAAGATTTTAATTTGAAATAAAAGCTGTTCATTTGAACTTTAATTAAAAATTTTGGGAAAAGTATTCTGGTTTCCCAAAAATGCACATTTCAGCAGTTTTCAACATTAATAATAAGAACAGTTTCTTGAGCACCATCACAAAAAAAAATAAATAAACATTTTAAAATATATTAAAATAAAAAGTATATATAATCGTTCTAATTCTATGTGAATAGGGGAGTCCACTTACTACAACTATAATGATAACTTTACAGAGGAAAACTATAGTGTTTGGATCACTACTCTCAAAACAAGGTGTCAAATGTCTTGCTCTAATATGGTGTTCCAAGATCCCTTTAAAAACTTTGTTCAGGACCTCACCTTAAAAGACGATCACTCGGATTAGTTTCATCATTTCACTGAGATGTTTTGCTGGCTGATGGGATCCTCTCAGGTGACAACAGAAAGCAGCATGGTGCTTTTAGTGATTGAGCACCTCCGTCCCATTGGACTCTTGGTGGAGTTGGGCCAAGGTGTTCCTGTTTCAGTTAAAGAGTCTGTATTGAGAGACATTCATAGACTCTGAGCTGACCTGAAATGAAAGCAGGAGAGGATGGCGTGTACCCCACTGGTGGGAAAGCAGGACCTACACAGCCTCCGTATCAGATAGTACTCAGGATAAACAAACAGTGTTGTGTCAAGCCGTGGGAAGCTCAGCCCGGCTGTCACAGTGGATCAAGACAGGACAGTTTAAAGTCTATCCCAGGCCTCTTGCCCCTTAGAGATGGGGCAAACGTGAAATATGGCCTGTGAAAAGGTCCATTTGTCCATCAACAGCTGCAAAGAGTACTTGATATTTAGACATAAACATTATGAATATTCGAGATGCAAAGTACTATATATCCAGCACTGATTCTTGAGAAGAACTAAAACAAAAGAAAATTTGCTCTGTTAGTTTATAAAATAGCAACATCCATCAGATCCATCAGAGAAGATTCTTTACACCTAGTTTAATTAGATTTTCTCTTAAAATTATGAACCACTAACCCCAAAACTAAATTCTAAATTCAGGATTTTATGTAGATCAATATATATATATACGTGTGTATATATATATATATATATATATATATATATATATATATATATATATATATATATATATATTATTATTATTATTATTATTATTATTATTAACAATGCTGGGTAATAATTGATAGTAACCGTAATCAGATTCCAAAAATGAAATACTTGTTATTAGATGTTTTTTTTTTTATTTTTATACTTATAATCAGAAAACAGTTCTTTTTTTTTATTACATGATTACTTAATATTCACACAAATTGCAGTAAATAATTCAGAATTTATATATATATAAAAAAAACCTACTTGGGGAAACCCTGATGTAATGTAATGTTTAGTGCACTTCATGTTGTTGATAACAAAAAATGGAATGGAAAATGGAATTTTTCTTACAAGATAATACTATTTAAATCAATGTTATAAACCAGTTAGGTTGAAAGTAATCAAAACGTAATCCGATTATATTTCCTGTGAAATGTATGTGTCTAACTAATGGACTACAGTTTAGTAGTTAAAGAAACTACAAAATACAGTATACATATTTTTTTAAGTTTAGTATTCAACCCAGGGGCGGAGTGAGACCAAAAAATCTACCGGGAAATTTCGTAGACCACCGGCCCTCGGTGGTCAAAAAAATAAAAAAATAAAAAATATAGCGGTGAATGAGAGAATATTAAATATATTTTTTTGTTCCCATTTGCTCAAATAGCAAAAGAAAAACTCCTCTATAGTTTTTTCACAACTTTCAAAAAGAGGAAAAAAAATTGCGAGAGATGGATAACGGCAGTCAGAACTCAGAAGAGAAATATATGTCAATTTGTCATCACTCCCACAGACGCTGTGTACGCTGAAACCCTTACAGCAGCATTAACTCGTTTTTTTTTATTTTTTATAAAAAGGTCATATAATATAAAGTATAGTGTTATGAATGTAAATACTTTTTTTTTTTTATTGAAAATAGCCTATAAAAAACTTTCCAGGATTTATGCTGATGATGACCGTTCAAACGCGTCATTATCACCCTGTTGAAAAGGGTCCATTTTCACGGTGTCACGACACCTTGCTCGTTAGCTTCTGCTAGTGTTAACATAATCCGTATACGCTTAACATAGCAGCAGCAGCCAAGGGAAGTTACTCGTTTTAAAACTAGGAAATCTGCCAACCACTGAAGGACAAATTCAAGAGTCACTCGATAGTAAACTATTCATTTGTCTCATATTTACCACAGCTACTTTCAAATTTCACAAGCTTACTAATACTAATAATTGAGCAAAACTTGGCCACTAAATATTTAATATTCAATTATTTTTAATGATCACAATTAAAGTTTTAATTTTATTAAATTGAACAAGCGCAACATTCAGCATTCAATCAAATAGGCCTATTCTAAAAGATGTATTATTAATAATAAGGTTATTTCAACATAATATCTCATTATTTCGACATAATATGTGTGCGTGCAACAAGCAAGATGTGCATTTGTAAATCCGGTGATGCGTGCATTTATTTTTATTAATAAATTAGTGTTTTCTGACAGTGTCGAGTGTCGACTCGGCTGCAAAGATGAAGTTGACGATCGCCACATTCGTAGTGAACGCGCCTATTGAGAGAAATGCACATAATGGATTACATAATCAGAGAGTAGCCTTTTTCTTTTCGTTTTGAATTATTTCGTTTAAAGACATTTCAAGCTTTGTGTATTTGATGTATTTCTCATGTCTATTTCTCATACACTGAGTTTCGTTAAGTTAGGATGAGATGCGCTCCAGTTCACGTGCAATGCAAGTGACCACGCAGGCGCCTCCATGACTATATTGTCTGCTTTGCTTCTTATTTATTAAATCCAGGCAATTGGTTGATGAAAAAATTATTACAATTAATTTACAATTTATACAAAACGAAATTCACTTTAAAGAAAGGCTTTCTACAAAACAAAACTTAATGAAGTGGTAAAAATCATGTCTGACCCACTCCATCTCTCTCGGTATATTGCACATCCTATCTTACTCGTGCTGTTCACTTTTCATAAATCAACATAAATGGAAAAAAATAACATTATAATATTTTAACAAATATGAAACTAAATGCGCTTATTTAATGGCTACAACAGTATAGTAGGCCTACAGACTCTCTATTTGTACAAATTGCTGCACATTCATTTAATTCTGAATTTTGCACACGCAAGTTGAAAGGCATTTGTTCAAATCAAGTTCACGGATAATTGTGCGTGCATTTATTAATCATTATGATACTAAAATCATAACAAAGTAGGCTATGCTATGTACAAAAAATCAGATGAGCCCAGAATATGAACGCAACGTTTAATTACCCGTTAAGCATTTTCCTCCCATAGAAAACCATTATAAGAACGCTTAATGTGGCTTAATGCAGATTAGAATGTCCCCTTATTATGTCGAAATAACGAGATATTATGTCGAAATAACATATATTATGTCGAAATAACGAGATATTATGTCGAAATAACATATATTATGTCGAAATAACGACTTATGTCGAAATAACGAGATATTATGTTGAAATAACTACTTACTATCTCGAAATAACAAGTTTTTTTTGTTTGTTTTTTTAAATGCGGTTCAGGGCTTCCATAGAATACAGCCTGAATATAATTGCTTCCAGAAATTATTTTTGGGGGTGCTATCGGGGTGCTTTGGTCTTTCTTGGGGGTGCTGAAGCACCTGCTGGCCCCTCCCTAGCGCCGCCCGTGCTCAGCGCCACCTTTCAGTTTTCTTTTTTGCCTTTCCATCATTTAACTCACTCACACGGACGTTAGACTTCCAAAACGTGACGAGGAAAAAGAGGTGTTCGGCGGCTTTTTACATCAAAGGCCGGTCCGACAGGCTATGCCATTTGGGGAGAGGCCGCTCACTGATCCCCCTATGTTTTTGAAAATCCTAGACATGGTTGGACCTGCCGAACGGGTTGAGCACCTCTATATACTGTGTTGAGCAGAGAGGCTGCACAGTTTGACCAGCGGGAAGCGGCCGCACATCAGGCCTTCAGATGGTGTTGCTAATATAACTCGCAATGTATAACTATTATTAGACCGGCCCTCGCGGCCTCAAAACACTACCGGCCCACCGGGAAAAGTCCAGACTCTCCCGATTGCCACTCCGCCCCTGATTCAACCCCATTTGATATTTATGAAAACATTTTAAAAATAAATCAAGCACTAACAAAGCCAGACTTCATCTTCCAAGCTTGACTGCATTATTTATTTGTTTGTCTGTTACTTTTTGTTTGTTTTTTTGTTTTTTTGTTTTGTTCGCTTGCTTGCTTTGTTTCCCAGTACTCAAGAATCAGTGCCAGGTGTTCCAAAAGCTTGTAAGTTTCAACTTTTCACCCGGTTGTATGCGCATTTAGCATCAGTGAGCACTGCAGTGTAATGTAAGTCCATGGTGTTTCTCTATGAGAGGTGCAGTGTAAAACACCAGATGTTTTAATCAGGTGAAACCCTCTGTGAACTCAACTGGGGTTTATCTAGCAGTGCAATTAGCAGGCACCAGGAATGTGCCAATGATGGATTAGCTGAGAGGTTAATTATGTTACAGTAGCTAGACTCCTGTGGTGAACCAGGTTGTATATGGTCCTGGTAAACCCTGCGTTATGGGGACAACATGTCCTCACAAAGTTAGCAATATCCGAAATCCTTGTCCTTGTGGGGACATTTTTCTTCATGATCCCCATGAAGTTAAGAGCTTATAAATCATACATAGTGATGTTTTTTGAAAATGTAAAAATGCAGAAAGTTTTCTGTGATGGGTAGGTTTAGGGGTAGGGGATAGAAGGTATACAAATCATTATGTCTATGGAATGTCCCCATAGCATATATACAATAAGCATATTCTGTACTTATTTTTTGTGAGATAGTTTTAATCCATTGCCATATTGTATTAATTGTATCCATTAAGTGGTGCATCTGATGTCATGAAAGGTCTTTTTCTGATTTGCAGGAGTTTGTGATGATTGTTGTATTCGGACTGGAGTACATCATTCGCATCTGGTCAGCTGGATGCTGCTGTCGTTACAGGGGATGGCAAGGACGACTGCGCTTTGCTAGAAAACCATTCTGTGTCATTGGTAAGATAAAAAACGTGTTCTGTGAGTGTGCTCTCCACCTTTGTATGTGTGTTTGTAGAGGGTGATGGATCTGCTGTATTGGTGTGGATGTTGGCGGATGCTCGATAGGCTAATGATAACATCTCTGCCCAGAATTGATGACTGACTCATACATACATAATGACTGAAAGAGTTCTTTTTTAATTCCCTCTTAAAGGAAAACGAGCAATAACTACCAATGAAGGATTACAGGCAATAAGTAAACAGTGCTATTTATATTTATTACACTAGTGGGGTATATGTGGTATTGTGTTGTATGAGGGTAATTTAGGCTCCTGTGTGAATATGTCAAGAGTCGTGTGGCACACACTGAACCTCATCTCCATTCATTAAGAGAAAGAGTCCCATCAGAACCCCATCAGCACTCTGACTAACTCTGAATTATGAAACAGAAAGAAAAAGGAAACAATTTCCCCTCTCTGTCTTCTAATGTCCCATTAGAAATTGTGTAAAGTTCTTTGCATATTATATACACCGACAGACCCTTAATGAAGCTCACTGACTTTATGTGATAATTAATCACATCCTCTGTTGTTTGTTCTCTTTGCACACTAATATAAACATATTCATCTTCAACTTCATGCAGCACTTTTCATGGCAACACAGCAACTATTAAAACATTTCAGTGATTCAAAAAATAAATAGGTTTAAACAACTAATTAATTGAGAAACATTCTGGCAGTGACATGATTAACCTAACTTTTTTTTGTTTTTGGGGTGTACTAGAATATGCTTTCATGCTTGATTGTTAAAAACTGACTCAAACGCACCATGTAGTTCCTGTTTCGATGAAGCCCCTCCTTCCGAAACTCGAAATGTGCTGTGATTGGTTAGCTGGCCCAGTGTGTTGTGATTTCCCGAACACGCGCTAAGCTTTGCCAATGTCACACCCCTTAGCATAACCCCCCAATTTTAAAACAATTCAAGCCTGATTCAGATGACCATGATTATGATTTTCGTAGTTTCTCTATTGGTCATGATTTTTTTTTATTTCTATATTTTAGAATGGCTTTTGTTCACAAGGACCCTGAACAGCTGCTTTCATTCCCATCTGTTTTTGTTCCTCAATGTTCCATTTTCACCATGTAGCAACCTTCAAACATTGTGAGATTCAAATTTCAAATAACAGACTTTTAGGAGGCCACTTTCAGAATGTGTGACACAAGAACAATCTTATTTCAAACCTCAAGTGTAACATTCAGAAGGAAAATATGACGGAGGTGATTTGAGTAAAGAACAATATTATCCCTAACCCTGGTTAATCTAGAGAGGTTTTTCAGAGTGCAGCGGAGCATTAGATATGCTGTTCTGTTAGGCTGTGGCTTCCCTATTCTCTCTTGGCCCCACTCAGGGAAAACAACATAACAGACAAGTGAAACAGCCTAATTTTTGTAATATCTCTGTCCCTGATATCTGAGTGCTAAGAAATACAGCAAGCTTAGTTTATAGGTAAAAGGGCTTTGGTGCTTTTGAAATGGGTGGTGGGTGGTCCTAGACCTAGTCCAATTATCAATATATTTATATTGTTCTATAGGTGTAATCTTTTCTCTCTCTCTCTTTTTTGTGTTTCAGACATTATTGTGCTCATTGCATCCATCGCAGTGGTTTCAGCTGGTAGCCAGGGCAATATTTTTGCCACGTCTGCACTTCGCAGTCTGCGTTTTTTGCAGATCCTGCGCATGGTGCGTATGGACAGGCGAGGCGGTACCTGGAAACTGCTTGGATCTGTAGTCTACGCTCACAGCAAGGTATATTATTTGATGGCAAAAATTTGTAAATGAGCTCAGGTCATGACATTGCGTGTGAGTTTTCATGTCGAGGCAGACATGTGACCCCACAATCAACCTTTCTTTCCAGCACCGCTTGGACTGAAACTCCATCCACTGGCTGCAGCCAAACCACAAGCTTCCTCAGTCCTCAGTTACCCGCCATTTAGTGGAGAGATTAGGGGTCCCCGCAATGAATCATTATGGTCGATATAATAGCAGAGTTACTTATTTCTATCTCCTCTCAGGCTTAAGCGTTTACATTTTCCTGACATCTCTGATCAAACCAAAAAAACTAAACAAAACAAAAAACAGCTTAAACCAACCTGGTTTGCTTGTCTTTGCTAATTCAGCCTGGATTAAACTGGTCCTCCTGCCTGTTTTTTATAGCTGATTTGTTAACTTGTTAACAAGCTGACCAACCTAACCAGCTGACAATCTCTTTAAAACCATAAATATAAAAAAAGTTTTAAAATACTGTATAACACATGTTTTTCCTGCCTGGCCATGCTGGTTTTATCTGGTTTAAACTGGTCTCCCATTCTGATTTAGCTGATTTAGCTGATTCTTGAACTTGAACAGATCGCAACCTCTTTAAAACCAGAAATGTTTAAAAACTAATTGAATTGAAGGTTAATAATTATGTTTCTGCAGGAAATATTCATATGTTTGTAGATATGTCTCTATTTGTTGGATGTTTAATATTGTGATATTTGTTACAGGAACTTGTGACCGCCTGGTACATTGGCTTCTTGGTGCTGATCTTTTCTTCATTCTTGGTCTACTTGGTAGAGAAAGAATTTAACAAACAGTTTGCCACCTACGCCGATGCTCTTTGGTGGGGTACGGTAAGTCTACCTTAAATGCCTTAATGTCATCCTTTAGCTCTTCCTCAACCATATTTTTGTGCAAATTTTCCTTGAAGTGGACACAAAACCCCCTTTTTCATATCTTTATAATATCTATATAGAATCCATCCTCACAGTGTGGTTTTAGGATGCTCATTTATATGCATTGCCAGTGTCTCACTATATTTTATGCATTAATCAATAAATGAGTTACAACCATTGGCCGTGACAGGGTTTAGTTGTTGTGGTACACACAGCAGGACTGGTCATGGTTCCTCACCAGCTGACTTAACAAATCAATGCAAGTAATTTCCTGCTCCTACCAAGCACAAATGGAGCGGTTTCAAAGAGTTGTGAGGTCAGTTGAGGGTATAGTCTTCTGCTGTAGAGCTCAGATGCAGAGACAAACCAGCAGTGGGCCAATATTAAGCTGCCACACAGTATTTACACTGGGTTGAGCCCAAGCCAGCGTCTGGAGCTGACAGGCAGGCTTCCGAGGAGGAAAACAGGAGAACGGGAGTCTGGCTTTGTGTGTGAGCTCCCTCACTCCTACTCTTTGCCTCAATGTGCTGTGAAAGGCCGCAGTGCTCTTTGCATTTGACAAATCACTCACTTTTACTGGATGTGTTGAATTTGCTTTGGCTGGGCCTTTGTTTAAGTATCCCCTGCCTGCAAAAATCCAAAGCGCTCACTTATGAGTGTGGAAAGGAGTGTGAGATGTTAGACTGATCTTTTTTTATGACAAGCCACCAAAGTATTTCTCTTGCTGAAAGATGGATCTAATACCGTGCGTCTGTGTGGCCGTAACTTTAGAATACAGCTTGGTTTAGCTTTGGTGTTTATGGCTGTTTAGTATGGCATAACAGACAGAATTTAGTGCATGTTTGGTGGCCTTTGATTTTCCAATGCAACTTGGTCAGGATTCAATCTATTATGTAGATAGAGTCAGAGTGTGAGAGGTTACTACATCTCCTCATACATGAGTGAAGGTGATATGTGGAGTGTTAAAAGTAAACTGCAGTCCTGCAACCAGACGTATATTTCAATGCTGTCTGCATGTGGGAAGTCAACATTTTATGCTTAAAAGATATGACCCTAAACTTTTAAACACAATTTTTTTTCTTCAGATCACGCTCACCACCATTGGATATGGGGATAAGACTCCACAGACTTGGACCGGACGGCTTCTATCTGCAGGTTTTGCTTTGCTGGGCATCTCGTTCTTTGCCTTGCCTGCTGTGAGTAACCCCAAAACACCTCGGTTACGGCTGTCACCTCTGTTCCCTGAAGAGGGAACAAGAAGCTGCGTTGATTGACGCTAAGGGAACGCTTCGCGTGATGACGTCTTGAAGCACATTTAAAATCAGTCCAATGGTGTGACGGAACGTCAGAGGTGGGTGACGTCATGAACCAGGAAACTATAAAGCCTGCCCAAAACAGAGCCGCGCTAGCTTCGTAAAAGCCTGAAGTAGTCGCTGACAGGCACGTAGAAGAAATGGCAAGGTGACGCAGCATCTCGTTCCCTCTTCAGGGAACTGAGGTTACAGTCGTAACCGAACGTCTATACCAACGCCACCATAGCGATAAGTGTCTGTCCAGTGTGAAATCGCGAGCAGCAGCACGAGTACGAGAGCACCTGGGACCCTGTTGTAGAGTCAAAGTTCAAAGAGTAGAACCTTACAAATGTGTGCGGTGAGGACCAACCTTCCGCATCACAAACATCTTGGAGAGCAACTCCTGTTATAAGGCCCTTGGAGGCCACCATACTCCTAGTAGAATGGGAACGGACAGCTATAGGTGAAGGCTGACTGACCGATTCATAAGCAAGTGAGATAGCCTCAACCACCCACTTGCTTATTCTCTGCTTAGATGCAGGGGACTCTTTGTTAGGGGGCCCAAAACATAGGAACAACTGTTCAGATTTACGCCACAGGGCAGCTTTGTGGATATAGGCATCTTGCGCCCTAACTGGGCATAGCAAATTATTATTTTCCTAGTCCGAGTTCTGGAAGGGAGGAGGACAAAAGGCCTGCAGCATGATAGATCTGGCCACATTAGTGGGGACCTTTGGAAAATAAGGTCCCCTTTTCTCCTGTCTTTTGTCCTTTTAAGAGACTTGATAGTGAGGAGGAACAAAGCTTTTAGGGTCAGGAACTTAGCCGGAACCTCCTCCAGTGGCTCGAAGGGAGCCAGGGAAAGGCCTTGAAGGACAATGGCCAGATCCCATGTTGGCACCCTGGTACGAGCTGCAGGCCTCAGCTTCAGAGTACCACAGAGGAAATGAGATACCAACGGATCTTTACCCAAAGACATTCCACCCAAAGGAATGTGGTAAGCACCTATGGCCGCCACATAAACCTTCATAGTGGACAGAGATAGACCTGCAGTGAACCTCTCCTGCAGGAACTCCAGCACTGTACCAACCTGGCAGTTAACTGGGTCCAACTGACGGTCATTACACCATGAAGTGAAAACTCTCCACTTCAAGGCATAAAGTTTCCTCGTGGAGGGAGCTCTGGAATGTAGAATGGTCTCTACAACCTCAGTTGAGAAACCTGTCCCTATAAGCTGGGCCCCCTCAGAGGCCAAGCCCACAGGTACCACAGTTATAGACGGGGGTAAACAATAGAGCCCCCTGCTTGGGACAGAAGGTGGAGGCCCATCAAGGAGAGACACTAGATCGGGGAACCATACTCGGCCCGGCCATCGCAGGGCTATAAGATGTTGGCGAACCTGGTCCCTGCAAACTCTTTCCAGAACTCCTGGGAGCAGAACGATTGGGGGAAATGCATACAAATGTAGCCTCGGCCATGTTTGTACAATAGGGTGAACCAAAGTGGACAGTGAGACGTCTCTCGAGACGCAAACAGATCCACTTGTGCCTGGCCAAAAACCCTCCATATCTGCTCCACCACCTCGGGGTGGAGCCTCCATTCCCCGGGCCTCAGCCCCTGTCTCGACAGGATGTCTGCTCCTATATTCTGGGCCCCAGGGATATAAGCCGCTCTGAGTGACAGTAGCTTCCCCTGGGAGCAAAGGAGGATTTGGTGCGTCAGTTTGCAGAGTGGACGAGCACAAACCCCCCTGCTGATTTATATAGGCGAGCACCGATGTGTTGTCTGTGCGGACAAGCACATGATGGCCCCTTAGATCTGCAAGGAAATTCTTTAGAGCAAGAAATACAGCCAACATCTCCAGACAGTTGATGTGCCATGAGAGATGGTGGTCCCTCCACAGACCCCAAGTCGAGCGTCCTTCTAGGATCGCTCCCCAGCCCGTGAGAGGAGGCATCTGTTGTTAGCATCTTGCAACGACAAGAAGCTCCCAACACGGGACCCTGGGACAGGAACCAAGGTTTTTTCCACATAACCAGGACATCTCGATGCCGAACCGCCAACTGATGCAACTGAGCCAGAATCAACCAATCGTCGATTGGCACGATTTGTCTCAGTGTGAACATTTTGAACTCTAGTTGCATGACAGACTCGTTTAGCACTTGAAGATCCAAAATGGGACGCAACTCCCCATCCTTCTTTGGAACTATTAAATACCGGCTGTAGAACCCGGTTTCCCTGTTGGAGGGAGGTACATATTCTATGGCCCCTTTCTCCATTACCAGAACCTGCTCGGGGCCCACCACGGTGGATAGGACCCCCATAAACCTGGGCGGGTGAGACCCGAACTCTATTTGATCCCCTTTTTCTATGGTCTGCAGGACCCATCGAGAAAAATTTGGCAGTAGCTTCCACACTGCCAAAAATTCTACTAGTGGTACCAGCCTCTCGAGACTGGCTTCTGGTTTTTGTTGTGCAATCAGCCCGACGCCCTGTAACGACGAACCGGCAGGGAACGACCGAACTGACTGCTCTGGAGGCCTCCTCGGAGGGGGCGGGCATCCCAAGGCCACTACGTTTCCGGGTGGTCCTTGAGATATGTGCTCGCCAGAGACCGCTGCGCCCTGAAGCACACGAGGTGGCAGGGTTGGCAGAACGGTCCCCTGAGGGCACCGTATAATGTGGTGTTGACTGCTCCGTTTCAGGGGGGACTGCCCTCATTGGCCTGAGCCCTCGGGCTTCAGGACCTCTTCCCCGCAGCCTTCTTAGAGATAATGACGGTCGTCAGATCCGTCTTACTCTTCGAAGACTGCGGGTGAGGGCGCCCTCCCTGTCCCAGCCTTTCTGTGGGGGAGCACTGGAGGAAACACTCTGCTTCTGGGTGGCACGGTATGAAGAGCTGGCTTTTGAAGTTTGGGGCGGATCCAGCTCAGCAGCCCCGGAGATATTAGAGCGACTGGGGAGGAGCTTCTGGAAAGCAGCTGCCTGCTTGACTTGCCTCCTGGAACCTCTCAACGACTCGAGGCCAGAAGGTGACAGGGGCGCACCCATAAGAAAATGATTGTCCTTTTCTTTTATACAGATAGAGCCACAGATGCCTCTCAGTGGCCACCAGGGCTGCAATAGAGCAGCCAATGGATTTAGCCGTCTCCTTGATGGCCCTAAGAGATAAATCTGTGGCTCGACGTAGTTTACAAACTAGGTCAGGGCCAATTCCCCCACCCTCATCCATGTCTCCTAACAATTCAGCTTGTTAGGTCTGCAGCAGCGACATTGTGTGAAGGCATACTGCAGCCTGACCAGCGGCTGAATAAGCTTTACCCACTAGTGATGATGTGGTTCTGACTTAGTCGGTAATGCCGGGGCCTTTAGGGAAGATGCTGCTTCAGGGGGGGAGATAGCTCGCAAGCGTCTCTTCCACTTTTGGCATCTCCCCATAACCATGCTCTTTATAGTTAGATATAAAGGAATAATTGGATGTTTGTACACTATACACTCTAAATGAAACCGGTTTCTCCCACGATCTCGACACCTCAGTGTGGAGATCGGGGGAAAACGGTAGGCCCCGCCGTTGAGGTTGTGACCATGATGATAGGAAGAGTTCGTCCAGTTTACTTTTGAAACGAACGTCCTGTTTCTGCTGGCCAGTCAATACTCAGTCTTTCAACCGTTCTTGTCACAACCTCAACCAGCTCTTCAAATGCATGAGACTGAGGTGGCGAATCCTCAGAATCTATTGCATCGACACTGACAACGTCCAGTTCCTCAGAACTAGACAGTTGCAGTGTCTGTACCTCAATCAGGGTGAAAGGAACCGCAGCGCGTGCTTCCAAACCCTGAGAGAAGGCACTGGAATCTATCAGGTGAAGGCAGAGATAAGGCTGGGCCCGTCTCTAACCCCGCTGATAGATCCATTTGCGAATCACCCATTGTGATCGCCACTGTGCCTCGGCAGCAGCGGGACCAGAGCCATGGGGAACGCAAGCCTGAGCGTCCTCGCTAAAGAATGCCAGGCGGGATCGGAGTGTCCACATTGGAAGCACATCACAGTGCTCACAGCCTGCACCCTCGAGTGCTGACTGTGCATGCTCCTCACCCAAACAAGCTACTGTACATAAAGAATATGTGTGTCCCCACCCGTCAAATAAGGCGGGCAGGGGTGCACACACATCCTGAACTGCTGCTTGCTCGCCATGACTTTATATATATATATATATATATATATATATATATATATATATATATATATATATATATATAGATATAAAGACAAAACAACACCAAATATGACAAGGACAGTTTCACAATGAGCGCTACTGAAGACACAGAAGTTTGGGCAGGCTTTATAGTTTCCTTGTTCATAACGTCACCCGCCTCTGACGTTCTGTTACACCATTGGACTGATTTTACATGTGCTTCAATACATCATCAGGCGAAGCGTCTTCCCTTAGCGTCAATCGACGCAGCGCGAGTTCCCTTGAAAGGAAACTAATATGTAGAGTCTACTGTAGCACTCATATTCTGAAAAACAGTGCTTTATATTACAATGGGTGTATAAAAATAGAAATTAAAAGTAGAGTGTATATTCAAAAATGAAAATTCTGCCATCATTTACATTTATGTTCTTCCAAACCCAAATGATTTGCTTTTATCAAACATAAAACATTGCTTTCTTCCATATAAAAAGCCAATGTTAAAAAACATTATGGCAGTATGACTTTAATGTCATGACTTCAAGGGCCCTATTTTAACAATCTAAGTGCATGGTCTAAAGAGCTTGGCGCAAGTTCACTTAGGGCATGTCCGAATCCACTTTTTCTCCCATTCCCTTTAAATGCCAGTTGCGCTCGCGCAATGGCAGATTCGCTATTTACATGACGGAATTTGATAGTGGAAAGACCGGACGCGTCTCCAGAGCGCAAACGGAACTGCACGTGCGCGAGGTAAAAGTACGCAAGCAGACCATCTACGGGACAAGCCGGATTCCACCATATTTTTATGTACACAACAATAATATTTGACATTGTAATCCTTTTATTTTAAATATTTGCCATGTTTGTGTGCTGCTGTGCGTCCCTGTGTGTTTAATAAGCAGAGTGTACGTGCGTTGTGGACCTGCCTATAGGCACACATTACTAACACACTCATTAAATAACCAAATAAATATTGCGCCATTGACTTTAGACCAGGTTTTAGTTCGTCAATGGTACTGTCTATTTCTGTTGCCTCAAAATAGCAACGCGCCAACAATGCGCCAGAACACACCTCGTTTTCAGAACAGCACGCCCATGGGCGCACAAATGGGCACAAATGCATTTGCTATTTAAACAACATGGCGCAGGACGTGAAAATGATAACTGCGTCGGACTGAAACTAGCAAAAAACACTTGCGTCCCGCTTGGCGCTGTATTGCGCCGGTTGTGAGATAGGGCCCCAAGTCTTATAAAGTCATATAATAACTTAGTGTGTACATAATAATAATGAAAGCAAACAACTTAAAGAGCTTTGACCTGACTGCTGCAGATTCATGTCGGCGTTGATAGTGTTGCTTTAGAAACGCATATTTCCGAGTATGAGGATGTGAATAGCTCCGAGTAGAATGTCACGGGTTGCCATCTCTTAATTACAGTAATTACGTCATGGCGTGAGCGCAGCATAAGCTTGTTGTTTTGGTTCAGGAGGAACTGTAAAAGCTGGCTGCTGTTTGTATGTGGCACTCAGTGACTGTGTCTACAACTCTGCATAGCCTCACGGAATCTACTGCTGACGTGTGATGTCTGTGCAAGCAGGGTGTGCGGAGGTATGGAAATAAGTTGACAGGCAGGTAGGATATCCTATCATTGGACGAACATTCTTTGGCCCAGGGACTTCCATAGAAGAGATATGTACATTTAGAACACTTCTATTATTGATTGCTATCAGGATGGTGAAGAGAGTTCCAACCAATGTAACAAAAAGTGTTTAAACATTGCCTTTAATGTCCCCAATGACATCTCTTCTTTGATAACGTGCACTGGCACAAGGGTTGAACTATAATACTTCCCCTCCAGCTACCTGTCACTTACATAAACATTGCAGGAATTAGCAAACAACAACAACAATCTGATCAATTCTTGATGGACAAAATCAAGTCCCTCTCTACATTTCTTCTCGTTTGAAAAGTCAATTCACTCTGGAATATATGACACAGTAGGGAAGAAAACACCATTTTCGTGCCTACTTTAAGACGTTATTCACAAAAAAAAATCTGAAAACCTGGTCACTATTCGCTTTCGGATATAAAGAACTTGTTTTGTGTTCCACAGAAAAAAATAAAAGCCATGTGGGTTTCAAAAGGCAAAAAAAAAGAAGAGAATTTTCATTTTTGGATGAGCTGTTCCTTTAAAAAATAAATTAACAAACAAACGATTAAATTGTTCTGAGGTTAAGCAGGTTAGGTGTAATTTCATGAGACCTTTCTTATCCTGACTCTTTAAGTGATCTCACTTACGAGCGATAGGGGATTTGTGGTCTTTTAGGAGAAAACTTGAAATCACTAATAGCATTTTTGTGAGCCCAGGCAGGCTGTTTGTACTGTGATGATTTTTATGATGTGTTTGAGAACGCACAGTGTGTGTGCCTGTAAAGCCCCTCAGCGGCCTGTCTGACTCACTCTCGTCAATTGTTCTATAATTCTCTGCTCACAAATGTGTGCTGCACACTCGCAGTCTCTCTTAGTCCAAATCAGCGGATTGAACCTTAGTAATAGGTGACGTTTGTTTTCTTTCTGTGGGTGGATGTGGGTGTAGGGTATTCTTGGCTCTGGCTTTGCTCTAAAGGTCCAAGAGCAGCACAGACAGAAGCACTTTGAAAAGAGGAGAAACCCAGCAGCCAGCCTCATACAGGTAAGCTCACCTCATTTGAAACACTTGATCAGTCAGACATTCTGATTGGAAGTAACTCATCACATGCTGCTTCATTAGCATTTAAAAAAAAAAGTATAAGCCTTTCAGTGCTACTGCATCAATAGCTAATGCTCAACTCTAAAACCAAAAAGAACTTGGCCAGATATCTTCTATATGTATGATCTGCCCTATCTTGATTCTGATGCTCAAAGGTCAGTTTCACTGCATGTACTCATACACTGCACACAGTTACCATGTTAATATCAATATCAATATAATTTCATGCCTGCAAATTTGATAAAGGAACATATTGGAAGACAATGACTCTCTGGCATTTAAATTGTTTAATGTGACAGTTTGAAATGAATAATTCACAAAAAAACATGGTTAATTACAAAATTAAAATAATTTTCTTTTATTTGACTTCTTTTCCAGTTAAAACATCTAAACATTATCATAATGATAATAATAGTAATAATAATATTTTTAAATATATTTACTATCTGCATATCTTATGCTTTTGATATGATTTTGCTTTTCAAGTAAATATTTTTTTTCAAATAAAACATCTAAACAAATAATAATAATAATAGTTACAAATAGTTTCTATCTGCATATCTTATGCAATTTTATGTTACTGTATATGTTGAGATATTATTCGAGGGATGCTTAGATATTTTACCAGACAGCAAGACAAAAATACTGATTAATAAGGATTGTTTTTGTAGTGAACCATGTTAATTTTTTTTTAAACAAAAGAAGAGAAAACGAACAATTACACGAGCATTGATTACATGGGGACTATTATCTTCCATCAGAGCCAAAGGAAACACTTGCCGATATTTATGATGTGTTTCCACGGAAGGAATTCTGAGCAAGGGCCTCCCTGAGGACAATAGCTCTTCCTAATGGAAGGTGCATCCTTCTCCTCTAGCAGGAGAAACAGATTTACTCCAGGAAAATGTGCACACACACACACACACACACACACACACACACACACACACACACACACACACACACACACACACACACACATACACACACACACACACACACACATATCTACAAAAAATTAAGGTCCTGTAATATTATAGAAATGAGTTACTTCCTTTTGGCTGCTGTCGAAAACCCACAAGCAATTTCTCAACTATTTTAACCACCATGACCCCTTTTCTTTCTCCAGATTGTTTTCTGATATTGCAGACAGAGAAGATCTCATACTGTATATACACTGGTCCTTATGTTTATTTTGTCTCTCTTCCTGCTCTGTCTTTAACCCTGACTTTAATTTTCTTTTCTTTTTCCAAAGGCCTTTCAGTTGGCATCCAACCATCCAGCTTCAATTACTGTTGTCAGTAATTGTGTATTTTGACCATGGTGTATTCTTTAAGGTGTAATGTTGCAGGGACTGAATCGGTGCATCATTTCTCATCATTTGTGCTCTCTCACCCTCTCTTAAATCACTTCATGAATAACCCATGAATATATATCTTAATTATGATCTGTGGAGTATGACTGTCAGCTATGTCTGGGTTTGGATTCTTTCCTGCATGTTACGATTGCTGTTTTCTCTTTACTGACATTTTTGTGCAGAATGATGGAAAATATCCCCTCCCTCCTCACTCCTGTCACGCAATTTGAGAGCACCTTCTTCAGTCTTTCACTCTTGTGATGTTTTTCCTTTTCACAACACGTCCTCTGTTTCTTGCTTATTGTTTTTTAAAGCAGTTACTCATCACAACACATACAACTCTATCCATTATCACATTATTATAAGTCAGCATGAAACAATAACTTTCGTAATGCATATTCCTGGTTTTATTGAGAATGATTCACCAGTTCACATTATTCGATTTTTATTTTTTTTGGTCTTTGTAATTTTTTATGAAAATGACTTCTTCCCTAGCAACCACTTTCCATTATACTGGCGTCACTTAGGTCATGATTGGATAATGTAGACAGATAACAATTTAGGTATTGTTTTCTTAAAGCTGCAGTCCGTAACTTTTTTGTGTTAAAAATAATCCAAAATAAAAAATAAAATAAAAACATAACCAGCCAGTGTTCAAAACTATCTGCTTGCCTTAGCTCGATTCAAATCGGTTAGCTTTTAATAATGATTTTAATTCCAGTGGTACTGGTGGATTTCCGCGGGAAATTCAAACATGTCTTTGCGTCATTACATCACATCTGTCCACATAAAGAAGGAGTCCCGGTAAGTAGGCTATATTGCGTGAGGATGTTGGAGATGGAGATTTATAGCCTTTTCTCACAGCACTTGAAATAATTAAACTTAGTCGTTTCAAATGACAATCACCAGTGACAACTGGAGATTCACCAGTTGTAAAACCCAAAAGACTTCGGAGTGGCTAGAGAAAAAAAGAGACTGCAACCGGGCCCATGCAAAAACAAGGATAAACATTGGCAGGGCTTTTGAAAGATGGCGTGAACTCCGTGTTTTAAAGGGGTTCAAAACAGACGCAGAGACAGCTTTTTTTTTGCTAGACAGGTAAGACATTTCAATAGTTTAATTACGTAACAGTAGCACACTTGTTCGCTTAATTTACACAGTTACGGAGTTTCCTTTATTGTGCCTTTCTCGTTTTGCTATTATGGTAACGTTAAATATGAATTATTTTGTGCTACAGTAGCTATGAGAGGGAGCAATTCCCCTCTACTCCAAGAAAATCAAACCCGCCTCCTCCGTTGTCAAGTATTGGATCTGAATCTCTTCGGTAAAGTGATAATTTTCCTGACGTAAGATGTTTATATTATGTTATATTATAACACGTTTATGCATAACAGGGATTCCGTTCATACAGCGTTTATTTCATAGCACTATGATTGTTATTTGTTTGTACAAAATAACTGCTCTTCTATGATTTGCACGGTTTGACATGATATGATAAGCGATTGTTAGATTTAATCAGCACGATTTACTGCAATGCTTTTTTTCCCCTTAGTTGATCAGAACAAAAGTGGATGTTACTTACTTGTTCAGACGTCATTTTCCGTTGAAAATTCTAATATTGGTCATACTTCCAAAAAGTATATTCTGTGATCCTGAATGCCCGTATCCACACCGGCGTAGTGATTGACAGCCGCACACTCACCTCAAAACATTGGATTCATCCGCGCTGTTTCATGCCGATGTACAACCCACGTAAAGTTGATAATTCCGCAAATAACTGCAATTGCAGATTTCGAACAGAGATGGCGACAAAGAGGAAAAACTACGGACTGCAGCTTTAAATTCGCAAGCAGGGTTTAATGCCCAATTTTATTTTATTATTATTTATCCAAATATTGATAATAAATATTATGTAATTCTGTTTAGATTGAAAAAATGCTGAGTATATTTTAATGCCAGATGGCCACACATAAACATATGACATATTAACACATATGAGGCCACAAACAAAGGTTGGCATTTGTTTAGGTAAAAATTAATTTTATTTTAAAAGGACTGTGCTTTTTTAAACACATATTTGCATATAAACTCTTTTCACTGGATAATGTATGCCTCTTTTCATTCACCACATCACTTTTAAGTCCCCTGGCTGTTTTAATGTTGTGTGTGCCACCAAGACATTTATTCAACATTAATCCAATCTCATTTTGGACATGGAACATGTGAAATTTACGTTCGCAAATTATGTTAATTATAAGGGAGTCAAAAGACCTTACAAATCTGGAATTCAAAGTATACTGTTATTTAATCTTGGAAATAAGTTTTAGTATTTTAGAAAATTTAAACAATGAAACATTATGACAAATAAGTGAGATTATGATCATGTGACTCTCTGGACAGATTCCATTGAAGCTCAAGATGCTCTTCGGATCATTGTCAAATAATTCTGCAGAATATGATTATCAGGTTTTACATAAACTTGTGAAGTTCATGCAGCTCAAGTGCTGCTGTTATTAAAGCAAAAGAGAGACATACCAAATACTACCATTTTGAACAAAATGAAATCAGTGGTTTGAAGAAATGTCTTGAGCCCAATCAGTGATTCACTGGCTGTTCCCTCACCATGCTATTGTCTTTCTCCACCCGTGTCCCCGTGTGTGTGTGTGTGTGTGTGTGTGTGTGTCTGTCTCCTGCACCAGGCTGCGTGGCGTCTCTACTCCACAGACCTCTCCAGAACATACCTGAGTGCCACATGGCTGTTCTATAAAAGTGTTCTCCCTCCTCAAAGGCATGTATCTATGCAGTGAACTGATGGAAGAGCGCTTACATGAACCGGTTGTTACTAATCTTTTTTTTTCCTTTTGTTGTTCTCCTTTTTTTTCCAATCCCTGCTTTTTCCTGGCCTTGTGTATTTATCTTTTTATTTTCTACTCTCTTCATTTCCCTCCCTATTTTTCTGGTTTTGTATATTCTGCACGTAGTGTGTGTGGCGTAGCTATGCGGCTGATGAGAACTCGGTTTCCATTGCTACCTGGAAGCCTCATTTGAAGGCGTTGCATACCTGCAGCCCTACAAAGTAGGTACAACTCTGGCAGCTGGTGTCGTATTTGGTGTCAGTGCTTCTGTAGCTCTCATTTTCCCACTTCCCTCAGCAAATAAACTGTTTTCACTCAATCTGTCTCTCTTCCTAAGCATAATCATCTCCTGTGTACCCTACCGTAGTCTTGTTAGATATCCAAGCTTTTTTAAAAACTCAATAAGTCACTGAGCAAAGGCACATGGCCAGGTGTCAAAAATACATAGAAATGATACCAAGTTAAGCATGGTTACTTTGTCAAAACTAAAAATAATGTTTCAAAGTGGAAAATAAACTTATTTCTCAGCTTTTGAAATGTATAGCTGTTGAAGCAGTTTCTGCCACTGAATGCAAAAAAATAATAGGTAATTGTGTTTTTAATCTCACAATTCTTTATTTGAGCTTATATATTGTGATTTGAATTGCATTATAACACAGTTCTGACTTTTATTTCTCACTTCATGTGTTTAGATCTCACAATTTGGAGTTATCGCAATTCAGACTTTTTTCTTAGAACTGTGAGTTTATATCTCGCAATTCAGGCTGATTTATCAGAATTCTGAGTTTATATGTAAGAGTTTATATATCTTTTTAAGGGGTGGCTCAAAATTGTGAGATTTAAACTCTTAATTGCAGTATATGACATCAGAAACTTGCAGTTTTGAAGTCTGAATAGTGAGATGTTAACTTAGAATTGTGAGATATTTTATTCCATGGTGTTTCCATAGATTGCTGAAATTACCAAACTGTAGATGTAGATATTTGGTTTTCATTAATAAAAACTCAACTATTCTAAATGGTCAAATTTTCAGTTATTAAAAATAAAGAACAATACGTTACTTGAAATTTTTAAACTTAAATTTCAGAATCAGATGATTTTATAGTACTTTGACATTGGAAATAGTGTTGTTTACAGACGGAAATATATTCATTCTCGTGTTCATTGTATTCACACTCAAATCAAGTTTGTCAGTCTTTGACAACAGTTATAACTGTGGTGGTGACTGATGAGACATTTCTTCATGATATTAAATAATTGTAATCTTTAGTTAATACAAATTACCCAAATAATTCTTAATGAAGTACAGTTACTGAAATACTTCGCAGCCATATGTACAGCAAGATTCAGTTTTTTACTGGGAACACAAGCCTTCTGTACAACTGAAGCGTCAAAGTTTCAGTTTGGATGAGAACCACAGACTCACACCTGCTTCCTTGTGTATATCCTGTGGCTAACTGAAATTTCGTTGCCCAGAATAGATAAATCACATCACACAGAAGCCAGGACAGTTTGTGGACAGACACCTGAAGACAGACACACGGCAATGCTCTGACAAATGGGTGTTCTGTTGTATTAAGGCCAATTTCTTGAGTAATTACATACTAAACAGCCCTTGCTAACACAGCTGTCCCTCTGCTAGCGCTCGTCTTAGTCAGCTTGACTGTGCATTGCTCATAGCTTGCATGACAGCTTGTTTGCTGCTTGTTTATACTGTCTTAAAAAAGACTCTCCATTTCTTTCTACTCTTAACGTGTGTGTGTGTGTGCTGAGGCTTACTTATGTTTAATTTCCTTTTTTAACATTTAAACTGTATTTTGTGTGACACAGTGTGAAATATATTGGTGTGTCATTCCCAAAATGAATCACTCAGTATATTTCAGAGGCATCTGTGTCTCTTCTGTAGTCTCCTTATTAGTTTCTGTCATTCATGTGAAGTGTTAATATCCTGCCTCTTTTCTCTCTGTTTTTTAACTAACACCTGAAGGAAAGACCAGGGGGAATCCATCAGCAGGTTTGTTGTTCTCGTATCTACATCATCCTAGTGTCCGGAATGTTTTACTTTCTTGAGTATCGATTGTGTTTTAGCTTCCATGGCTTCAATAGGAATAGGGAGAATAATTAAGTCCATTCAGTCATGGCATGTTACATGTCTTGCTTTATCATTCATCCCTTCTGATTTTCCTTTATTTGAAGTAGTAGCTATATATGGTATGTACAGTCATCGCTCATTATCACAAAATAAACCAAGACAGGATGATCAGGATCCCAGTGTATAGCTAGTTATATTGTCTCTCTTATTATTCATGGACATGACATATATTTTATTTGATCTTACTTTTACATTATAGCTTAAAGGGGTCAGTGAGTTTTTAAAAAGAAAAGAAAAGAAATTAATACTTCTATTCAGTAATGATGCATTCAATTGATCGAAAGAGACCGTAAAGATATTTAAATTATTACAAAACAAAAAAATATTTTTTTATATAAATGCTGTGCTTTCAAACTTTCTATTCATCAAAGAGTCCTCAAAAATATATATTATAGTTTCTACAAAAATATTAAGCAGAACAACAGTTTTCAACTGTGATGATATATATATTGGATGATAATAATACAGAATATTAATTAGGCACCAAATCAGCATATTAGAATGATTTCTGAAGGATCATGTGACACTAAAGACCTGGAGTAATGATGCTGAAAATGTAGCTTTGCTATCACAGTAATAAATTACATTTTAAAATATATCAAAATAGAAAAATGTTATTTTAAATTGTAATAATATTTCGCAATATTACTGTTTTATCTGTTTGTTTGTTTGTTTTTTATAAATGCAACCTTTGTTGCAAAAATATAAATGACGCCAGTCTTTTGAACAGAAGTATGATTGAATCCAGATATTATTAATAAATATATTATTAATCTAACATATAATTGTTTTAGTAAGTTGCCCAATAGATTGTTATATATAATTACATACGTAAATGTATTAATATTATACATAAATATTCTAGCTAGAGAGAAACCAGAGAGTGATGGGTGAAACATGAGAGTAGCACCAGTATGTTGTTTTGGACAACAGACAAATATAGTTTAGTGGTTTAGTTTCACTACTGCATTAGCAGCAATTGTTTAGTTCAGAATCAGCAGGTATTCCAGAAAGAATAGTAGTTTAAATGTGGAGCAGCTTCTCTTTGCTAACTTTCAAAGAAGAGCCTTGAGTGAGTGTACAAGACACTGTGAATAGACCAGCCCGTTCTCATCCTAGGGCGTCATATATTGACGCTTTTGACATTTCGTCTACATCGAACGCACATGGCACCCTTTAGCGTCAATATGAGACGCAGATAGAAATGGGCCAGAAGGCGCCTCCTAGCGGTCTAACCCTATCCCTACACTATACCTAAACCTACCCATAACCGAACAAAGCTCTGTGCGTCTCATATTGACGCTAAAGGGTGCCATGTGCGTTCGATGTAGACGAAATGTCAAAAGCGTCAGTATTATGACGCCCAAGGAATAGACACAACGGTGTCCATCTGTACTAAAATGTGCGCGCGTGCGTGCGTGTGTGTGTGCGTGTGTGTGTGCGTGTGTGTGTGTGTGTGTGCGTGTGTGCGTGTGTGTGTGTGTGTGTGCGTGCACATGTGACTGTGTGTGTGCACATGCAGATCTCTTTCTATAATATTGTAGAGTACTTTAGCCTACTTTTCTCTGTCTACGTGCATGGACTATATAACATGATGCACTTTTTTCCATTTAGATATTGTTTATATTGACCAATAAATATTAATGCAGTCAGGAAAGATGCAAAGATCACTGCATGCATGCATTAAGTTCTGTTTTACATTTTTGTCCTTTACTTTTTTTACCCCCCCCCCCCCCCCCCCCCCAAAATGTTTGACTTAGCTGTTGACATTTAGGACTCTGCATGTTGTTTATATGCATTAAGTCCCTGTAAAGTCAAAATTAAGTATGTGTTCTGAGTTTGTCACCACAGAAAAATGTGTTATTAGCCACTCAGCCAAATTTGAATGATAAAAAAATCCGCCAAGTAAATAAAATAAGCTATCAAAATCTTGAAAGAAATTGCAGTATAGGCTCTATGCACGAACGCTGCTGACGTATTTCCGGTAGGATCTCAGCCAGCGTCTTTACTTCCACATAGAGCGTTCTATAGCGAAGTGTATAGCGGCAAAACTTTGATAAAATTCTTTTTCTCAGAAACGGAGACAACGAATTAGAAACTGATTCGCTAGTCGGATTTCGCGCGATATGAGAGAATACTCACCCTCAAAGTTGTCGATGTAGCTCGAAATTTATAATTTAAAGCCCTTCTCTTTCTTACTCTTATGTGTGACAGCTAACTGCCTCACAATATTGTTAACATCATTCACGTTAACCGCTGCAAGTTCTTGTAAACAGCGAGTGTAATTTGCCATTATCTCCACCTAATGCAAAAACGGCTTCCGACGCAGCACCGGATGTAACTGGGCGGGCTGAGACAAACCACGGAAGCGATCGTGCATAGAGCCTATTCTCTGCTCTCAAACGCTGGGGGCGTGTCCGCTGGCTGCGCTGAAACCACGCCCACTCGCGGGAAGATGAAGGCCAAGGCGGGAGATAGTCGGTTCGGCCCTATTCACCAGTAACAGCGGATTATAAGTGAATCCCAGTTGTCTCCAACGAAAGTTTTTTAAAACTATCCTGTGTAATATTATCACTACAGAGGCGGGTGTTGGTGGTGATCCTCAGCTCTCCATCGAGGTGGCTCTTCACAAAATCAATCCACCTCTTCTTGATATGATCTTTTTTCGGAAATTTAAATAAGGACACCGATCTGTTTTGTAAGTGATCGCATCCAGGTAATACGCATTTTCGTGACGAAGGCATAGCTAGCTAGCAAACTGTAGGCTGTAGTAAATAGTACTGACAGTAACTCGCGATTGAGCGGTGAACTGATAGGGGAGGGGGCAGCCTCAGTGGCTCCAGTGCGTCATCAAGTAGGGGCGTGTCCAGGAGCTCAGCGGCTCCAGTGCGTCATCGAGCCACCGTTTTAGCCCCGCTCAAAAAATCCTGAACACAGCAATGGTGAAAAACTGTTTAACGGTCTAATTCCACAATTCAGTACTTCACAGTTCACAGTCTTTGTAATGTTTTAGCAATACATTTATAACATTTATAATGCGTTTAGAATTTTTTTTTTTGAATTGCCTTTACAGGGACTTTAAAGACTGTCGTATCTGCAAGGCCATAGTGTAGTCAGATGTTTTTAGTCAGGCTGATGATGTTTTGTCTTTTAATTTTCATAGAATCCCATCAGGAGTGGAGCTTATTGCTCAGTGCTTGTAAATAATGGATGCACCCAAAGCCTTTTCCTTATTTGTATCCTCACACTTTCAATTAGTGCTGGAATTGGATGTTTGCATGGTTCATATTAGATATGTGCAGAGCAGAGCACCAGTGCTCAGACTTAAATTAAGTCGTTTACAGTTGAAAAAGCTCACAGTGTGTGGCAAATGTGTCATTAAATATGATGGAAAATTAACCTTCCAATTGCAAAGGCATTACAGCAAGAAGCTAAGCTGTGAATACTTTTTTCATAGCTTGTGGAACTTTGTACAATAAATGGACGAACATGAAGTCTTTAAGGAAACATTAGGTATAATCCACAATCCACATAATCCATTTGTACTGGACAGAGTGAAAAGAATTAAATATTTACAGAAAGAAAATGTATAATTAACCAACAAATCCATGAACGTTTGTCAAAGTTAGTTGGTTGTTAGACAGGTTTTGTACACTGTTTATGTGAATATACTTCTAGTGTGGATGTGTTTGTGAGTGTGTGTGGTTTGGAGCACTTCTAAAGTAATTCAAAACTAATTCAACTTTTTATTACCATGTTTGGTTGCAAAAACACACCAATTTATTTTGCGCTTTGCTCCATATTTACCACCAAGTGGTGGCTCTGTTTCTGTGTTGCACTATCCATTTAATTATTCCACATAAGGAAGATGTTTCTGCTCACAGTCTAACTCATCTACCATCTGTCTCCCTCATTTCCATAGTAAGGGTCATAGTAATAGACAGAGGCTCTTCAGGAGGTATACCACACGGATATATAGGTACCCAGCATCCCCCACTGCTCCAGCAATATGACCAATGTGAATGCTGACTAACCTTATGCATGAATGATGAGGGCCACCTCAGATAACCCCGCCCCTTACAGACCCTACAGAGGGTTTAATATGAGGGTCCTGTGCCTGTTGCCTGAAGGATTTAACTGCCACTGACTGATTTATCCAACCCCCTATCTGACATGCAGAAATGACTCTACGATATACATTTTTACAGATATAATTGTTATTTATTATATGTAACATCCATGTAGCAAAATAATGTTTTACCTTTAAACTACCAGCATCCCATACTGTAATATATGCAGGAATAATGATTAATTCAAACCGTTTTAAAGGTTCAGTTCAGTTATGAAGGATATCTATGACAGTACTGTATATGTCTCAGTTTGCATCCCACCTATTAAACACATTAGTCATAAACTTGCATGTTGCATATGCATGAACTTTGGCTCTATATTATTGTACAGTAAATCATCTTTACAGCATTATGTCTCCACTCTCCTTTACACTACATCTCTTTCACACACAAACTACTAAGCATGAGCTAAAAAGCACAGTGTAGTATGTATATATCCAGCATGATTTAAGAACCCCAGCTTATGGAGTTGTTGTCTTTGATGGAATATGTATATAGTTGCTTTGCACATAAACTGTTTATTATGACATGCCTCTCCGGGCCTCTACGTCAGGCCTAGAAAGGCGGCTTATGGAGATGTTGTCAGGCTGCTCCACATTGAAGGTAGCAACAGAACTAGGGTGGACTAGAGTCATGCTTCAAAAAGTTGCTTGCTGATTGGTGGAAACCTTGGAATGGGATTTGTGTTGCATGATGTTCTTTTGATGCAAATTAAGTATAAGACAGTTTATGGGGCTTCGGCAAATAAAATCCTAGTAAGATAATAAAAAAAGAAAAAAAAGTATTGTTTTACTGGAGGAATCTGGTAAAAACTGAGGAAAGGAAGCTTGCAGGTCCAAAATAAACCATCACAGCTGTTTTTATTTAACTAAACTTTAGTTAAATACCTCTTTCTCTCCATTCCATGTTTAATTATTTTTCTGTTTATTTGTCCCTTCCCACTTCCCGGCCTCTTCCATCCCTCCACTTTCCTCTCCTGCAGCCAAAAGTTAAGTTTTCGTGAGCGTGTGCGGATGGCCAGTCCTCGTGGTCAGAGTGTAAAGAGCAGACAGATGTCAGTGAACGACAGACGCTCTCCTGGCACAGAGGTGGGTGTGGAGGGCAGCAGCCCTGCCAAGGTCCAGAAGAGCTGGAGCTTCAATGACCGAACACGCTTCCGTCCATCACTCAGACTCAAGAGCCAATCTCGCACAACGACTGAAGGTGAAGGGCTTTTATGATTGGTCAAATCACTGATTTTCCTCTTTTACTATAATTAGAGAAGCAAATTTGTATAAGTTCTTATCTGCTAGTCTTCACTTTTAGAAATTAGAATGAGTCTTTTCCTATATACCTTATTGTTATTGGTGTTTTTCTGGATTTATCCCTGAAGGCAGGATTTACACACACTATTGGGCTGCAGTGGGAGAACATGGTCTCTGTTTGCACTAGTTATCCTTGGCTCATGCTTCCATCACCAGAATTGCCCCTCAGGGAAGAAGAGAGTAAAGCAGAGATAGAGACATTGTTTATAGGAGGATATTTAGTATTGACAGAATACTATTGTTAGTCACAAAGGGCCGAGAACCCATAGTCCCATGGGAAAAGAAAACATAGTGAGAATGTTTAATAACCTGTTTAATAAATCTTTAGCAAAACTTTTAAAACCAACAACTCAACATATTGCAATACAATTTTTCTGTTCATTGGCCTTGTCAGAGTAGTGAATTTGCATGTGAAAACAAATGTTTGTGATTTTTTTAATGTTGAACAATGATGTTAAACAATAGATCCATGTGTCCCACATCACAGCAAGTAAAAAATGTTACATAGATCTTTTTTTCAGCAGATATGGTAAGTTATGTGTCCAAGGTGACAGCATGAAAGTCGCGATGAAATGGAATTTAATACATTTTTCAGAAAGCACTTTATATCTTCAGTCATTTTGCTTCTCAAGTAAATATATCTTGTGTGTAGATATTTGTACTGGAAAACATGTAAACAATTCTGAGAAAGTTAAGTTTGTCATTTTCACCAGAAGATTAAGTTCTTCTGATTAAAAATTACGAGGTCAAAAAAATAAATAATTGAATGTGTTCATGGGTGTACCGTTCACAATAAGATCAATAACATGCATTTAGAAAATAGATTATTTTGCTAAATAAAATGCTGGTTTAGAAGAGCACATTTAATTAAAGCTGAGTTAGCAAACAATGTGATATAACATACAGAAATGTGAACTGTACACAGAAATGTAGTGTTTTAAAAACTAGCTTGTTGCTGGAAAATCTGCAATTGTCAGTCTATTAAAGAATGGTTCACTAATTCTCATTATTCTACAACACTGCACCTACGTGTTTTGTTGTTGATGATGTTGATGTACAGTAAGATTTATTGTAACATTTCAATAAAGGTAGCTCAATTCAGCAGAATTTGCAAAGGTAGCATCTGAGTGTCAACAGCAAACTAGTTTCAGCCCTGTGTGAGACCCATCAAGCCAAAATTAATCTCAAACCTGCAGTTACCACACATTGGCTTCATACTCTTATATAGATCCGCCACATATTATAACCTATAAGACAGTGGAGCAAAGGGGAATACAATTCTTCACATCTTGATAGCAATCTCTCTTGCAGGCAGCATTTATCTGTGTCACAAGTGCTGATGCGATCAGGCATCACACACAGTTTAAATGGAGGAATTCATTCATTCTACAAGCATCATATCCAGCTAGAATTCATAAAGTGACAGCAGCCTAATATTCCTGCTGCGCTGCTGTCTGTTTTTTGAGTTGTCACTTTATGAGTTGCACGGATCCAATATATATATTTTTTTTTATTAATTGTTTACGTTCACTTAAGCCACAACCGACTGTGTTTGTTAGGATACTCGCCAAGATGGGCATATTTGTATAAAATTATGTGTGAATTTGACCATTCCAGCGCAAGAAGAAGCAAAAGAGAACTCAATTCAGTATTTACAGGCTTTCTGGGCACACACTATGGATGTGTGCGCACACAAAACTTCTCACACAGCGAGTACCAAATTGAGTTCTCTTTTGCATCTCCTTTTTATGCTGTACAGCTCTGTGGAGAGAGGGGTGGCCTGTGGTCTGTATGTGTCGGTCAAGGGAAAGATTTTATTTGAATGCTATTTTGATACATAGCTGTATTGATCTGACCTTGGCTTTCTCTACTTTTCAGCCTAGTTTTGTTTTCAGCCTTTTTGAGGATCTGCTTCTTGATGTGATTCACATTCTTTCCCCTTCTCTCAAACACACAGCTGACACCAATCTTGGACCGGATGATGCATTTGATGAGAAGGGTTGCCATTGTGATGTGACTGTGGAAGATCTGTCTGCCCCACTAAAGGCCGTGATCAGGGCCATCAGGTTAGTTTGACTTCCCAGAGTACTTTGTTCTCCCCTAAAGAAAGTTTGAAGGATTGACACTGTGGTTGCAGAGTTAAACGCACTCATTTTGACCTCCCTGCCCTATTGATGGAGACATTAGGTTTAGACCATGACTGCTGTCTCTCTCCTGCTGGGTGAGGCCACAGATGTTGCTTTAGGTGACTTCTTCTTTCACTTCCATCACCCTTTACTATTAGGGACTCCCAGGAGGGCTGAGATTTTTCCAACTCCTCTTTCCCAGGGTGTCGGATAGACATGCTCACAGTCAGTTCTGCTTACACATCAGCTCATCTGACATTAACAAAAACTGACAGGGGCTTGAATCTGTAAGACGTTACAGAGACGGATCACTGAGATTTGTTCCCCTCTGTGTCAATATTTGTAGTTCCATCTTCACTCAGAAGAATGTCACGCATAGAATAGGTTTGGGTTTCTGTGTGCTTGTGGTAATACACAGTGTTTACACAGCTAATGCCATCTATCACACATAGCTTTACTCGAACATGAGCCTTACTTGAGTAATATTATTATTAACTGTGTTTTTAAAGCAGAGGTATATCTGATTATATTTTTCTTTGGGTCATAAACTTCTCTGATATTCGTGACTGATTTCTGCCCTCTAGTGGTTATGAGCAAGTTTACACAACCTGCAGGCTTGTTTATTTGCGAAGAGGTTTGTTTTATGTTGAGCTGACTTCATATATGCACAATATACTGTACGGTTTATAGATGTAACTGCATACATAATTGGAACAAATTTTATTTTTAAACTTCATTTTCCGTACCTTTTTGCTTTATTCTTGTATTAAAGCTATCCAAAAAAAAACTAAAAAAAACTAAAATCAAGGTGTATTTACTGAAGTCACCTGTCCTGAAGTCTTTATTTATTCATTTAATTACTATTTCGCATCTGAAATAAATATATCTTGTAACAGAAAATGTCATAAAAAGATGAAATATCACATCATTTTTCCTTTTTACATTTGCCTGTGTTTCAGTATTTTGTTATATAATTTCTCATCAAAAGTTAATTGAGTCTTGTTTCTTGTTTAAGGATAATGAAATTCCATGTGGCCAAGAAGAAGTTTAAGGAGACGCTGCGACCGTATGATGTGAAAGATGTGATTGAGCAGTACTCTGCTGGCCACTTGGATATGTTATGCCGTATCAAGAGTCTCCAGACTAGGTGAGACAAACCAGCCCTTTTTGTATGGCAAAAATATGTTCAACTTACACATGTGACTGAAAGTTATAAATTCATTCATAACATTTATGTAAAACATTTTTTTTTTTTTTTGCATAAATTTCTCACTTGCACAATACACATTAACAAATGCAGTAAGTACAACGACATATTAAAGAAAGCTATTATTGAGCTGCACCGTACAGAAAATAGTTAAACAACTTTGTTTTCTTATGCATACTTTCTACATCTACATATCCGTGTCTGTCTTATCTCCCTGTCTGCGCTCTCCCATTCAGGTTAGACACCATTGTGGGTCCACAGACCTTGAGAACCAAAGCCAAGACCTTTTCTTCTCCTTCCCTGCACTTGTATTACAGTCAGGCCAAGAGGAAACACTCTGCCCCAGGGTCAGCCGACCCTTAATCCCCAATCCTAAACCCTTTTACACTTAACTCTGAAACATCCAGACATGAGTCATTTGCTGAGGCTGTGTGTCTAAATCCTTAGTGACCATTACCTTCTGGACATGAACATCACAGAGATGTAAACGCTATATAAAAATAATACATCCTTAAATCAAGATACATTTTGTAAGATAAGACTTGTTTTCAGAGAACACATCTTGAATCAAGTTTATTAGCTCATTGGCAAATAGTTTTTGCTTGTAGTTGCCTATATTTTGTTACATTAATGCTTATAAAAAAAGAAAAATCGATATATATCGTCTGAAAACATGTTGTAATGCAATATTATTTAAGGATGTTTAATGCAAAACAAGACAAAAATACTGAATAAGAAAAATATATAATACTGTCAGTAATATATACATACAAACTTAACACATCACAGGATTAAATGTTTAACTTATTCTTGTGATGTATATTTTAAATTGTATCAAAATAGAACACATTTATTTGAATATGTATAATATATAATTTATTTTTTATTATTTATTTTTTATTTTTTTTACAATATATATTTTTGCGGTCAAGCGCTTTTTGCACATGAGATTTGTGATGCGTCACGGACCCAAAGCCTCAAGCTGTTTGCTCTGTCCTACAAATCCTTGATTCCTCTGTTTTTCATCATGCAGAACTCTCTCCTGTTTTAACAAGGTTGGCCAATGCTAAACCAGCATAACTGTTATGCAGTGCATGGTGTTAGAACAAATGTGCCTGTGTATTGGACTAACTTTTAGATTGATTTCTCCTGGCTTTCCCTAGCATTTGGGTTTGTATCTTAAAGCGTAGTTTTTGTACAGCTTGTAAAACATTTCGTCCGGCATGGAATGACCTGCTAATCAAAGAGAAGCATAATCAAATTTAGTCATTCTTTAATATTGTGAACCATCAGGTGTCTAATCAACCACTCTGATTTGAACAACCATCTCTAACTGACATTTAGGCTTAAATTGTTGAAACCTCAGTGATTGACTTTGAAACGCTGACTTTGAATCAACAGTTAACAGAATTTAAACTAGATTACTGAGACCTTTGGTTTGATTGGCATTCATATGTTTCTGAGATGTGGTCTGCATGTAACTGAGATCAGTAGTATCTTGCCTTGGTGCCATAAGCTCCTTCTCCTCGACCTTCTCTCTCCTCCTTTCCTTCCTTTCCTTGATGGCACAACCTTTAAGATGTACTTGACCCCCGTATGTTTTCTCATTTAGACTTGCCACAGCCGTGGGTCCACATCAGACACTCAGCACCAAAGCCAGGAACCTTTCCTCTCCCTCTCTACAATTGTATTACAGCCAAAGCAAGAAGAAGCATGCTGGGTCAGAGGCCTGTAGAAGGCTAGGGGACTAGTCATGGGGCTATACTTACCTCAATCAGTTCATACTGTACATTGGGTCCAATGCTGATGATGTATTTAACTAAAACTGTTCAAAGGGTTTATTACCATATGTTATTAGAACTGAAAATACCTACACACCTATTCCCCTAGTAAACAAAATATGTATCCACAATGAATCTAAATGGCAGAGGTTCTCAACCTTTTTGCCTGCTCTTTGTCCACAACAATATTCAAAGGCCCCATGCCAATCGTTCTTAATTTTCTGGATAAAGATTTTTTAAAATATTCTTTACTCACAATTTCTACCAAAAAAATATTTTAGAGTTTGGCATAACTAGAAATGTATATCCATTATAAAATTGCCCACCGAGTTTTAAGATTTTATTCGTTTACATGACTTTTCAAGTCTACAAATCACACTTTAAAATGAAGCCACCTCATGTATCAAGGTTTTTCAAGACTGTGGGAATTCTGGTTCTGATTCTGAAAGAAAAGAAAAAAACAGCTGTTGAGTGGCTGAATTAAAATAAAAATTGTCTTGGCTTTTAGTAATTTTAGCTTATTTTAATGTAATTTTAAGTCATCTTAAGGTAGAGGTCTGCATTCCCGTGGCTCTCCTGCGGATACCGCGGGACCCGATCAGAATTCAGCGTATCCACGCTTTAATTTACTTTTCTCTGTGACATTTTGCGTTGGCTGTAGCCTAAAATATGTGAAACTCGAAAAATTTGAATATCGTGCAAAAGTTCGTGTATTTCAGTTATTCAAATTAAAAGGTGAAACTAATATATTTAGTATATATAACTGTATACATATGCATGATTATACTTTTCAGAGGGCCGACATTTCTGTATTTAAAATCCTTTTTTTTTATTGATTTCATGTAATATTCAAATTTTCTGAGATTTTGAATTTGGGGTTTTCATAAGCTGCAAGCCATAATCATCAAAATGATAACTTTTCGAGTTTCACCTTTATATATTTTTTTCAAATTCTGCAATGAGCAACTTGGCAAATTATTTCCTTTGCATCCCGGTCACGACTGCATCTTAAAAGAGAGCATTCAGCCTTTGGTCAGTTTTATGTCGTCATGGCATTCTTTTCTTGCATGGATGTTAAATAGTTCTGTTAAAAAAGTGATTTCATTTCGCAAAAGCTAGGCCTATAAGCCAATGATTTTCGTTCAATCATATTTTGCTTTTTTTTTTCTTGACAGTACAATTTTTTAAGAATTTTGTATCTTGACAACGAATAAAAATAACAAATAGCCTAGCTACCATTTTTGAATAGCCTACATTTTTATATTTGTTATACCAAATCTCTCTTTCAGTTGGGGAAATTTAAATGTGAGATTCTAGAAACGAGATATAAATTTAGCAGGATCGGTCGGGTCGGGAAGAAAATCATTGTAAGTGGATAGCTGGTAAACACAGAGTGAATTTTAAGCGGGAGTGGGTGCGTGCGGAATAGAATCTGGCGGGAGTGGGACAAAAAAAAACAGTCCCGCACAGACCTCTATCTTAAGGCACCCTTGGAAGTTTGCTGAAACCCCCTAGTGGGCCCCAGCCCCCTGGTTGAGAACCATTGATATATGGGGATTACAAACCTCTTTACTTTTCAGTGTATTAAACATAATCTTCATCATTGGACTTCAAGGTGATTAATAAATAGTGATATGTTTTCAATCAAGGAGATGATTATAAATTGTGTAGCACACACTCTACACAATTGAGCTGATTGATCAGCTGATTGATGTTGGTTTAACGCAAACTACTCATGCATGATATATTTGGAGAGATGAGGAAACATTAGACAGTTTTTCTAACAACACAAAAACAGAAAGTCAAATACTGAAATGTGAAATCCAGGAATGATTATAAATAGTGTACATAGTCTGCTTTCTGCATGGAAACACTTGGATAATCATACACTACACCTGAAGATTAGCACATTAATCTTGCACACTAGGGCGTATCGTTTACTGTATCATTTTGAATGTAATATTTTAACCATAGGTACTGTAGATTAGATACTGCCAATCCTTACATTTAGAGCAAGTAACATTTAAAATGTAAATAATCCAATTCTCAATTGAATTGACTGTAGTTATATCATTTTGAAAAAAATAAAATAAATCAGCATCTCTTTCTTACTGTCTTTGTAACATAGAAAAAATAGATGATGGTGATGCACTAACTTCTTTTTTCACTAACCAAAGTCCAGTCTTATCCTGCTGTGCTGTGCAATGCTCAAGCTTGAGGAACAGAAGTGTAAAGATGTACATCCTCACGTATGCTCAAAATCACTTTTTTTTCTCATAGGGTGGATCAGATACTAGGAAAAGGCCAGATTTCGGTAGACAGGAAAGGCAGGGAGAAAATCCTCCCAGAAGGAGAGTCCCTGGAGCATGACATGAGTATGCTTGGACGTGTCTGTAAAGTAGAGAGACAAGTAAGCCATAGTAACTTGGTCTAATGAAACATACACTACATTTAAAACTTTGGGGTCTGTAAGATTTTATTTATTTTTGGGAAATAAATTAATACTTTTATTCAGCAAGGATACATTACATTGATACAGTGACTGTAAAGTTATTTATAAATAATGTTACGGAAGATTTTTATTTAAAAAAAATTGTGTTCTTTTTAACTTTTTATTCAAAGAATCCTGAATTCTTTTTTTATAAAGTATTAAGCAACACAATTGTTTTCAACATTGATAATAATAAGAAATGTTTATTAGGCGCCAATCAGCATATTATCATGATTTCTGAATTATTAAACATATTATCATGATTTCATGTGACACTGAAGACTGAAGAAATGGCTTCTGAAAATTCAGCTTTGGCATCACAGGAATAAATTGCATTCTAAAATATATTAACATAGAAACAGTTATTTAAATTTGTTATAATATTTCGCAATATTACTGTTTTTTTTTTTTTTATCAATTATATGCAGCCTGGGTGAACATAAGAGACTGCTTTAAAAAATAAACAAACAAACAAAAATGGTACAACCCCCAAACTTTTTAACAGTTGTGTACTTGCACTCATTTATGATAGTTAAGCATAAAATTCAGGAGCATTCGATGTGATTTCTTCTTTCTTCTTTAATACAGGTCCAGTCCATTGAGTCAAAGCTGGACTCTTTGCTGGATATATACCGGCAGGTGTTGCAGAAAGGCTCATCTTCGATGCTTGGTCTGTCTGCTTTTCCACTGTTCGAACTGGATCAGACCTCCGACTACCAAAGCTCCATCCATAGCAAGGATTTGTCGTCATCCTCCCAGCTTACCGGCAGCAGCGTGTCTCATTCAGGCAGCAGTAACCTACACCGTGGTCTGCATCTTGCTCTGGCCCCCAGTGAACTAAATTTGGGTACTGGTTACCCACATTCGGCCTCCTCCTACTCAACCTCTCCTCTTCTCAACAACCAACCCTCCAGCCCGGACAGTTTCTACCCAGTGTCACCTCCTCCCATTCTCACCCCCAACAACCTTTCCAGAAGTCACCAGCGATTCAGTGAGCTGACCAGGCCGGTCCCGACAATCCATTCGACCTCAACGACCCTTCAGCTCCCCCCTATGGTACCAACGCCTCAAAGCCGGCCTACCAGCCTTATCCCAGAGACGCTACTGGAGAGCCGGGCAGAGAGTCTGAGCAATTGCCTCGTGAGTACCCAAACCGATGTTGCATCGGACAGGGAGGCTGAGAGTACTAAAAGCACGGTACAGCTACGGGAGAAGCCCGAGCGCAACTCCAAGGAAGATGGGTCGTGGAGAAGACACTTGAGCCTTGACATTGATCCTCTAAAGCTCATGTCTTCCACAGCAGCAGCCTCGCTACAGGTTGAGCGTGGGCTCGGTAAGTCTCTTTCCGCTCAGAACCTCATGCTACCGACTGCTGCGGACTGCCATCCCAGCCTGTCCACTCGGAGCAGCGGCAGCAGCAACAATGAGTCCAGCGACCGCGAGCCACTCGCTGACTGGGGCGATACAGAGCTGTTCATCAATGACAAAGAGTTGGACACTACGGAGGGCGGCCGCGACCTCCTCGACCAACAAAGCAACGATACAACCTTCTCTTCTGAGCTGCTACGGACAGGAGCCAGTGGGCCGTCTCCCAGCCACGCTGGATCAAGAGATAGTCTCGAGTCCCAAAACTTGCCTCACGTATAACTCGAAAAAAACCCGGAGCACAGGAACCTCACTGTGGAGACTGGACACAACCTCATGTCCCTCATGTTCTTCTTTTCCAAAGGAAATGGAGCGTCCTGTACGCTCTATATGTTTTCTAATTTTCACAAGAAAAAGACATGATGTTCATACGTTTCTGTTCATACGTACATATCATTGCATGGACAATTTGTCAAAAAGGAGAATTTATATTAATGAGAAACTGTTGGGGAAGAAACATTAATTAAATATTCTGGGTTAATATATGTTAAACTCAATCGACAGCATTTGTGGCATAATACTTACGGTGAGGCACTTACAATGGAAGTGAATGGGGCTAATTGGAAAACATTAATATACAGTACTCACGGTTTCAATAGTATAGCCACATGACAAATAGTACAAGTTAGTGTGGAAAAAAATCGCCTACTAAGGCTACATTCACCCTGTCAGTAGTAGTATTTACTTACAGGTGTGAGTCTCAAAATGTCGTGTTCACACAGCAGCTTACAATAAAATCAAAATCTGTTACCACAACAGTAACTGTGACTAAAGTAATATCATAGATGGTCATAGAAGTCATAATTTCACACAACAAGTTCATTTGAGGCATGAGTTCATCTGTCAAATTTTCATTAACAGACAATAGCTTTTATATCTGAAAATGGAGCATTTGAGTTGCAAACAGACCACAAAACTAAGTTCCGTTAAGACAGTGATTGGATCTAAAACTTAAGATGACTCACAAATCATATCTGCATGATGCATCTTCTTAAGTTACCAAAACCTCACTGTAACACTTTCAACATGTTAGACACACATATGAATGAAGTATTAGTTGTCTAGTACAGTACCAATCATTCTGCATGGCTTCACCGAAAATGCAGTTTTACTGAGTTCGATTATAGAATGTGGGATTTACAGATCAAATAATATGTTTTAACAAAGGGATTGATGTGAAACTTACATTGGCTCCATTCACTTCCATTGTAGGTGGCTCACCCTAATCTATAATACTGTAAGAGAGGATGAATTTTTTATTTCATGCCAACTTAAGAAGGAATGAGTTGTGATGTTGACATTAGTTTTGTGTTCATCAACAATATGCCATAAACACTGTTGTTTGAGCTTAACTTGTATTTAACCCATAATATCCTTTTACTATTATGAAGAGTTATGGTACTGAATGAGTACTTCTTTCAGTCTTGCATGGGATCGGCATGTTTAAAATGCAAAGGCAAATAGGGTTGGAAGCGTGTATGCACCTGTAGTAATAAGCCCTCGCTCAGCATTAGGATTCATTTCTCACTTCCTTCTGAATGTTTGGCGGTCCACTCTTTTGCATGTGTTAAGAATTATAGGAGGAATAGCAGTAAACCATATGGTCTTGGTCTTGAAGGGTTAGTTCACCCAAAAATGAAAATTATGTCAGCAATTACTCAAATTAAGATATTTTTGATGAAATCTGAGAGCTGGCTCAATCCTTCATAGGCTGCAAGGTATATCTGCCAGCCCAGAAAAGTTAGTAAAGACATTGTTAAAATAGTCCAAGTGACTACAGTGGCTCAACCTTAAGTTTATCAAGCGACGAGAATACTTTTTGTGCGCAAAACCCCCCAAAATAACGACTTTATTCAACCATTTCTTCTCTTCCATGATATTCTCCTAAGCTGTTGGCGCTGTTAGACTATGTGAACAACTCACTCAGAGGCCCACACAGAACAAAATGAACAGTTCAGTAACATCGTTAGTTTTGTTTGAAATAAAACAAAATATCTTAATTTGTGTTCCGAAGATGAACGAAAGTCTTACAGGGTTGGAACAACATGAGGGTGAGTAATTACTGACAGAATTATAATTTTTGGGTGAACTAACCCTTTAAACCATTAACAAATGCATTTTCATTCTTGTAGCTTTCTTAATTTAACCATGTCCTTTAAAACCTGAGAGTCTTAGCATCTGAAGAAAGATGAATGCTGTTACTAGAGGAATGTTATGGTCTGTTTTGGAGTAAAGTCCTGTGAGGAGATATTCGTGGCAATCAGGATTTTTGAAGAGCACCCATTTTTTTAATTGACTAATTCCGAGTCCTTGTGTAGATATTTGGCTGCTAAAATGTAAAATAAAAAAGGGAGATAATACATCCTTTTCATCATGACAATAAATCACAGTCACAATATCACAACTAATGATTGTAATTAAATTTTACGTGTATTTTGATTGCTTTGTAACCTGCATCCATTTAATCAGAAATGTCAAGTAGAAAGTCTCACAAATGTGTTTCTATTGGAATTGCAGCAATATATAATTTCTGTTGTATTTTCTGACCCCCCCACCTAAACCTCAGCTTTGTAACCTCTGTTCTAAAAATATATATATTCCATAATTGTGAATGAGACAATGAGTGCTTTAGCTAAAATGCTTGTCTGTATAACTTAGAGAATGTAACTTGTATCGTTATGTGTATGTCAAATAATCCTGATTAGCTGTGTTAATTTGTTTTGTTTTTCCTTTTCGTTAAAAGCATCTGAGGTTTACATTGAGGATGTTTTTGGCACTGTACAATTGGAAGCACAACTGTTCAGATGTGATGAGGAAACCTGCAAATGTGATTAATTGTTTTAACATGATTTAAATAAGATTTATAATCCTGGTAGTTGATATGCTTATTTTGCTCTAGAGTTGAGGTAAATAATATAGGCACCTGAGAAAATGTCAACAGCTGTGGAACTAATTGATGCTTGAAATGCAGAAAAAGGTTGTACAGAAATATTAGTCATATTATAATTAACATTATAATTAATATTACTATTGTTATTGATTTTCTGAAAGTTCTTTCATTTGTAATTCAATGTTTTACGGTGCCTTTTTGCATTTTATTAAACAGTTATAAAACTGTATTCATAACAGCACTCATACCTTAAACTCTTATTGAAATGGTTATGTTTATATTTCGATAATTGCACATTCTCTGTTTGGCTGTGAACTTAAAGCGTCTGTCAGTTAAAGCAGCATTTCTTTGTTTTTACCACTAGATCAAATAATTTATTACACAGAAACTGGCCTTAATATACATGCTTGATAATGTTAGCGTTCTGTCATTCAGAATAATTTATTTCATCATTGTGCACATAACAGAGTTGATGCTCTGTGATTGAAAAATGCAAAATGAAAATTTATGATCATGGTAATACTTAAATAAACAAAAGACTTGAAACTCGGCCTGGTGTAACGTTACTTGATGTTAATGTCTTTGTGTGCCTTGTCTAATAGTATTAGTTATGGGCCTTTATTAGTCCAAAAGCCCTTTTTCTAAGTGGCTGTCAACATCAAGTGGTCAGCAGAGGTACTGCATCAATTAGTATGAGGCCTTTAATTATATTTTCTATAAATAATTTGATCAAAATAGACAGCATAACGTAAACAAAGTCATCCACCAAAATACCTCTGTTACAATTTTTTTTAAAACTGGTCATTTGATATTAGTTGCCACTGTCAATAAATAAACAAGATATACAGAAATATTATTAAAGCTTTCTCATTATCCCATATTAATTCGGTCTTTTTTCACAGCAGTAACTACCGTAAATTACAGTTGCCATGGTTGCCATTTGAGATCACGTGAGCGGATATTGATCGAGGTTTCTGATCAGTGACTGTCTTGGGGTCCTTCGGAAGGGAAGCGTCGCGTATTCAAACTTGTGGTCTTATATGTTTGTTTTAAATGTCGGACTGGGAAGATGAGTACGATGCGGGTGGTGTGGCGATTTCAAAGCCGTCACTCGTTCAAACCGTGCCCGTTAAGTCATCGAGGCCTCCGTCTCCAAGAGGCGCGCGAAGCCGAGAAACCACGAGGGTCGGCGCGAAGTTTGGTGGAGAGGGCGAGCAGTGGACAAACCGTAGAACCCGAGACTTTGAATCAAATATCTGTGATGGTGCTGCCGGCAAAAACAGCAGTTACAGTCGTTCCAGGACTGGACCTACAGAATGCCGTGGTAATGGAGACAGATCAGGTTCAACAGCCGTAACTCTGCATGTGGAAAACTCTTTGGTGGGAAGAATAATAGGTAAGACACAGGTGTCTGAGGAACATTTTACGTTAGGCATGCTGTAGTTTTTCAAAATGGCCGATTCTCTAGCGTTCTAATCAGGTTATTTTCAATGAATCGATTAAAACTAATCAGAAAATCGATTTGTTCAATTATGCGACGTATTCGGCCCGAGCGATTCTCAAGGACAGAGAACCTTTCCCCAAATCCGTAGTGATCCGACAACCGATGAGTGAATTCGTAGCGAACCGAGGATCTGGCCGATCGAACTGACTGAATCGGTTTTTCAACCTGGTCTTTGAAACTGTTCGAAAGAACCGATTCGCGGAAGTTGGTTGGACTTTCTTCACTGCTGTGTGATTGTCTCTCTGTCTGTTTGCCCAGGTCGAGGTGGTGCGAAAATTCGGGAGCTTGAAGAGAGCAGTGGAGCATCGATAAAGGCAAGTTAAATACACTATTGCTATTTGGAAAGCTCATAAGAGCCTGTACACTAGAGCTTAACTCTTTCCCCGCCATTGACGGAATTTTCTGCGTCATCAATGAGACATCGCTTCCCCGTCATTGACTTTTCGTGTTTTCGCTGTAATACTATAGAGAACGCTATTAATCAACTTCTAAAAGAGTAGAAAATCTTCGCAGCTAAGAGCAAAACACAGGAAAAAAAGTAGTAGAAACAAGCGACCAAAGCATTGCTTATGCACATTATAGTCTTTGAAAAAAAACAACAACATGATTTTCTCATCTTTTTGTTCAAAATGTTGCTTTTTTTATTAAACTTAGCCACCTTTAAGTGTTGATAAAACTGTTCTATTTTTTATTTTATTTTTATAAAAAATGCTGGAGGTGACTGGCAACTTCATAATAAACACTGGCAGTGAAAGAGTTAAAGGAACACGCTGACTTTAGCTTATTCACAGTATCCCCCAGAGTTATGGTGCTTTTCCATTACCAGTACCAGCTCAGCTCGCTTTTCGCTCCGCTTTCCATTGCAGATAGTACCTCCACAATAGTACCTTGTCGTCATATAGCGACGCCGCAGGAAACTGCTGTGACTTAATCTTCTACACGACACACACCCGCTACCCACACACACAGGACAATGGAGGAAATCGAGTGTATGCTGTTTTTGGATGTTTTTGTTTTTGCTGTTTTTATTCAGGATACTCCGTCTGGCGCGTGCAATGATGACGCAGTGAATAGTGACGATTCTCTCTGACCAATCAGCAGTCTGCCGTGTTTTCACGTCACATTTTAGTATCGCCTCAGCTCGCCAGAACCTCGCCAGAGGTGATATGAAAAAAAGTACCTGGAAGCAGGTACAGGTACAACTATTACACAGTGGAAAACCAAACAAAGGCGAGTCGAATCGAGCCGAGGCGAGCTGGTACTGTGTCGTGGAAAAGCGCCATTAGATAAGTCCATAAGTCCCTTTTCATCTCCGTGCGTGCCGTAACTCTGTCTGACGCACCCACCGCTAGCCTAGCTTAGCACAAAGACTGGAGGTAAACGGCTCTAGCTAGCATACTGCTCCCAATAAGTGACAAAATTACGCCAACATTTTACTATTTTCCTGTTTTGTCTCAAAATACGACAAATAGAATATCAGATCTGTCATATGGCCAAAAATAAATGCAAAAAATGTAACCTTGCTTGTAACCTTGATTTGGAGGGTATTGGACCTGGAAGGTTAGGGTTAACCTAACCCTTGAAAGGGCCTTGAATTTGAAGTTAACCAAGGCGGTGGGTAGGGCTGTGCCGGTAAACTTGACAACCGCACCACCGCGGTTGTAAAGCGCCACCGCGGTGGCTGAGTAGTACCGGCGGTAGTTCGCCTAAAAAAAATGTTTGTATATGAATGCTGTTTAACATTAATATTATGACACACAAAGCTTTGTTTACAAAATAAATAATAGGTTAGCAATTAAATGTAATATCGCAGCCATGGAAAAGTTTAAATTCATGACGAATGAGAGAGTTGTAGCCTACGTGAGCCCATAAACATAAGCTTTGTCGGCTTTGAATTCTGGTTTGCGATCTGGTCACCCGATTATTAGCGAATTTAAAAATATTCCATTAGTTATTCTTATAGAAAGCTTGAATTATATACTTTTAAACAAAACAATTCAAAACGAAAATAAACCGACTAGCATATGCTTGTGTATTCCGTATGAAGTGTGCATTTCTCTCTAGGCGCGTTCACTGCAAAGAGTGAGCATCGTCAACTTCATCTTTGCAGCCCGACACTGACACACACAAAAAAAAACACTTTATTAATAAACAATTCAAATGTCTCCTTGCTATCTTTGACACGTTCATAATCATTACTTTTGCCAGTTCTTTGTGACAGCTGTTATGTGCGTTATTGGCAGCGTCACCCTCCGGTTACGCATCACCACTGCATCAGCACCAGAACATGGAGATTTTATTTTAGAGAATGATCGCACAACAGACATTAGAACATTAGATATTCTATAATTAAATCAACTAATCGAATATTCAAAAATCGTGACTCATCCCTGCATGGAATGAATCTCTTTTTTCTTTTCCCATATCTTCACTCGCGTCTCACCCAAAGACGCGTTATAAACGTTTCTTCCTTTGTTCGCTTTTAGGTCGATTATTTTCGTATTCTTTACTGTGTTAAAGTAGAAAAAACGCTGTAGGACAGATAGCCTACATTTTTACTTATAAGTCAAATTCTTTTTAACACAGTTTGTGCTTGTTAGACATGATAATTGGTAAGAAGCGTCAAGTTCATTTTGTAAAGCGCGTTTCACAACCGCGGGTGATTTTAGTTTGGCTTTCTCTGGCAGCGCGCAAACAGCCTAAATGCCTTGCCCTTGTAGAAGATAAAATTCGCTCTTCATACCTTTTACAAGTAGAAAACATGATGGTCTCTTTCCTGCTTGTGTCCCACATCCCTCTCAATGCGCAGAGCGGTAGGCTATATCACGCGCCTTTGTGTGGAAATATTAACCGAAACTTTTTCTTAATTTTTTTTTTTTTTTAAATAGATTCAACTTTATTATATTATGTAAGTTACCAGTATTTACTGATATTTATTTCAATGCTTTACAGGCTTTAGTTTGTTGTTTCTTTGTTTTTGTTTAATTTATTTATTTCAAAACACCCCCCACCCAACAACCGCAACACCGCCGGTATTTGGGTCCATTACTACCGCGGTGTTAAAAAACTGCCACCGTCACAGCCCTAGCGGTGGGAACCCTGTATGTCGTCTTTGAAAATTAACTTTTTTTGTGAATTTGGGTATATGGGTTTATAACAACATGCAATGACAATCATGACTATTTTCATATGCAAGTAAACTATTCCAATCATTTCAAATTTACACATGGCACTGAATTATGTATGATTGGCAGATAAACCGTGGTGACTATGAAGCTGATGTGCTTATATTTGGAAGCAGTGAGGCTCAGCTCAAAGCCAAAGACATGATTGAAGATCTGGTTCATGGAAACTCTGTCAGAGGTCCTGGCTGCCGCAATGGTTGGAGAGCATGGAATTCCCTAAGCTACAAGAATCTGTGCTTTTAAAAAAATTATTATTACTGTGTTAATTACTGATATTTTAGGTTTAACATTTACATTTGAATCTCCAGGAAATAGCAATGCAGGATATCAGAATGACTCATGCTGGCCAACTTCTGCTGTACGAGCAGTGTCTGCAGATGCCTCAACTCCTGCACCTATTGACTGGACTGCACTTAGAGAAAACCGTGACAAATATGAAGCTATTAAATGGCAAGGTGAGTCTCTAGAAGCTCTAGTCTAGATAATGTGATCATTACTTCAGATTAGTTCTTTCATCATTTACTCTCCCTCGTGTTGTCCCAAACCATTATGATTACACTTATGTGCACACTTTAAAATGTAAACTAGTGGGGGTGTAACGATATATTATGTCACAATATATCGGAATACAAAAATGCAACAATATGTATTGTGGATAGTGACAATATATATTGTGTATCGTTCACCCAAAATAAAAATTTCTGTGTGAGAAAAAAAATCTTAAGTTTTCAGAGTTTTGGTGTCAGTACTACATTAAACTACTATATATAATGTTGAATATAATGTATAATAATGCAATGGGGGAATATTTGTGGGTCCTGATAATGCCAAATGTCTTGTTACCAGTAAAAAGTGGCCTCCATTATTTTAAATATATCCAGTCAGTGACAGAGTGCAAGCATATTTGTCTAAAATAATTCTGTATTTTCAGCTTCAGAATCATGAATATCTATATTCCATGCCATTGTTTTGTCTTAATGCGCACCAGTAGTGTTTTTCTTTTCTTTTTCTTTCTATGGCATGGTTATAAAAGCTACTTAAATTTCCTAAAAGCTACTTCAATTTCCTAATTGAACTAAAGTATAATTCTGACCTAATTTAAGCCCTCTCTGTGAAACTAGGCCTATATATATATTTTTTTTTTCGATACCGTTGTCAAATCGATACTTTTAAAACGGTACTGGTGCCTGAACCGATGCTTAAAAAAAGAAGAGAGCCTCAAAACGATGGTGAATTACATTTAATAACGGCTTTTTTATTGATCAAATAAAATAAAAATAATTAATTTATATTATATTCAAATTGTAGAGTAGGCTAAATATGTAAATAGTCTAAATACAAAACACAACAAATTTACATAACAAATTCATAATAAAACCTAAGCCACCTAACCCAAATTAAATAATTTAACACTAAAAAACACTACAGTACTAATAACAGCAAAGTAGTCTGTATTCGGTATGCTACAAACCAGCTTTAAATTTCAGCAATTCTTTTCACATTTTTTGTCTTCTCTGGCCAAATACGACACCTCTCCTGACTTACTGCATGTCTTGCACAAGGTGAGCGTTATTTTTGAATGCATCACATTAATTGCCATGACGCGAAACCCCTTGTGGAAGAACGCCATCATTTACAACTGTGGCAATGAGCGTTCATCAGGATCAACTGAATGCTGGATTTTCAAAAGTACGTGAGGTTCACGGCTCTATTCTTGCAGTAAACTTGCACAACGTCCCTGAATGAATAATTTATTAGATATAAATGTAAAGCCGGTCTGTTATGTATGGACATCGACTTAACATTTTCACACCAAACATTACGTGGAACAAAACGAACAGTGATTGGTTGCGTTATATTTTACCAACTATAAATGTTGTTTTGCTAGTACTTATGTGTATTTAAATGTCTGAAACCTAAAATAAACCTTATGTGGTTGAAAACACTGAATAGTTGTGATAGGCTATATAACAACGCTGAGCTCTCTCTGGCTCAGCGCCAGCCAACATGCAAACGCAGATTTGAATTTAGAAGTTGATGATCACGCGATCTGAACATTAAGCACACCAGTGTGAATGATCGTACTAGCGGTTAACCAGCAATCACATGCGGTGATGTTTCTTACATCCGTTTCGGAGAACCAGAGGGAAATATTTCAACCGACAGCTGAGGCATTTAAGTGGCACTGAAATCTGCGTTTTGATTCGGTCCGGTTACTTGGGTACCGGTTCCATATCGGTGCCCGGTTTCAGTACCCAACCCTAATAAGTACTATAACTGATTCAACAATCATTTTGCTTTCTTCAGATCTTCCCACTCTAAAGAAGGATTTCTATATTGAAGCAAAATCAGTGGCTGCTCGTAGTGCAGAAGAAGTCCAAATCTGGAGGTGAGAGTTGTCTGAACTTGCTTTCTTCACATTAGCCCACAGATGGCGGCATTTATCTGTTGATGATAAACCTTCTGAAGGATCTGAGATAAATATATTGTGGCATTCCAGGATGTTATCCTAATTATGATGTTTTATTATTTTAATGTTTTAGGTGAGAAAAACAGTGTATCATTCCGTAATGATACATTTAGCTAAGTACAATGTCTTTTGTTTGTTGTTTGACGTGTTGTTTTTCCTCTTATAGACTCTTAATACTAAATCTAAAAAGAAGCCATGTAGCTGCGGTTCTCAACCTTTACCTCCAAAACCCTCCATTGTCAAAAAAAAAATATTCAAAGGCCCTCTAGCCATAGTTTTGCACTCTTAGTTTCTGAAAAAATAAATATAAATAATTAAAATTAAAACAGTTGAATTCCAGAAGTTTCCAGTGTTCCTACACTTTTTTCTTTTGAATTTAGATGAATTTACATGACTCTTTAAGGACAAAGATTAAAAAATATAGGTTTTGCTTGTAATTCTATTTGGTCAATTACTAGTAAAATATATTTTCTTTATAAAAATGCTTGATGCATTTTAAGGTTTTTTATTATTTTACATAAAGTTTCCAGATCTAGAAACTGTACTTTTTAAAATTAGGCTAACAATATATCCTGGTTTTCTTGGTTCTTAAAACAGGGTTCCCGCGGGGTCTTAAAAAGTCTAAAATTCTGAACTTTAAATTTAAGGCCTTAAAATGTCTTAAAAACAGCCAGATTTTGATCCGTGGTCTTAAATTTTATTTAGTCAGGTCTAAAAAAGGTCTCGCCAACAGGCCGTTCACATATCACATCTTTTGCGCGCTCAAGTTCGTTCAAATGTAGGCGCGCGCGCGCTCATAATTGAAGCGACGCACTCGTTTTTTTCCAGGCGCAGCGAGATAAAAAATAGTGGTCGTGGCCAGCATTTACCCGCTATATCTCTATAGTTACCCTAAACTTAGCAGCTTTAAAAAACCAATCATCATTCCTAATGCAGAAACCTGACAGCCAATCCGAGTCAGAGTAGGGCAGAATTGTTTTCAAAGTCTTTAACACCGCGAGTCTGATGACACACTGCCAAACAAAGAACCGCACGTCGGAAAGCAAGCCTGAGTTAAGTTAGCTTACAATGTTAACTGTCCTGTCAGATACAGACAGCGATGTTGCCAATGTCATTATTTTTAATTTTGACATAGAAGTGGGCGGGATAATATCGCGAGCGGGCGCGGGCGCCGTGAGCGCTGAGCGAGCAGGAACGAGTAGTGAGTTGTCGTCGAAAAAGATGGATAATGCAAAAAAGCTGTCGGGGGCTAAACATAGAAAAAGAAAGAGAGGAAAGGAGATGGCATGTCAATTGATGCAACAGCAGCTAAATAAGTGGATGGTGAAAGGCTACAGGTAGGATTTTGTTTTGTGTCCAGGCATGTAGGCTAATGCCATGCCATCGGGACTACCGGGAGATTCCCGGTGGGCCGACGTGCTTTTTGGGCCGATACATCTCATACTTTTTTGTTTCGTTTTTTGTCTTAACGGCCCATAAAACTCGTACATCGGCGGCCCATTCGTTTTGTTTTACTTAATTGGCGGCGCTGGGTTAGTGCGTAATTAGTGTGTAATGCATTGGTCAATAAAAAGTCAGCGTTAGGTTTTTTTTTTTCTGACACCCCATGTAACACGTAGATCCGCGGCCCATTTGGTTCTTTTCTTGATTGACACTGGGCTAGCCCAATCACACCTTTAATGTGAAGTATAGAAATATACTCTTTCAAGTATAGAAATTAGTACAAAACTAATTATGAAAGTTTCCTTTATTTTTCAGTGCATTTGTTTTAAAATATATGGCTATTACTATCATGGGATTAATATTGTAACTATTATTATGTAGTATTAATGTAGACAGACACTGTAACTAAAATAATTTTTCTTTAATTTGCACCAGATTGATGAATTTAACATTTAAAAAGCACTATATATATATATATATATATATATATATATATATATATATATATAAATTGATTGGATTGGATTTTTTGCTGCCGCATCCTTCTGTTTTCATGCATTGTGGAGAGCGCAGTGCATGGTTGCATTGCAACGACAGACGCCACGGGAAAATCCGACCGAATTTTACTATTAATAATAAAAGATAAGCTAAAGTGCATTGTAAATGTCAGTAATTTATCTTTTTATAAAAAATTATTTAAAGTCTGAAATATGTGAGGTTTATCTTTTTATAAAAACAACTTTTTTGTCTAAACTTTATTTGAACTTGTACATGTTAGTATATAACATGTTGCAAGACACTTTTAAAATCTGGCTATCATTTTTAATGGTATTATTTTAATGTTTATGTAAACAAAAAGTGCATATTGATGCAAATTTTATTTGTTATTTGCTGGTTTTCGACATTGTGTAGTATTAGTACTTTTTGAACAGGATTCTGTGATCACCATGGTCATTTTTGTCACTATAATCATTGAAATGAAATGTTCATGCCATTTCATCTCTAGTTATGATCAACTATGATCAACTAAAATCAACTAATTGTGTTTTTTACAGTATAATATGCATAGTACAATTTTCTATAAAAAAATAATATATCTGATTCTGACACACGTTGTTGGGTGTGGAAGGTTACTAATGTGATTGTTTTATCTGTAAATTAAATGAATGTTTTTTCAATTACTTAATTCATTGAAATAAAATGAATTCTTTGATTTGAATTTTTTTTTTGGTAGGTCTTAAATTTCAAACTTTATGGTCGTAAAATGTCTTAAAAAGGTCTTAAATTTGACTTGCTGAAACCTGCAAGAACCCTGTTAAAAGGAATCAAACAATTGTTAAGGGGGTGAATTAAAATATGAAATATCTTGTTTTTAGTTGGTTTGGCTTATTTTGTGATTGAGACGCCCTTGAAAGGCTGCATTATAGCATAAGTTAGAAATCACTTTTTGCAAAAAAGATAATGAATTCAATTTCATTTCTTTGACACAAATCAGAAACATCTAAAACTAATTGAGATGGCATTATTGCAACACTCTGCATGTTTGTATTGTTTTTGTACTTCTACTTTTCTTTACTCTAAAAGAAAGGAGAACAACAACATCTTTGTGGATGATTTGAAAGACGAGGAGAAAAGAACCATTCCCAATCCAGTGTGCACATTTGACGAGGCCTTTGCTCACTATCCTGGAATAATGGAAAACATTGTCCGAGTGGGATTTCAAAAGCCAACTCCCATTCAGGTGAAGAAATGGCTATCTCATTTGTTTGTTTATAACATATTGTTTTTTCACTGGATGTAAAGCTTGACATGTCGGGATGAATGTAATCCTGGTTGTTTTGTCTCGTGGTTCAGTCACAAGCCTGGCCAGTCGTCCTGAAAGGAATTGATCTGATTGGAATAGCCCAGACAGGAACAGGCAAAACTTTGGCCTACCTGCTTCCTGGCTTTATTCATATGGATGAGCAACCTGTGTAAGTCTGTACAAGAGTATCAGTGCTCCACTTTTCACCTTTTTGTTAACAAATATAATTTATTTGTTTATACTCGTGTACATTCCTTAACCTTACTCAATCTGATTGGTATACAGTTGGTAGTCAACCAGAATTTCTATTACCGCTGCGCTAGCTGCTGCAAAGTCACCAGTCGCATTTCAAAGTCGTTCGCGAAATGACCGCCAATTGGCGCAATGGGACATTTTAAAAAACAAGATGTCAATTAACAGTAAGGATGAAATACTACAACTATGGTAATTTCCAAATAAGCTTACAACAAACATGAAAAATAAAAAAAGAGCTATTGACATTTGCTGTACAATAATGAAACAACCTAAGATTTGGTGGAGTTGAAACTGCATGTTATTAAAGGGATAGTTCACTTTGAAATTTAATTTTGGTATGTTTTAGCTTACCTCCAGGGCATCCAAGATGTAGGTGTCTTTTTCCGCAGTAGTTTCAATTTTGATATTTTTAGGTTAAACCGTTCTTGTCTGTCAGTCATATAATGCAGGTCGATGGTCACTTGTCTCAAACAGCATGCACAGAGTCCAAATTAAAACAATTTAGATATATACACTAGATGTCGCCTTGGCTACTGCGAAACCGTAGCCAAGGCGACATCTATTGTATATATCTATACCCGCCCGCGCTCTCAGATCACTTGGACGTGGCTGAGTTCAAGAGGTAAAAACGATATAAAAACTGTTCGTTTTCTCACACAAACCGCTCGTTTCGTGTCTTAGGCCATCAATGTGTACTTACGATGGGGAATTGTTTAATTTGGACGACGGGGAATTGTTTTAATTTGGACTCTGTGCAGGCTGTTTGAGACAAGTGACCATCGACCTGCATTATATGACTGACAGACAAGAACGGTTTGACCTAAAAATATCAATTGAAACTACTGCGGAAAAAAGACACCTACATCTTGGATGCCCTTGAGGTAAGCTAAAACATACCAAAATTTAATTTCAAAGTGAACTATCCCTTTAAGTAATAATTGTATTAAATAAAAAATTGGTTAATGTTGTTAAACAAACGATACATAAATATAGACTATTATTTGAACAAACAGTGAACTATAATGTATCTCTGTTTGTAGGCTATCTGTTTATTTTAAAAAGAACACAGCACAAGGTCTTGTAAAAAACTTTTTTCATTATTTCAACAAGAATGAGACTGAATACATAATGTAAAAACAAAACAAAAAACAGAATAGAACAAACTTTTAGAACAAGATTTTTATATATATATATATATATATATATATATATATATATATATATATATATATATATTATTTATATATATATATATATATATATATATATATACTTATTAGACTACAACAGAATTAGTTAAATTTAACAAAAGCAAAAATTTTATGTGTAAAAGAGTACATTTTAAACAGAATAAAACAAACTTTTAGATAGGGCTGGGCGATATGGGCAGAAAAAAAATCACGCAAATTTTTTTATATCAGTCAATATCGATAATTATCACGATAAAAGTCAAATCTTTATTTCTTTCAAGTTTAAAGGCAGATTATTGCTCCTAAGTGAAAGTTGTAGAAACCAGAGCGGTTTATTGGACAATTTCTTAGTTTCTGCATGTGCTAATTTTTTTGGGGTAAAATGTAATATTCTGACTGTTTAAGTTTTATTAAACTTAACCATTGGTCATCCAGTATCATGCATTTAGATCATGACAACCACAGATGAAACCAGGCATACCCTGTAGCACCTCACTATCATGGCAAAATGTAACTTTATGGTTTCTATGGTATTTGTATGAAAAACAGGAGCCTAAATACATCATTATTAAATACTGTAATTATATTCCATTAGTCCTTTAATACATTGTCTACATTAATAATATAATACAATTCAATATGTATCACAATTTCATGGTGCAGTTAATATTACTAGGCTAACGTTACAGTAAATCCATGGTAAATGATGGGAATTTGTAGACGGAAAAGACTTCAGACTGTATCGTTACGCACAGTGTTTCTCCTGTTTGTCATCGCTGTTTCATCTGCCTTTAAACTGGTTTAAATCACTGAGACATTTGTGTTCTTCACTGAATTCAAGCGCTTCTCACTGGATTTCGTGACCGAGACGGATCAGAGTAAACGCATCTGCTCTAGTGAGCTCGCGCTGCCGTTTGGACTTTGAGCCGTTTGGATAAATGGTCCGTGTGGCGCGAGTTTCAAATGAGTTTCGTTCCGCTTTTGGCGCATAAACATTATCGAACATTTATCGACCTCTTGATATCGTTTTATTGAGAAATTATATTGCGATAATTATCGTTATCGTTTTATTGCCCAGCCCTACTTTTAGAACAGAAAAATTGAATCAAAAGTTAAAAATAGAGACAACAAAATAGCCTACATTTCATATTGTAGACGTCGGTGGGCAACAGAAGCCTATTCCTCGGGGGAGCAGCGCAAAAACAAACAAACAAAAAATACACCAAAAGACCATTATAGGTATATCTCGCAGTCAGTGAAAATAAATTAGGTGCAATGACGCTGATTATTATACTATTCTATTGAGGAATGAGATGAATGAAGAGCGCTTCTCTCTCGTGTGAATTCTAGTAAATTCGTGGTTGAGTGGTATAACTTAGGTTTCAATAATTTAGATGACACGGGTTCAAATCCTGAACAAACATAGGCTATTATAAATGGTTTTCCATTTGGTCTAAATATCCCTGCTTTTGCTGAATTATTTTTATTATTTACTATTTAGTTAGTCTGTTATTTTTATTATATACTATTTAGTTAGTCTGTTATTTTTTTGTAGCCAAGTCAACAAAATCTGTCTTTTTTTCTGATTTGTTCAATGTATGGAAAAATCTGTTTTGAAAAATGTATTTCGTTGCTATGGCCGGGTATCACTGTCAATCGTATCAATTTTGTGAATGATTCACAAAACAATAATTTAGCAGATTAAAGACAAGCTTCATCTTCATTTTCTGGTGCGATCGGCTGATAATCGAAAATCTGCCTTCAACAGCACCTTCGGGTTTTGTCGTCTATGCAGCGCAACAGAGGCTCTTCTGGAATGTAGCAAATTTATGTTGTAATGTGCCATTATTAATTAAACAAAATGCTTGACTTTAATAATCTGTTACCTATTTTAAGCATCAAGAACAGTAAAACATAAACGCTGCCGGCCAACATCGGTTAACAGCATGTAGGCTACAATGTTATCATCTAAACGCCTATTAATAAAAATGACAGACAATGAATAACAAAGCTCCGAAAAGTGTTTCGAATCAATAAATAAACATTTCAGAAGTTGTTATTTTTGACAAATAGCATATTAAACTAGTAACAAAATTATGAAGATGGTAGCTAGAGCTGAGATTCGAACTAAGACCGGTTGAAGCCCCACGAGGCTCATGTTGTAGCGTTGACCACACAGCTATCGTCTGAACGCTGTCTTATGAGCATGAGCTTAACCTCTTATGCTTGCGCAATTCAAGCCTCATTGATGTGACATTTTTCTTTTGCAATGTTTGGTGAAATGTTTTCATCATTTATTAAAGAAAATTATGCTAATCATAACAACCTATTGTAAGCCTATTTAATTCTTAATCCTAAAACACAAATGCTGCCGACTAACATCAGTTAGCAAGTCCTGACAATGTTTTAATTTTACGATCATTTAGGTGAATTTATTTCACTTATGTTTCAGTTCATAAATCTAGGCCTACTAGTAAAAGTATAAGACACATAACCTTTACATGCATTGTGTGCCCAGTTTTTCTATAGCTAGAAAGGCAGTGTTAACGTTAGCCTACTTTGCTTAAATTTGATGCAATAATAGAAGCCTACATTTGTTTCAATTCTAAATTTGTACTGTAATTTCAGTATTGGGATTATGAATTTGTTTAACTATGTTTCACTTGAATTTATCTGCTGGCCAGTTTTCAAGGAGCCGCAGCAGATTAGCAATAGAGAGAATAAACGGACACTTTTCAAAGTCTGTGATTATAGCGCCTCTTAGTGATAAAAGGCAGCAAATACACACACCCAATTTTGCCGTTCCCGTGGCGGTAAAAGTATTATTCTGGTTGAGTACCAACTGTACATATTTATTGTAGGCGCAGGGACAGAAGAGATGGCCCCGGCATGTTGGTTTTGACTCCCACTCGTGAGCTGGCCCTCCAGATTGAAGCCGAGTGCAACAAATACAGCTACAAAGGGTTTAAAAGGTGCTGAAACCATAAGTTCTCAAAATTTTATGCAAAACATACCATTTATGAATTCCTCCAGTGTCCTGCTTTGTCTGTTTGATAAAAATCCCTTTCATTACGGTAGCATCTGTATCTATGGAGGAGGTGACCGAAAGGCCCAGATTAAAATAGTGACCAGTGGTGTGGACATAGTCATTGCCACACCAGGACGATTACACGATCTGCAGATGAACGAGCTCATCAACTTGCGCTCAATCACCTATCTGGTAAGTAAATGGCAAAAGTGCATACTTGGACTGTAATGGATGTGTTTTTATGCATTATTTTTGTGAGCATTTAAAAAGCAATTAAAAAATTAGGTTTGAATTAATTTTGGATACATTGATGTCTTTTGTTTTACCTCTTGTTTCAGGTACTGGATGAGGCTGACAGAATGTTGGATATGGGCTTTGAACCTCAAATCATGAAAATCATTCTGGATATTCGACCTGACAGACAAACTTTAATGACTAGGTGATTTTTTTTAATATATATTTTTTTTTTTATTCTGAAAACATTATTTTCAACAGCGACATTTACCAGATTAAAGTACATCACTTCCCAGATATTTCACGACCCTACAAATGGTAATTGATGACGTTGCAGTGTAAATTAGCCTTTAAATTAGGCTTGCTGTGATAGTTGGTGTTACCCAGTGTTCAGCCGCACACACATTTTTCTTGTTGTGTTTTTCATTAAGAATAATAATGAACCCACCATTCAAGTAATTGCCGCCCCTGAATTGGTGCTAATTCGCTGGCACGGAGCAGAGCGAGCGTTTTTAGTTCATTGCTATGGAAGTTGAGCGAGTTCGAATGCTTTATTATCATGAAGTTTGGACAATAGGATGATTACTCTTTTGCTGCATTAATTGAATGTACTTTTCTCTATTTCTACTGCAGTGCCACCTGGCCAACAGGTGTCAGGCGGCTGGCCAAATCCTACCTGAAAGACCCCATGATGGTTTATGTGGGCACCCTAGATTTAGCAGTGAGTGAACAGTTACAGTTATAATGGGTAATGCCCATATACTAGGTCAAATATATCTTTTCTGTTTGTCCGCCTTATTAAAAGTCCCCAGTTAATTCCCCTTCTGCATCTGTCTCCCTCAGGCGGTGAACACTGTTCAGCAGACAGTGCTGTTCGTGCAGGAGGAAGAAAAAAAAGACTATGTTTTTGACTTCATCCACCGAATGGAGCCTCAAGACAAAGTCCTAATATTTGTTGGGAAAAAAATAAAGTGAGTTTCTCAGAACGAAACTTAAACCCTGATTCGATTCCAGGAAATGGGAGGAGTTTCTGCAAGCACACTCTGTTAACACACAGTTCTCCTGAAATGGTATTGCATAATATAATTTGTGTTGAACACTTGACGTGACCATCAGTCAGTACCCATCAGCTCATGTGTGCTCTAGAAATGTGTGATTGTGGGGAAATGCTTCTCTTTTCTGAAAATGAAACTTGGCATTTCTCCGTTGTCAGAGGGAGTGGCCGTTTAGTATGTGGTTATTAAATTCTTCCTGTCGCATGCTTTAATAGCCATAGGTTTTGTTCTTCCACACCCCAGTACAGTGGGCAGCTTGAGGTAATTCATTTTAAAAGTTGTGCAAATATTAGAACCAAATACTCAGTTTGAAACAGATTCCTTATAACACTTTTAGCCTGACAATATGATTAAGTGCTTGCTTAATCTCACCCAGAACAGATCTGCTATTGGATCCAGTACTGCAAGAGCCCCATGCCTGCTTGCGTTGTAGATGGTTTATTGGTTTGTTTTTATAGCAGCAAAGGTTATTTCTATTCTAGAGTTGCTGTTTATGGGATCGGTTATCCTCAAACCATGAAAAAAACTCTGCCAGGTAAAAGTACAAGCCTGACCACATTAAGGCTCAATCCCAATTCTATTTTATACCCCTTCGCCTACCCCTTACCCTTGCCCCTTGAAACGAATGAGGCGTTTAGCACGGTGGACGCGAATTCACCTCATTCGCGCGTGCGTCCACTTCGCTTCAAACTTTTGCTTTTTACACGCGTCATATTGTTAACAAACTTTAGCGGGGTTTTTTTATGTTTGTTTTTTTATTTTATTGTTTTTGCAACCGTTTCTTTGAAGAACATGACCGTAAATATGAACACAAGATTGGATGTGACATAAAGAAAATGATTAGCCGGTGTATGCAGGTACATTTCTCATACCCCTTCGTTTGAAGTGTGGTCCCGAAAAATCTTCGTTTCAAGGGCTATCTGGCCCTACCCCTCCAACCAAAAGAGAATCGAGACAACCCTACCCCTTCACGGGAACGCGCAAAACGGAGGGGTAGGGCCAAGGGGTAGGGGCAAGGGGTGAATTGGGATTGAGCCTAAGACTTTACTTGCAACAAGGAGAAACAATGACCACAATTAGTTTTTTTTATGGAGAATTAATGGCCTGCGAGAGTATGATCAAAATTGTAGGCCAAACTGTTGATTCCGAAGTAAAATCCTGAAGCAAAACCATCTGAGAAATCCGATTCTCACAGTGATTTCTCTTTCCTGCTGCTGTGTAGAGCCGATGACCTCTCCAGTGACATGTGTCTGCAGGGTTTAACGGTTCAGTCTCTGCATGGAGACCGAGAGCAATGCGACAGAGAAGAGGCACTGCAGGACTTTAGAGATGGTATGTATGTTGATAAGCAGTAAATAGAAAAAGTGAAGTGGGTAATTTCTGTAATAGCTCCAGAATTGTTAAAATGCTGACGCCATCTTCCTTGTTTAAACAAACATGTAGTCTCAAACTCACTCCTTTAGTTGAGTCAATAATGTTGTTGTCAGTCTACTCAAACTGACTGTTTGCAATTTTTTGTACCACTAGTCCACACAGAAAATGCATACCTTATTAAGCAAAATGACAACTTTCGCTGCAGTCAGTGATTGTACCTGGACCTTAAAGATTTAACTAAAATTGATCTCTGAGATTGCTCTCTACCTGTCCGTGGGCGATGTAAAAGGTCGTGTGCGGATTCTGGTGGCGACTGACCTGGCCTCCCGGGGGCTAGACGTTCATGACATCACACATGTTTTCAACTATGACTTCCCTCGGAATGTGGAGGAGTATGTGCACCGCATCGGGAGAACGGGTCGTGCAGGGTGAGTCAAACAGGGATGGGTGTGACTGAAATGATAGAAACAATGAGAATTGTAATAAGAATGCAACCGTTCAGGCTCTTTATGTAAACGAGTTCATGTCTTTATTCAGGAGGTCCGGTGCCTCTGTAACCCTGGTAACAAGAGATGACTGGAGAGTAGCTTCCGAGTTGATCACCATCCTGGAGAGATCTGGTCAGGTAAACAAACCTGCAGGCATCCACTCCTTTCATTATGTTTATGACACTCTGCTATGTGAAGAATGCAAATCAAATCAGAAGCTTCAGTTCTCACAGAAGATAGTGTTTGTAAGAATGTAAGTTGCAGGCATATGATATGAAATAGGGATGTGCCGAAATGTCTGAGACCTTTTTAGTTCACCTTTTATAGTCATTGGGACACATTCCTCTCTGTATGTAGACAAAATATAAAAAAAAAAAAATTGTACTTGGAATGCACAGTATATTATGATCATATCACTATAAAAGGGACTTCAGAATCTGCCCAATAAGTGAAATTAGGGATGCACCGATCCACATTTTTTCACTTCCGATCCGATCCCGATACCTGAATTTGGATATCGGCCGATACCGATACTATTCCGATACCAGAGCTGTGTTTGCTTTAATATTATTATTATCATTATTGTTTATTTTATATGATGCTGAAATAAACTCCTCTCAACAGGCAAGTATGATATGTAGGCCTACATATTTATGCATGTATGGTAAGTATAAGGTCAGAAAAGGAAGTCAGAAAAACAGTAAATCCTGTTAACAGGAAAAATCCCATTCTGAAAACAAATATGCAACTGTAGGTCATGTCAATATTTATTACATTCCCAAAATGTCAAATACTTGAGTCTTGAAATATAAGAAAAGTGCAAGTGTAAACATCTTACACACTCACACACTATCTAAAGGGTGATCTTCGCTCCGATGCTGTAACTCTCTCGATGAATGCTCGATCAACATCAGCCATGTGCAAACAGACAAGCGGATTTCGCCTCAGACGCGCGTCAATTTCGCTTCAAACTTTTGCTTTTTACGAGCGTCAATTTCGCTCTGGGCGCGCGAATGGATTCAAAATATTCAAGCGTCCAACTAGACGCGGCAGACGCGAATTTGACGCGCTATTCGCGTTTGGTGTGAACGCACAGTAACGTGGTGCTTTTTTAAATGTTTGATTGCATTCGTTGTGTTGTACGACGCGAGGGAGCTTCAACGAGCTCTGAATTACGGCTTTGCAAACATTGCATTTTGCTGTCTTGCTCTGCGGTGTTTCCAGTGTGAAGAATTTCCACACAGCGGCCGCAAACTGCGGAATGGATTTCCTGAGCGGTGGCGTGTCTCATAACTCTGTGTCTCATTGAGCCGCGCCTCCGTTCAGGAAATCCATTCCGCAGTTTGCAGCCAGCTAGCAGACTAGCCGGCGGGAATCACTTTTGGAGTCATTTCAGCAGACAACGTTAAAGCGCAGACATGACTCAAGGATATCGGATATCTCCGCAGGTTGGATCGGGAAAATCCGATACGTGAATTACGCTGGTATCGGTCCCGATACCGATACTGGATCGGATCGGCCCCATCCCTAAGTGAAATAGTCCAGTATATTTAAGATAATAAATTGTCAAACATTATTCACATTTTCTGCCTTTTGAAAAAATTTATTTTTCACTGTACATATTTGGTGTCATTTAAAATCTGTAGATTTCTCCAGGGGTTGGTTTATTTATTTATATTATTCATTCTCATAAATATGGATTGATCTAATTTTAGTGATGCACGATATATCGGCCGCCGATATGGTCATTTTTTTTACACATCGGTATCGTTCCGATGTCAAAATAGGGCCGATGTGAACAGGCCGATAATCATTCCTGTGTATTTGACGTGTGAAGATCGTCATCTTTGCAGTAGTGAACACGCCTGAGAGAAATGCACATTTCATACGGATGACATAAGCAGAGAACAGTCTGTTTTCTTTCGTTTTGAATTGCTCTGTATATATATTCTATATACGTCTCAGGTCTTTGAGGCAAGTAGGCTACCTTATACGCTGAGTTTCGGTTCATTTATGAGACGAGCTCCAGGTTCACGCGCCGGTGCCTCCGTGTCGTGATTAAATATTTTCTACTATATTTACTACTTATTTATTAAATCAGGGTAATTGGTTGATGAACCATTGATCAAAATTAAGATAAAATTTATACAAAACGAAATTAAATTTAAAGACAGAAAAGAAAGAATTTGTGCCTTCTGTTTGAGGGTCTCTGTGAGTTTTAAAGCAGTCTTTTAGGGCTGCATTCAGAGCGCTCACGTCTGTAACGTTTTTTTTTTGT